>NC_044383.1:155560923-155860923 GCF_006542625.1 Nomascus leucogenys
GATGCCAACAGCACGTCCACTGTCAAATCGAGTCTCCAGATGGGGCCCGATGTGTCAGGGTGGGGGGCGCCCACTTAGGCTTCTGCTCGGCCTCGTGCACCATGACGCCGTTTACTGGGCTGACGCGAGCACTGACATTCCAGCCCTGCCTGGGTCCCCACTGGCTCTGCTGACCCCTGGAGCTTCTTCCTCAGCCCTGAGCTATTTCCTCCGGTTTGCACCCAGCCTGGGACCCACCTCGGACCCCTGGACCCGCTCTTGAACTCGCCATTCTTGACAATGAAAAATTTAGCCCTGTCCTCTCGGAACTGTGACCTCTGTCCCCAAACAGGTCGAACCCTTCCTGCACTGTGACCTCCGGCGGGAAGTCACGGCTTGTCCCCTCCTGGCTGGAACCTCCCTGAGGGCCCCTGCCTGTGCTGCTGCTGCCCAGAAGCCACATGGATTCCGGTCCTGAGTTGTTTAAAGCAGGGCACAAAGCCAGTCCTCACCACCCCATCATGGTAGAAGAGGGAATGTTTAAACATACGATTTTTCATCAAGAATGGGGTAAAATAGTTTTGTCTATTCTATTTCGTAGTGTTAGAAAACCGACCTGACTTTAACAAAAAATAATTAGCTTGGAAATTATCACCCTAAATGCTCTTCAGGAATTTTTTATTTTAAAGAACTTTAAGCAAAAGTGGAATTTATTTCTCCCCCTCCCACCCCATTCTCTTTGCGGCTTTCTCTCCCAACTCTTCCCACTTTTTTAATTTCTTCACTACTCTGAGCAGGACATCCTTTAGAGCTTTCTGTCTCTGTCCCTCTCCTCCTTCTGTCTCTTTCTGTCTCTGTCTCTATCTCCCTCCCACCCTCTCTCCCTCCCTCCCTCTCCCCCTCTTCTTTTCCCTCTCTCCCTCCTTCCCCTCTCCCCTCCCTCCCCCTTCCCCTCCCCCTCCCTCCCCCTCTCCTTCTCCTTCCCTCCCCTCTCCCTCCCTCCCCTCTCCTCCCCCCTGTCCCCTCCCCCTCTCCCCCCCCTCCTCCTTCCCTTCCCCCTTCCCTCCTCCCTCCCCTCTCCTCCCCTCTCCTCTCCCTCCCTCCCTCCCCTCCCCTCCCCTCCCTCACCCTCTCTCTCCCTCTCCCTCCCTCCCTCCCCCTCCCCTCCTTCCCCCTCCTCCTCCCCCCTTCCCCTCCTCCTCTCCCTCCCCCTCCTTCCCTTCCCCCTCCCCCCTCCCTTCCCCTCTCCCTCCCCCTCTCCCTCCCTCCCCTCCTCCCCCTCCCCTCCCCCCCCTCCTCCTCCCCCTCACTCCCATCCCTCCCCCTCTCCCTGCCGTCCCTCCCCCTTCCCCCTCTCCCTCCCCCCCCCCTCTCCCTCTCCTCTCCCTCCCTTCCCCCTCTCCCTCCTCCCTCCCCTCTCCTCCCCCTCTCCCTCCCCTCCCCTCTCTCCCCCTCCCCCTCTTCCTCCCCTCCCCCTCTTCCTCCCCCTCCCCTCTTCCTCCCCCTTCCCCTCTTCCTCAACCCTCTCTCCCCTCCCTCACCCTCTCCTTCCCCCTCTCCTCCCTCTCTCCCTCTCTCTCCCTCCCTCTCTCCCTCTCTCTCCCTCCCTCTCTCCCATCTCTCCCTGTCCTGGCTCTTCATGGTGCTCCCAAAGAGTCACTGTGGCTTCTCCCAGACGTCAGCATCTTAGAAAAGAGCTAGTTTATGTGGAAATCCTGTTTCCTGGATGTTAGATTAGTCAGTTAATTCGTGAAATCATCACCTCCACATACCCACTCTGGCGTCCTCTCCACCGCCCTCAGCAGGCCTCTATTGGTGCCTAAGTTTTGAGTAAAAACTGTTTATCATGACTTAAAGGGCACGTCCCCGACGGCGACCCCGGGCTGTGTGTTGATGGCGTTCACAGCGTCCTGTGGGAAACACAAAAAGTACAGTGTCCTGGAGACCATGGGGCACTCTCAAGAGAGAACATTGTTCATTCTCCCCACATCTTCATAAAATGAGAAAGACCAGGCATGTGATGGCCCAAAGAACTGCCATTCACCCCTTCCTTAGGTAGCGCCAGCGTCAGGACAGGTGTCCATGGACCCCCAACAGTGGGGCCAGCTGCCTGTGGGTGTGTGACAGGAGAGGTCCGGCGTCGCCAGCTCAGGTACAGGTGCTCCCATCCCACCAAGCACAAACTGCATCAGGAAAGGGGGACAGACCCAGCTGCCTTTGCAAGCACTGGTGTCCTCATGGGAACGTGGTGGGAACGTGGCAGGCCTGGCTTCGGGACGCAGGCGGCATTCAGCAAAACCCAAGGGCGGCATGGATACAAAGAGCGCTCCAGCTGGGGCAGAGGCCAGGCAGCCAGGGAAGCCCCATGGGGAGCGCCAGGGCAGCAGGAGGAGTCCCCAGAGCTCCAGCCAGGCAGATAGGAGAGATGACCTCACTGTGGCCACGGCTGTGCTGCTCCCAGCTCCTCTGCTCCTCTGCTCCTCAGCCCCAAGTGGCAGCCCCTTCATTCTCCCCACGTGCAGCAGGAAGGGAAGAGAGAGGCAAGAGCCGTGGCCTTCCAGGCACACGGGAAAGAATTCTCCACATTATTGTAATTTTTGCACAGAAGTAACCAGTGAGAGGGATGGAAGTTGTGGCATTGCCTAGTCCCCGTCCACTCAGTGCACACTTTACAACGGGAACCATTGAGCTTCCAAATATTAATGAAAAGAATAATTCTTGCTTTTTTCATAATTCAGCTAAGATGATGATAATAGTTATAATGATAAAGGTGAAAAATAAAAATAAAATAAAAATAAATACAAAAAAATAAAAAATAAAAATAAAAATAAACATGTGCCCAGGCCCCCAGGGGTGAGTTGGCACAGAACGAATTGAGGTTCCCTCTGACCTCGGTCTGGCTGAGGGTCCCGGGATGCAGAGGGTGAGCGCCTGCCCAGTGCGCAGCCGGCTCCCGCGGATTCCTCACCATCCTTTGCAGGCTGCGGACAACCAAGCCAGGTTTTCTCTCTTCCCATTTCAATTTCTAAAGCTCTGTCCAGAGGGACAGGAACAACTTTCAGCTCCAGGAACCGCGTAGGGGCCAGAGGCGGCACCTTGGAGGGGTGGTTTCAGGAGGGGGCGGCAGAAGAACCCAAGTCTGCGGGGGTGGGTTTGTTTGCTTGCGAGCAAAGCGCTTCCCGTCCATCCTCATGTGCCTGAGGGGTGGTGCCTCGTGTGGCCTCCTCTCCAGCCCTCACGCATGGGTGAGTCTGCCCTGTGAAGCACAGCACCCTGAGAACACCGTCTCCTCTCCCAGAACTTACACACCACTGCAGGTCTGACAAGAACAGAGCATAAACAAAGAGACAGATATGCTTGTGAATGTTTCAGAACCAAAGAAAGGAAGAACACATCCCAAAATGCAGTCAGTGCCAACCACCATCCACAAACAGGAAAAGAGACACTGACCACCGTGCACCAGGCAACCACCGTCCACAAACAGGAAAAAAGACACAAACCACGGCGTGTCAGCCAACCACTGTCCACAAATAGGAAAAAAGACACAAACCACGGCGTGCCAGCCAACCACCGTCCCACAAACAGGAAAAAAGACACAAACCACGGCGTGCCAGCCAACCACCGTCCACAAACAGGAAAAAAGACACAAACCACGGCGTGTCAGCCAACCACCGTCCACAAACAGGAAAAAAGACACAAACCACGGCGTGTCAGCCAACCACCGTCCACAAACAGGAAAAAAGACACAAACCACGGCGTGTTAGCCAACCACCGTCCACAAACAGGAAAAAAGACACAAACCACGGCGTGTCAGCCAACCACCATCCACAAACAGGAAAAGAGACACCACCGTGCACCAGGCAACCACCGTCCACAAACAGGAAAAAAGACACAAACCACTGCGTGTCAGCCAACCACCATCTGCAAACAGGAAGAGACACTGGCCACCATGCGCCAGCCAACCACCGTCCACAAACAGGAAAAGAGACACCACCGCGCACCAGGCAACAACCATCCCACAAACAGGAAAAGAGACATTGAGCACCATGTGCCAGGCAATCACTGTCCCACAAACAGGAAAAGAGACACCACTGCACACCAGCCAACCACCGTCCACAAACAGGAAAGCAGACACTGACCACCGCGTGCCAGGCAATGGGAGGCGGGTGTCGCTGGCTTCAGGACGCTCCCTGAGATGCGCTTCGGCGGCCGGTGCAAGCGCCTAACTGTATTTGCCCCAGGCTGTTATTAAAACGCGTTTTCCTTCCCTGGGCTGACGCAGCCTGGTGCTGCCAGAAGAACACAGAAATGTTCAGAGTACGAAGGGCTTCACTACAGATAATCCTTAAAGTGGATTATTTCATTCACAGAATCAAAAGTGCAGAGCATTCAGGACGAAACCTTGTCCTAACAGCAGCAACAACAGCAGCCTCGATTTGCATTTATGCACACACTCTGAAGTCCAACACCACCTGCGACTGTCATAAAAACCGTGGGAGGAGCTCAAACATGAGGGAACCCTCCCGCTACTGCTTTCCAGATGGGCAAGTGAGGCTCAGAGTCCTGCGGTTTACTCACCCCACAGAGCCGGGCAGTGGGGAGAGCAGGCTGTGCAGGCGTGAGGCTGGGATGGTCCCTCCGACGCCGGGTGACGGCCCTGCAGAGCCAGGCAGCAGTGTGGGTAGAGGTTTGGAGTTAGGTGTGGTCAGATGTGGAGGGTGGGGCTCAGGAAGGCAGCCTCACCCCATCATCAGCATGGCCTTAGGACAGGACATTGCCTTTCCCTGTCTAGTGAGAGAACGTCAGCAGGCTGACAGGCTGTGGCAGCAAAGCAGCCGTCCCGGGGCCCTGAGCCGCCCAGGGTCTCCCCTCTCCCGGGGTCCTGAGCCGCCCGGGGTCTTCCCCTCTCCCGGGGCCCTGAGCCGCCCGGGGTCTTCCCCTCTCCTGGGGCCCTGAGCCGCCCGGGGTCTTCCCCTCTCCCGGGGCCCTGAGACGCCCGGGGTCTTCCCCTCTCCTGGGGCCCTGAGCCGCCCGGGGTCTCCCCTCTCCCGGGGCCCTGAGACGCCCGGGGTCTCCCCTCTCCCGGGGCCCTGAGACGCCCGGGGTCTTCCCCTCTCCTGGGGCCCTGAGCTGCCCGGGGTCTTCCCCTCATCTCTTTCTGTGCTCAGAAGACCCAGGCCCTGTTGGTGTAGGGGGGTTGCTAGCTCTGAAGGAGATCTCCTGGCCCCTAAACTGATGTTTTATTAACCAGGTTGATGACTGTGTGGAACTTTATTATAAGAAAAGATTTTACCACTTTCCTCACTACTTATTATTCTTTTTCTTAAGAGGCAGGAAGGGGCCTTCTCTTGTAACTAGAATGGGATTTGCAAATCCATCCTGCGTGAAGGGCCATCTTTCCCCCACATCTACAGTCCTAACCCCAAGAGCCAAACTGTCTCGAAGCCAAATGGCGGCCCACCCAGCATGTGTGAGGCGCTTTTCACTTATTCCCCACGAAAACGACCTGAACACCACATGGAGAATCTCATCTTATCTGCAGACATCACTGTTGACGCATTTTTGGTAGGGAAGGACCAACATTCGCACACATCAGCCAAACATCCAATGTCCACTCAAATCAGTACTTCTGTACACCCTCTGCTGCAGCCCACGTGGAACACTACAGCCCGTGGCCAGCCTGCCCTTGGGAATGCGTGGCACATAGGCAAAGCCTGTGGCCAACCCTGAGGGTCCCCGCTGTCGCCCGGGAGGAGCCGCCTCCATAGAACTCCTAGCTCTGCAGGCTTCTCTGTTTGGTCCCTGCCTCGGTTCAGGCAGGCAGACGCGCCTCACAGTAGCCCCTGTGAAACTGCACAGTGAGGGCAGTGCCAGGAGAGCTGGTCCAGGTGCTGTGGATTTTCCCCTAAATTGTTTTTGATCTTCCAGTTACAGTTTAAAACAGCTAAAATGTTAACAAAAAAAACAAGCAGCGGAAGTGAGTTCAGTTCAGTCGTGAGGCAGGAAAGCCTGCCCCCCCCCCAGTCACAGCATTGGTTTGGTGGCCTCGAAGGCAGGCCTGTGGGCCTGGCTCAGATTCTCAGGATCCTGCGGCCGCAGGCAGCCCTGAGGCCACCCTCCCCTCGCCCTCCCCCTTTTCCCTTCCCTCTTCCCCTCCCCATTCCCTCTCCCCCCTTTCCTTTCCCCCTCCCCTCCCCTCTCCCCTCCCCTCCCCTCTCCCCTCCCCCTCCCCTCTTTCCCTTCCCCCTTTCTCTTTCCCCCTCCCCCTTCCCCCTCCCCCTTCCCCCCTCCCCCCCTCCTCCCTTTCCCCTTCCCCTCCCCCCTTGCACCTTCCCTCCCCCTTCCCCCCTTCTCCTCTCCCCTCTTCATCCTCCCTCCCCTCACCCCTTTCCCCCTCCCCCACTCCCACTCCCAGAGGCAGAGCTTCAGGGCCTCCAGGGTCCCTCCCCCATCATGACCTCATCTGATTCCAAACTGGAAATTTCTTATAATCAATCTCATCCAAATACCAAATGAGTAACAAATGCCTCCCTTTCCCACATCCTGGCTCTTGCCTCCAAGCTGAGCTCCACGCGTAGGAACCCAGGACATCCGCCCACTCACCCTCAGCAGCCTCTCCAGGCCCTGTGGCCTCCCCAGCTCTGACCCCAACAGACAGACGCCAGCCGCATCGTGGGCGCCACAGTCCCTCCTGGGACGGCTCCAGTGACACACCTGGATCTTCTCTCCAAGGATCTTCTCTCCAAGGACTCACCTCTCCAGGACCTCATCCTGGGCCGCCCCGCCCCCAGCACGGGCCTCCTCAGGCACAAACCCGCAGCAGCTCTCATTTCACCTCCGCTCTCGCCTTCCCTACTGGTGCCTGCGGCTATCTAAACTCCTCCCGCAGGGGAGCAGCTCAGTGTTCAAACCACCGACAACAGAAATTGGTGGGAGGGTTGTGTTTTCCCCACAAGCGAAAGGGCGCACGCGGCCTCAGGGGTGGGTTGAACAGACCCGCACCTGTGATTAACCCGGAGCCCAGGAGTATCCCGGTTCCCTGCTTCAAGGCCTGTCTACCGGGGCTTCCTAATGCCCCAAACCCTGAAGGGGCATGGGGATGCCTCTTGCCTTTGTGCTTATGCGCCACATGGTCTCCATCTGCACAAATTTCCGTGTGCAGTAGACAGTTACTCCCCAGCCCTTTGACGGAGGTGTCCCCTGGAATGCCTACCCTCGTGCAGCTGGCGTGCCTGGGGCCCAGGAGCCAGCACACAGCCACGCCTAGGTCAGAGGTTCTCACTGAGACTGCAGGGACGCTGCACACAGGAGGCTGGGCTTGCCTGAGGGAGTGCACTTTGCAGAGGGCGCGCCAGGAGCCGCTGTCCGGGCCTGGGACTCCCTCCCTACAGGCCTTCATCTCGTGGTCTGAGGTCTGCCTTCTACAAGCTGTTCTGGGGGAGGGAGACTGAGTGCAGAGCGAAGTGCACCCCCAGGCCCTTCTCAGGTGACTGCTCACAGCCACTCTCCTTCCAGAATGAGGTTTCTATGGCACAAAAGAGATTTTGCAGAGTTTTTGCTTCATCTTCATCCTGACTTTGCATGGAGGTAGAAGGCGGCCCGTGCCACTGTCTGTCTCTCTCCTGCCTCATCGCCTGTCCTCACAGCCCAGTCCTTGGGGCCGGTCTCCATTGGCCCCAATGCCCAGGACAGCCCCTCTGCAGTGCCTCATGCTCCCGAGACATCCTCTGAGCTCAGAATCACCCCAGCAGGTTCCACCAGGGTGTGAACAGTCCCTGCCCCGTCCGGTGTGTGTTGCTGGAAGGCAGTAGGCTTCTCTCCTAAGCTGCTGTAAGAGAACAGGTACAATCCCTCAAGAGGTTGCTTGGACATATCCAATACAGATGTTCCCTTCAACTCAGCAATTCTTACAAAGTCTTCAACAGCCGTGGGGAGCGCTGGGTGATGCAGGCACAGCCACAGCCGTGGGGGGCGCTGGGTGATGCGGGCACAGCTCATGAAATTGAGCTTCACTTTATGGCACTTTCCAGATACTGCGTTTTTCAAGATGGAAGGTTGGGGCGACCCTGCAGCCAGCAGATCTGCTGTTGATGTTTTTCCAACAGTGCGTGCTCACTTCATGTCTCTGTGTCATATTTTAGTAATCCCTGCAGTATTTGAATTGCTTTCATTGTGATAATAGTTCATGGTTATTTGTGAGCCATGATCTTCTGTGTTTCTATTGCACCTGTTTGGGGCACCACAAACCACACCCATGTAAGATGGTGGACTTAGACCATAAACATTGTGTGTGATCTGACTGCACCGTGGACCGGCCACGTCCGCATCTCTCTTCCTCTATTTGGGCCTCCCTGTTCCCCGAGACATGATTATATTGAAATTGGGCCAGTGAATACATCTATAATGGCCCGTATGTCAAGTGAAAGGAAGAGTCACGTCTCTCACTTTAAATCAAAAGCAAGAAATGATCAAACCTGGTGAGGAAAGTGTGTTGAGAGAGGAGACGGAACGAAGGCTGGGCCTCTTGCACCAAGCATCCCAGTTGCGAATACAAAGAGAAGTTCTTGAAGAAAATTAAAAGTGCAATTCCAGTGAACGCATGAATGATAAGAATGTGAAACAACCTTACTGCAGAATGTTTTAAGGTCTGGAGAGACAATCAAACCAGCCACAACATTCTCTTAGGCCAAAGCCTAACCCAGAACAAGGCCCCAACTCTCTCCAATACTATGAGGGCTGAAAAGTTTGAAGTTAGCAGAGGCTGGTTCATAAGGTTTAAGGAATGAAGCTGTCTCCAACACATAAAAGTGCAAGGTGCAGCAGCAGGTGCTCACGGAGAAGCTGCAGCAGGTTCTCCAGGAGATCCAGCAAAGATCACTGATGAAGGTGGCTACACTAAACAGCAGATTTTCACTGTAGACAAAACAGCTTCTACTGGAAGAAGAGCCTGATTTCGAAGCTTCAAAGGACAGGCTGACTCTCTTATTAGGGGCTAATGCAGCTGGTGACTTTAAGTTGAGGCCAACGCCCATTTTCCATTCTGAAAATCCTAGGGTCCCTAAGAGTGATGCTAAATCTACTCTGCCTGTGCCCAATACATGGAACAACGAAGCCGAATGACAGCGTATCTGTTTACAGCCTGATTTCCTGAACATTTAAGGTCACTATTGAGAGCTACCGCTCAGAAAAAAACATCTTTTTAAAATATTGGTACTCACTGATTATGTACCTGTCATCCAAGGCCTCTGATGCAGATGTACAAGATTAACATAACATCCATTCTGCCCATGAATCAAGGAGTGGTCCCAACTTTCAAATCTTACTATTTAAGAAAAGCATCTCATATGGCTGTAGCTTCCATAGATAGTGATTCCTCTGATGATCTTGGCAAAGTGAATTGAAAACCTTCTGGAAAAGACTCATGGCTCTGGATGCCATTAAGAATGTTTGTGATTCATGGGAGGAGGTTGAAATATCAACATGAGTAGGAGTTTGGAAGAAATTGATTCCAACCCTCGTGGATGACTTTGAGAGCTTCTAGACTTCAGTGCTAGAAGTTACTGCAGGTGTAGTGGAGATAGCAAGTGAACTAGAATTAGAAGTGAATCCCGAAGATGTGACTGAATTGCTGCAATTTCTTGATAAAACCTGAACAGATGAGGAGTTGTTTTTTGTGGATGAGCAAAGTTTCTTGAGATGGAATTGACTCCTGGTGAAGAGGCTATGAAGATTGTTGAACGGACCACAAAGGATTTAGAATATTCTATAAACTTAGTTGATAAAGTAGCAGCAGGGTTTGAGAGGATTGACTCCAATTGTCAAAGAAGTTCTAGTGTGGGTAAAATGCTATCAAACAGCATCATGTTTTACAGAGAAAACTTCAGTGAAAGAAAGAGTCGATCAGTGCAGCAAACGTTATTGTTGCCATATTTTAAGAAACCACCACAGCCTTTTTTTCATGTGTTTTTTGGCTGCATAAATGTCTTCTTTTGAGAAGTGTCTATTCATGTCCTTCGCCCACTTTTTGATGGGTTGTTTGTTTT
Source organism: Nomascus leucogenys (assembly GCF_006542625.1). NCBI lineage: Eukaryota > Metazoa > Chordata > Mammalia > Primates > Hylobatidae > Nomascus > Nomascus leucogenys. The sequence continues at coordinate 155,570,946 of NC_044383.1, forward strand.
TTTCTTGTAAATTTGTTTGAGTTCATTGTAGATTCTGGATACTAGCCCTTTGTCAGATGAGTAGGTTGCAAAAATTTTCTCCCATTCTGTAGGTTGCCTGTTCACTCTGATGGTAGTTTCTTTTGCTGTGCAGAAGCTCTTTAGTTTAATTAGATCCCATTTGTCAATTTTGGCTTTTGTTGCCATTGCTTTTGTTGTTTTAGACATGAAGTCCTTGCCCACGCCTATGTCCTGAATGGTATTGCCTAGGTTTTCTTGTAGGATTTTAATGGTTTTAGGTCTAACATTTAAGTCTTTAATCCATCTTGAATTAATTTTTGCATAAGGTGTAAGGAAGGATCCAGTTTCAGCTTTCTACATATGGCTAGCCAGTTTTCCCAGCACCATTTATTAAATAGGGAATCCTTTCCCCATTTCTTGTTTTTGTCAGGTTTGTCAAAGATCAGATAGTTGTAGATATGCAGCATCATTTCTGAGGGCTCTGTTCTGTTCCATTGATCTATGTCTCTGTTGTGGTACCAGTACCATGCTGTTTTGGTTACTGTAGCCTTGTAGTATAGTTTGAAGTCAGGTAGCGTGATGCCTCCAGCTTTGTTCTTTTGGCTTAGGATTGACTTGGCGATGCGGGCTCTTTTTTGGTTCCATATGAACTTTAGTTTTTTCCAATTCTGTGAAGAAAGTCATTGGTAGCTTGATGGGGATGGCATTGAATCTATAAATTACCTTGGGCAGTATGGCCATTTTCACGATATTGATTCTTCCAACCCATGAGCATGGAATGTTCTTCCATTTGTTTGTATCTTCTTTTATTTCATTGAGCAGTGGTTTGTAGTTCTCCTTGAAGAGTTCCTTCACATCCCTTGTAAGTTGGATTCCTAGGTATTTTATTCTCTTTGAAGCAATTGTGAATGGAAGTTCACTCATGATTTGGCTCTCTGTCTGTGATTGGTGTACAAGAATGCTTGTGATTTTTGTACATTGATTTTGTATCCTGAGACTTTGCTGAAGTTGCTAATCAGCTTAAGGAGATTTTGGGCTGAGACGATGGGGTTTTCTAGATATACAATCATGTCATCTGCAAACAGGGACAATTTGACTTCCTCTTTTCCTAATTGAATACACTTTATTTCCTTCTCCTGCCTGATTGCTCTGGCCTATAAATCATGCTGCTATAAAGACACATGCACACGTATGTTTATTGCGGCACTATTCACAATAGCAAAGACTTGGAACCAACCCAAATGTCCAACAACGATAGACTGGATTAAGAAAATGTGGGACATATACACCATGGAATACTATGCAGCCATAAAAAATGATGAGTTCATATCCTTTGTAGGGACATGGATGAAACTAGAAAACATCATTCTCAGTAAACTATCGCAAGGACAAAAAACCAAACACCGCATGCTCCCACTCATAGGTGGGAATTGAAAAATGAGAACTCATGGACACAGGAAGGGGAATATCACACTCCAGGGACTGTTGTGGAGTGGGGGGGAGGGGGGAGGGACAGTATTAGGAGATATACCTAATGCTAAATGACGAGTTAATGGGTACAGTAAACCAACATGGCACATGGATACATATGTAACAAACCTGCACATTGTGCACATGTACGCTAAAACCTAAAGTATAATAATAAAAAATTTAAAAATAAAAAAATAAAAAAAAAAGAAAGAAACCACCACAGCCACCCCTACCTTCAGCAGCCCCCACCCAATCAGTCAGCAGCTGTCAACATCAAGGTGAGAGTCTCCACCAGCAAAAAGATGACGACTCCCCGAAGGCTCTGATGATCATTAGCGTTTTGTTTTTTGCTTTTGTTTTCGTTGTTGTTGTTTTAGCAATAAGGTATTTTTTAAATTAAGGTAACTACTTTGTTTTTAAAGAAATAATGCTATTTTACACTTAGGCTGAAGTAGTGTAAACTTAACTTTCACATACACCAGGAAAACAACAAATTCCTATGACTGACTTTATTGCAATATTCGCTTTATTGTGGTAGTCTGGAACCGAACTCAGTGTCTCCAAGGCCGGCCTGTACATGAACAAAGATGTTCACCGACGCCTCTTTTGTGATGCCAAAAAGCTGGAAATAACCTTAGGGGCTGGGAAATAAGTTCCAGCACATCCATGAAATGGTTAAGCAGTGAGAAAAGCAGAGACGAATCTTCTGTGCTGATACAGAAAAATGCTGGAACATATGATACACACGTGTAAATTCCTTTAAAAACCCGAGACGCACCACAGCACATACAGGAAACAGCATTCCTGAAATAGCTGCCAGGGACATTCTGGGATGATGGGAATCTGACTGTTTATCGCGGTCAACCCTGAGAGCACCATTGTCTGGGCGCTCGCTCTTCGCATGTTAAGACTTTTTGAATTACTTTTATCATGACAATGTATTTACTTGTGTAGTATGAAAACCAAGTATAAATTGTTCAAAAATAAAATAACACACCTCTTTAGACTGCTGTTGGACTAAACGGCCTCCCCTAGGACTTTCAGCCCACAAGGCTCTGGTGGCCCGACTTTGGCAAGCGGCTTCCCAGTGGCCCTGAGCGGGAACCCTCTGCAGCCCAGACAGGGTACAGGCCCCACTCTACCCATTCTCCTCCCGCAGGACACCCTGAAAACCTGCCCGAGCCCCACTGGTGGCTGTGCTGCTCCTCACCCCACCCCTGCTCCAGCCACAGGAGCCCCCTCAGGAGCCCTTCCTCCATTTACTGCACCTCCTCTCCTGCCAAAGAGGCCCTGGCGTGCAGGTGAGGGCATCTTGCCAGCCCCAAAGGTGGCCTCATGCCCTTCCATCCACTGGCAGTCCCCTCCACAGTCCCCGGGAGCCTCACAGAACCCTTGTGCTTTGATGCTGAGCCAGTTCAGTCTCCACCGAGGGATCATCCATCCTCCCCCCACGGAGCCAGCCAGCCTGGAGGGATCTGCGTGGATCCCGGGGTCTGTGAGGCTATGGGCAGCGCGGTGTGCCCGCGTGTGGCTGCTTTCCCAGGGGTGCACCTTCCTCTGGCCCCACACACCCCTCCCTGTGCACGTCAGCCACGCTGCTTTCTGAGTTCCATTTCCTGTGTTCTGGGCTGCAGTTCCTAATGCCATCACTCTGATCCACAGGGAAGGGCCGGCGCGAGGGAGGGCCAAAGCCCATTCCTCAGGAGAGCCCGTCGCCAGCCTGGCCTGCAGCGGCTTCCCTCCCCGCTCCCAGCTCCAGCCTCTGATGTGCCGGGCACAGACTAAGCGTGTCACTGTCACCCCGACTGCCGCAGCAACCACACTACTTACCGAGGAGCCACGCTCACGCTCCCCAGCACCCAGGGCCACAGACTAACAGAATAACGTCTTTGGAGGAAAGGATGCAGAGGAGTGCTTCCTCCCCTGGGGCCTGATGGTGTGCGCAGAGCTAATGAAACCCACTGGCCAGAGGCAGCTGGTAACTCTCTGGCTGTCCTGGGCTGCAGGACTATGGCCACCAGTGGATGGATGGCGGGTGGGAGACAGCCAGCCCTCTAGAACCCTCTTGACCTGAGCTCTCAGGCTCCTCAAGCCATACCCAGGACCCTCTTAGTTCCTCCCATCCTCTGTGCCCCAAGCTGACCCCCCAAAGTCTGCACTAGGCAGTGGATCACAGGCCCAGGCGGAGCCCAGGCAAAGGCCTGCAGGGCAGAGAACCACGCATTGGCGGTGTCTGCAAAGACCTGGCCACATGCGTCTCCCACCCAAACCGTGGAGCTGGGTTTCGAAGGCAACACTCCCCCCACAGATGTACTGGGAGCTGCCGCACAGTGGAAAGCCAGCAGGCTGCTCATGTAGAAAGGGGATAAAAGGGGGCCGAGTCCAGCCCAGACAGAGCCCTGAACGGGGCCTCCCTGGGAAGCCACTCTGGGTGTCACCACTGTCATCGCCCCTGACTGATGGGAAAACAATCTCCACGCCACAGCTGCTAATGTGCTTCCCGGCCTGGCCACCCTCCGTCCGCGTCATCTGTGTTTTTCCACGTCATGGTCCATTAACCCCTCGAGGCCTATGGCAGCCCCCTGAGGAGCGAGTGTCCTCAGGCCCTGGACTGAGCAGGTCTGGAGACAGGGGCGTCGTGGTGGGGTGGGGAGGAGCTGGTCTCAGGAGAGTCAGCGCTGAGCACACTTGGAACCAGGAGAGCAGGAAACGGTGCCACCAATGCTGAGTGCCTGCGGTGCCCCCCACCATCTCAGGGCCCCACTCACTGTGTGAGGTGGGATTTTATCGTCCCTGCTTTATACACAAGTGAGCTACATTTTGCAGATGTTAACAAAGAGGCCTAGGCCACCAGAACCATTATCCACAAGTGGGGACTGGGACCACCGGATGCTCCAAGCACGAAGCTCAAGGCCCTTGGGCACCCAACCCTGCCAGTCACCGCACACACCTGTTTTACTGGGAGAGGATTTGGGTCCCAGTCCAAGAATCCATGGTCCCCTCGGAGCTGTGCCACACGGGCCTCCTTCCTGCAAGGCAGCACCATCCTTCCTCCGGTCCAAGTTTGGTCAGAAATTCTACGAAACATGAAGTGTGACATCACCATTTCACAGACTGGAAAACCCACTGAAGGAGAAACAGAATGACTTGAGCAGAACCATCCAAGCTCCAGGTGAAGACAGCGTCCCACCAGCCAAGCCGGCATCGAATTTCACTCTGGAATCTCGGGCATGAACCTGACAAGCAGCAAGCACAGCCCCTGGTGTCTGGATGGGAGGGGATGCAGGAGGCCCTTGCCAGGAGACTGGCTGCCCACGTTGGCAGTTCTTAATCCCCAGCACATGAGGTCAGCCAGATTCCAGACCCCACTAGAGGAGGGGAAAGAGCAAGTGGAGAGGATGGCCTTGAACGCTCATTTCATCACACCAAACTGTTCGTCAGCCCTGCTATTCCCACAGAATTAGAGTACAGCAGAATGCATGGGCCACGCCCATCGCTAATCCTACCCCCAAGTCCTACCACCCTCCTGGTGCCCACACTCCTCACATCCATCCCTCCATCCACCCCATCCCTCCATCCACCCCATCCCTCCATCCACCCCATCCCTCCATCCATCCCATCCCTCCATCCATCCCATCCCTCCATCCATCCCATCCCTCCATCCACTCCATCCCTCCATCCACCCCATCCCTCCATCCACCTGCATCCCTCCATCCACCCCATCCCTCCATCCACCCCATCCCCCATCCACCCCATCCTTCCATCCATCCCATTCCCTCATCTACCCCATCCCTCCATCCACCCCATCCCCCCATCCACCCATCCCCCATCCACCCCATCCCTCCATCCATCCCATCCTTCTATCCACCTGCATCCCTCCATCCATCCCGTCCCTCCATCCATCCCATCCCCCATCCACTCCCATCCCCCATCCACCCCATCCCTCCATCCACCCCATCCCTCCATCCACCCCATCCCTCCATCCACCCCATCCCTCCATCCACCCCATCCCTCCATCCACCCCATCCCCCATCCATCCCATCCTTCTATCCACCTGCATCCCTCCATCCACCCCATCCCTCCATCCACCCCATCCTTCTATCCACCCCATCCTCCATCCACCCCATCCCTCCATCCACCCCATCCCTCCATCCACCCCATCCCTCCATCCACCCCATCCCTCCATCCACCCCATCCCTCCATCCACCCCATCCCCCCATCCACCCCATCCTTCCATCCATCCCATTCCCTCATCTACCCCATCCCTCCATCCATCCCATCCCCCACAAATCCCATCCCTCCATCAATCCCATCCCTCCAACCACCTCATCCCTCCATCCACCCCATCCCACCATCCACCCGATCCCTCCATCCACTCCTATCCCCCCATTCATCCCATCCCTCCATCCCCCATCCCCCATCCACCCCATCTCCCCATCCATCCCATCCCTCCATCCATCCCACCCCCCGTCCATCCCAACCCCCATCCATCCCATACCCCCATCCATCCCATCCCTTCATCCAACCCATCCCCCCATCCACCCCATCCTTCCATCCATCCCATTCCCTCATCTACCCCATCCCCCATCCACTCCATCCCTCATCCACCCTATCCCTCCATCCACCTCATCCCCCCAACCATCCCCATCCCTCCATCCACCCCATCCCTCCATCCACCCCATCCCCCATCCACCCTATCCCCCCAACCACCCCCACCCCTCCATCCACCCCATTTCTCCATCCACCCTATCCCTCCATCCACCCCATCCCTCCAACCACCCCCACCCCTCCATCCACCCCATTCCTCCATCCACCCTATCCCTCCATCCACCCTGTCCCTCCATCCATCCCATCCTTCCATCCATCCCCATCCCTCCATCCACCCCATTCCTCCATCCGTCCCCATCCCTGCATCCACCCTATCCCTCCATCCACTTCATCCCTCCATCCATCCCTTCCCTCCATCCATCTCCATCCCTCCATCCACCCCATTCCTCCATTCATCCCATTCCTCCATCCATCTCCATCCCTCCATCTACCCATCCCTCCATCCACCCCATGCCTCCATCCAACCCATGCCTCCATCCATCCCATTCCTCCATCCATCTCCATCCCTCCATCCACCCTATCCCTCCATCCACCCCATTCCTCCATCCACCCTATCCTCCATTCATTCATCCCTCCATCCACCCATTCCTCCATCCACCCTATCCCTCCATTCATTCATCCCTCCATCCACCCCATCCCTCCATCCACCCCAACCCTCCATCCACCCCATTCCTCCATCCATCCCCATCCCTCCAACCATCCCATTTGTCCAACCATTCCCATCCCTCCATCCACCCTATCCTTCCAACCATCCCATCCCTCCTTCCACCCCATTCCTCCACCACCCCATCCTTCCATCCACCTGCATCCCTCCGTCCACCCCCATCCCTCCATTCATCCCCATCACTACCACCATCCCATGCCTCCATCCACCCCATTTCTCCATCCATCCTCATCCCTCCATCCATTCCATTCGTCCATTCATCCCTGTCCCTCCATCCACCCTATCCTTCCATCCATTCATCCCTCCCTCCACCCCATCCCTCCGTCCACCCCCATCCCTCCATCCACCCCCATCCCTACATTCAGCCCCGTCACTACCACCATCCCATGCCTCCATCTCCAACCCTATTGCCATCCTCATTCCTACACTTCTCTCATCCAAACCTTCACCCTCCATTCCTCCATCCACTCCCATCCCCACTTCCCACTTCCAAGCCTCACTCACCGGCACCAGCTCCTGCCTCCCCAGAGGTTCTCTGCTCTGGGTGTTCCTCACACAGCATCCTACCAGGCTACAGCAGATTCTTGCACTCCGTTGGGCCTGCACCCTCCGCACTTTTCTGGTGACCTCTCTTCTCCTCACAGCTCCCTCCTGGGGGCTAGTCTGTATCCGCTCCCACACCCTGCAGAGTCTCAGCACCCTGGACCTGCAGGGCAAGGGAGTGTTCTCAGTGCGGCAGCCCCTCCTCCTGAGCCCCCTGCCCACCATCCTCGCAATTCCTGCTCCAGGGCACTTCTGCATGGCCAGGGCCTGGTCTTCCTGGAGCTCAGTCACCAGGTGTCTATGTGCCCTTTGGCAAGTAACTTAACCCCCCACGAAAGGATGAGGCTGACAAGCTGCACCCTCACATGCGCCCTGTGCCTGTTTGTTTGGGACATTGTACGACGAGGCTCATCTGATCTTAAACCCCCTGCTTTGCATGCAAACGACATTTTCTCAGTGCTCTGGTGCAGCCCCTCCGTGTGTGCACAGCTCGGCTATTCTGAGGGAGCTGACTTTCCTGCCGGCCGCGTGACCTACGCCTGCAGCTGGGAGAGCTGAGACTGCGTCGCGGTGCTTGGGGACTCTGCCAGCAGAGGGTGGGCCGCAGGCTGGCGGGAGGCTCAGACAAAACTCCAGCTGCACCCTGCACTTACACCGGCGGCTCTGAGCCTCCTTCAGGACAGCCCTGGGACGCCTTCATGAATGCTGGTACCACAGCCTGCGCTGGGAAGGCCCACCTCCTGCAGCCGGCGCACGTGGTCTGTGCACTCCGAAATGTCCAGAAGCTCATCTCGGCTGGAGGCATCCCTCGTGCCGACGTGATTTGTGTCTGGGTGGAGGACGGTGTAGAAGTGGAAAAGTTTTGTTTCTGATGTTGTTTTCCTCAACAGCTTCGCAGAAGCTTGTCAGCAGAGAGACACCAGAGTCTGGTGGTGCTCAGCTCACCGATTTTTCTGTGGGCCCGAAGCTCTTTGCCAGCACAGAAGCATTTATTCTCCCCAGAGGAAAAATTTCATGCTTCACCACCTAACCCCACTGCAAATAAAGAGAAGCATTGTCAAACTGGGGCCTAGGAACAGTGCTGGGAATATGATTTCGGAGCACAGAGAGCAACAGCCTTGCAGCACATGGCATGAGCCACACCTCCTGCGTGGCCAGCAACCTCTCCCTGGCCACTGTGGCAAAGTCCACCCTGCAGCCACGGCTTCAGACCCTGCTTCTGAGTGACCACACCGTGTGGCTCTGCCTTTGTTCTGCTGGTCTCTCTCTGCAGATGGGACAGGGGCTCCCTAGTGACCGGTGTTCCTGAGACCTCATCAAGAGGCCAACCTGCCTGAGTAGTGTCCTCTCCTGTCTTGTCTGCCTGGCTACAAAAATCCTGTGTTGCATGTGTGGGCTGCTGGGGGTTCCCCTCGGCCTCAGACATCCTGAGAGTGGCCGCTCGCGCCTGGCCCTGCCCTGGACATTCAGGTCAGACGAGGCCAGGAGGGCATTTCAAAGGCCCAGTGGCCTCAAGGAAGGTCAGGAGCACCACCAGATTGAGCAACATCCCCCCAGAATCCACGTCCTTCTCAAACCTCAGAATGGGATCTTACTTGGAAACAAGCCATTGCAGTTACCACTGGTTAAGATGAGGTCTTCCTGGAGTAGGCAGGCCCTTTGCCCAGTAAGATGGTGTCCTTCTGAGAAGAGGAGGAGACACAGGCGCTCAGGGAGACAGAGGCTGAGAGCAAGCCAGGGGCCACAGCCGGGAACCATGGAGGATCGCCAGCCACACCAGAACAGGGAGACGCACAGAGCCCAACCCTGCTGGCATCTTGGTCTTGGACCTCTGGCTCCAGAATGGCGGGAGAGCACACTTCCGTGGTGTGAGCCCCTGGTTTGTGGTCCTTCCTTACCACAGCCTCGGGATGTTCATACTGGAGACAGCTGAGAACTGCTTCCAATTTCACAGCCTCTGCTCGCCCATGGAGGTGCCCCCAGCTGTGGCCATGGTTCTGCCCCACGTGGGGCTACTTGTCTGGGAGATTTCCCTCTGCAGAGTGGCCCATGGTGGACACCAGAGAGAGATGAGGCCCTAATCAGACCTGTGGCAAATCTGAAGACTGTTTTCTGCAGTTTTGCAGGGTTTTTTTGGGTGTTTAGCAGCTTAGGGCTGCAGCAGGGTGGTGTGGACCGAGGCGTCTGTGGAGTCTGGTCACCCTGGTCGCAGTCCTTCATCTTTAAGATTCAATCTGGCTCTACTCTGTGCTTGCTGTGTCACTTTCCACAACTGGCTCAAACTCCCTGAGCCTCAATTTTATGATATTCACTTTAAAAAGCAGCTTTATTGAGCTGGTTTTTACTAAGTAACATACAATAAACCACACATATTTAGAGTATAAAATTCAATGAGTTTTAATATATGTACATACCTATGAATCTATCACCACCATCAGGAATTTGAACAAACCAATTACCCACAACTTTTCCCCTTTAATGTCTCCTCCCTGCTCTTTTTCCCCACACACTCCATCCCCAGGCAACCACTAATCTACTTTCAGTGGCTGTGTATTAGTTCACAGTTCATGGAATTTCATATAACTGGGTCACACAGTGGGTGCTCTTTTTTTATTTGGCTACAATTCATCAGTGTTGTCATGTGCATCAGTCACTGATTCTTTTTTTTACTGAGTTGTATTCCATTGTATGGATATACCACTATTTATCAATTCACCTATTGAACATTTGAGTTGTCTCAAGCTTTTGCTGTTACCAATGAAGCTGCTATAATCACTCATGTATAGATCTTTTGTGGACACAGACTTTAACTTCTCTTGGGTAACTTCTTGGGAGCGGAATGGCTGGATCATATATAGGTTGATGTTTAACTTTTCGAGGCACTGACACAATGTTTTCCAAAGTGTGTCATTTCACATTCTCACTAGCGGCACATGAGAGTTCCAGTTCCTCCACATCCCAGCCAGCACTTGATGTGGTCAGTCCCTAATTTTAGCTATTCTAATAGGCCTGTAGTGGTTTCTCACTGTGGTTCCAATTTGCATTTGCAAAATGACTAATGATTCCTGAGCATCTTTTTGTGTGCTTGATATTTGTATCTCTTCTTTAGACAAACAGAGTCTGTGCACATATTTTGCTTGCTTTCATTGGGTTGCTTGTTTTCTCATCGAGTTTTAAGAGTTGCATATTCCACATATATTCTGTATATAAAACTTTTATAAAATGTGCGATTTGAAGGTGTTTTCTCTCAAACTGTAGCTTACCTTCTCATTTTCTTAATGGCATATTTCACAGAGCAGAAATTCTTAATTTGATGAACTCCAATTTGTCATATTTTTAATTTATGAATTATGCTTTTGGTGTCTTACCCAAGAAATCTTTGCCTAATCAAGGTTACAAAATGTTCCCTTTTGGTTTCTTGTAAAAGTTTTAAAGTTTTAGGCTTTACAGTTTGGTCTCTGATCCATTTTGAGTTCATGTATGTACATAGTGCAAGGTGTTGCATTGATGCACATTTTTTGCATACTCATTTTTTTTCAGAACCATTTGCTGTCCTTTCTCTATTCAAATGCCTTTGCAGCTTTGTCAAAATCAATTGACTATAAGTGTATGCATTTATTTCTGAACTCTTAATTATATTCTAATGACATTTGTCTGCCACTGTCTCTTGATTACTGTAACTTAATGATAGGTCTTAAAATGGGTCAAGTCTTCTAACTTTTTTCTTCTTTTTCAAAGTTGTTTTGATTATTCCAGGTCCTTTGCATTTCCATGTGAATTCTAGAATTGGCTTGTCAAATTCTACAAAAAAAAAAAGGCTGCTTGGATTTGGTTGAATCTATACATCAGTTTGAAATAATTCTGTCATCTAACTCAGGACACAATGTATTTCTCCATTTCTTTAGATGATCTTTAATTTCTCTCAGTGATGTTTTGTAAGTTTCAGTCTTTCTCATCATTTCTCAGAGTAATTAAGTAGTTTGCATTTTTATGCTAAATTTTTATGTAAATGGATTTATGCTACATTTTTATATAAATGGTATTGTGCCTTTAATTTAAATTTCTAATCATTTGTTGCAACTATTGAAATACAACTGATATTTAGATATCATTCCTTTATCCTGCAAAGTTGATAAACTCATTCAGTGATTCTAGTGGCTCTTTGTAGATTCCATCATGTTCTCTACATAGACAATCACGTCTCTTGTGAATAAAAACAATTTTATCTTCTCCTTCTCCTTCCCAATTTGGAAGGCTCTTATTTCTTTCCTTTTTTTTTCCCTTCTTGCATTGGCTGGAGCCTCCCACGTGATCACGAGTAGAAGTAGGAGAGCCTCCCACGTGATCTCGAGTGGAAGTAGGAGAGCCTCCCACGTGATCACGAGTAGAAGTAGGAGAGCCTCCCACGTGATCACGAGTAGAAGTAGGAGAGCCTCCCACGTGATCACGAGTAGAAGTAGGAGAAGCCTCCCACGTGATCACGAGTAGAAGTAGGAGAGCCTCCCACGTGATCACGAGTAGAAGTAGGAAAGCCTCCCACGTGATCATGAGAAGTAGGAGAGCCTCCCACGTGATCACGAGTGGAAGTAGGAAAGCAGAGATCCTTGCCTTATTTCAGTCTTCAGGGGAAGACATCCAATCTGTCACCATTAATTATGTCAGTTGTTGGTTTTTCATAGATACCCTCCATCAATTTGCTGAATATTTTAATTAAATAGATGTTGGATTTTATCATGTGCTTTTTCTACATCCATTGAGATGATCATGTGATTATTTTTTCTTAATTTTTTAATATGGTAAATTATACTGATTACTCTTGACTAAATTAACTTTGCATTGCTGAGATAAACCTCACTTAATAATGGTGTATTCACTTTTACAAACTGTTGGATGTGATTTTATAAAATTTTGTTTAAAATTTTCATCTATGTTTGTGAAGTTTTATTTTCTTTCAATGTCCTTGTCTAGTTTTTATGTCATAGTCATGCTGCCCTCATAGAATGAGGTGGAAAGTGTTTCTTCCTCTTCAATTTTCCAGAAGACTTTGTATAAAGTTTGTATTATTTCTCTTTAGATATTTGGAAGAATTCACCAGTGAAGCCCTCTGGCCTGTAATTTTATGTGTAGGAGGTTTTTAATTAAAATTTTAATTCCCTTAATAGATACAGGGCTATTCATGTTACCTAAGATTTTACTTCCTTAATATGTTTTTCTTTTTTCCTTCCTTTTAGCATGTAAGTTTCAGTAGTTTGTGTCTTTCAAAGAATTTGTCCATTTCAACTAAGTTGTTCAACTTATTGGCATGATTAATGGATATGTTTCTCCCAAACCATAGATTTTGCTTTGAAATCTGCAGTCTCCCCTGTCTGATCGGAAGGTGTTCGTGTATTCCTGGATTATCCTTTTCATATGCGTAGAATCTGTAACCATGTTATCTTTGTCTTTCCTGGCATTTTGTCTTCTTTTTTGGTCCCTGGTTAGTCTGACTAGAGGTTAACAAGGTTTACTCACCTTTCAAATAACTAGCTTTTGGTTTTGTTGGTTTCCTCTGTTTTGGTCTTCCATTTTATTGATTTCTACTCTTGACTTTATCATTTCCTTTACTCCACATATTGTGAATTTAATTTTCTCTTCTTCTAGTTCCTTGCCCGCCTCAATTCTCTGTCTAATTCTGGGTCCTTGGCCATTCCCACCTCAGTTAACAGAAAATGCCAATATATACCACTTGTTGGTGTCCAAAACCAAGATAAGCCCAGAATTTTTCTTCCCCTCACATTCCACACAGAATCCATGAGCAGTCTTGCAAGCTCTGGCTTCAGGAGTGGTCCCAGCCCCACCACGCCTGTGCCATGCTGCCAGGCCAGCAGCCTTGCCACGTGCCTTCCTGCCTACCCCTGCACTCCACCTGTAGCACAACTGTGCAAACACAAATCAGGGAACACTCACTCTTGGAGCCCAGAGCCACCGGTCAGAAGCGCAGCCTCCTCGGCCACACGGGGAGCCACCCACAGTCAACGGCCCCCGAAGCCTGCATGTCAGTCACTGCAGGGTGCAGGCAGCCCCAGGCCCTCCACAACAGGGACATTCCCAGATGCAGCTGAGCAGAGGCAAACCACCCCCCGCCATTCCACATCCAGATTTCTGACTCAGAACCCATAGTGGTTGTTTTTTGAAAAACAAGGCAAAGCTATAAATTGGGTCACATTATACTCTGCTTAAAACCCTATACTAACAGTCTGGCAGCTCCTCAAAAGCTAAATACAGAATTACTATATGACCCAGAAATTCAACTTGCAAATATAGAACCACGAGAAATGAGAATGTAGACCACACAAAACCTTGCATGCAGATGCCTGTGGCAGCGTCGCCTATCACAGCCAAAAGGTGCCAACAACCCAAATGCCCATCAGCTCAGGAACAGAGAAGCAAAACCTGGCCTATCCAGACAATAGAGTATTATTTGGTAATAAACAGAAATGAGTGCTGGTGGATCGAGGAGGGGCAAAGCGGGGGTACAGAGGCCAGAGCACCCGGGGACGTGTGGCCTGCAGGATGGGCTGGAAATGCTCTTAATTCCTCGGAAGCTAAGAGACACCTGGGAAGGAGGGACAGCCTGGGCCTGGGAGCCAGGTGGACATAGGAAAAGGCTTTCAGTTTTTCAAAAACTGAGCAATAAAAGACTTGGACTTGTTTTTTAAAAATTGGTAGAAGAGATAAGAACAAAAAATCTAGAAACTGGAAAAAATTTCAAGTTGATGAGGCCTTGACTCAATAATGACCTTGTATCTATGAGTTGCTTTCTCATTCACTCATTCATTCATTCATTCAAGAAATGCATGCTGAGAAACTGCTGTGTGCAGCCTCCATGTCACACACACGTGTGCCCCTCCTGCATCGCTACCTCGGAACACGTGTGTTCAGGCTCAGATGCATCTGTGTGGGTGTTCGTGCATTGCAGCCGCACCAGCTCCCGAATGTTGCCTATTGGACCTGCAGTGCATGTCCTGTTCCGATTCCAAGAGCATCTTCTCCAGAATTGTGGCGGCCTGGCCAGGGAGGAGGAGCGTGGACTGTCCCATGGAAACGTGGCCCAGGAGGGCTTAACTGAGGACAGCTGACAGAAGAAGCTGTTGACAAAACACCACACACTGGGGGTGTAAACAACACACATTTATTTTTTTACAGTCCTGGAGGCTGGAGGTCCAAGATCCAAGTTCCTGCAGACGTTGTGCCTGGTGGGCTCTGGGCCTGGCGTGCAGGCAACGGCCTCCTGGCTGTGTCCGAAAACAGTGGAGAAAAAGAAGGGGAGAGGGAAGGAGGGAAGAGAGGGGCAAGAAAGAAAGAGGAAGAGAGAGAGAGAAGGGGAGAGAGGGAGGGCGAGGAACAGAGAAAGGGAGGGAGGGAGGGAGGGAGGAAAGGAGGGAGGGGGGAGGGAGGGAGAAAGAGCGGCAGGGAGGGAGAAAGAGCCCCAATCCTGTTGTGGTAGCCCCACCCTCATGACCTCGTGTAACCTAATCACCCCCAAAGGCCTAGCTCCAAATCCAGCCACACTGGGGGTTAGGACCTCAATGTGTGAACTTCAGGGTCAGGGACACAATTCAACCCACAGCAGTATGGAAAGAGTTCAGGAGAAGTGAGATGAGGCTGTCCCAGGATAGCCTGGAGGAGCCCAGAGGGACGTAGGAAGGGGAGGGCTGAAGGTAAAGGGGCCCCCGCGGGACCACCACAGCCCCACGCCTCCAGGTGCCCTCATTGCCACATGCTGCAGGTCGTCAGAGGGCGAGGGAGCCAGTGTCCCAGGCTCTGGGCCTGTGGTTGGGAAGAGGCTGCAGAGTGCTGGGGAGGCCATGGTGACCTCACAGAATCTGCCTCTCCTTCCACTGGGCTCAGAGATTCCCACGAGCTCCGCGCTGCCTGGAGAGAGAATGCAAGATGGGAGAGAGGGAGGGACTGATGGGTGGCCACAGGGGGAGGATGAGAAGGAGGCAAATGGAGCTGAGAAGAGACAGGACAAGAGTGAACGCACCCACCTGGCTGCCAGGCTCTCCCCTCCACTCAGGAGGCTCTGTGGCTGCCAGACCTGCCAGATCTGGGCACAAACACAAAACAGGAATCCTCTCAGCTCAGCCTCAGAGTGTTTTGTTGCATTTTTTTCTGGCTGGGGCTTGAAGGTGAAAGGTTGTTTGTTTGTTTTAGCTGCTAGCTCAATTTGCTGGTCTCACGTTCATGATGCCCTTTGAGAAAATACATTGGGACGCTTTACAACTTGAGAAAACCTCCTGGGTTTTGAAACCTCCCACACCTCTGCCCACCCTCCAGCCAGGCCAGGCCAGGGCGATGGAGAAGGGATGGAGGGAGGTGCGTGTGGATGTCACCCCAAGCCATCCATCTGAGAAGTCACTTCCTAACATGGCTGCAAGGGTGGCCCGGCCTGTCAGCTCCCACCCTGCCCTGAGCTCCCCCGCTGGGACCCGTGGTTGCCGCGCAACTCTGCTGAATCTCCACACCACCCAGCAGAGTCTGTGCTGTCACCCCGTGTTAGGGACAAGGACGTGGAGAGTCACAGGCTTGCCTGGAGGTGACAGTGATGCCAGGGCCAGCCCAGGTGAGGAATACTCGAAGGCTCACTGTGCTTCATATGGGAAGCCAGGTAGAAAGAACAGGACGAGAGGAAGTTCCCGGCCACCTGCGGCTGCTGCTATCTCCCTCTGCCCTCCTCTCTTCTTCCCCACAGGGCTCTGCAGAGTGTGGGACACGGACAGTTGCCCAACCCACAGCAGGGTAAGCGCAGGGCTGAGCACTGGCAGTGATTGGCCGTGGCTGTGGCTTCCGGCACGTGGCCAGAGATGTGCCCGCAAACTGCATGGGAGCCACGCGGGGGCTGCGCTGAGCACCAGGCTCAAAGGGAGGAGCCCGCACAAGGGCCCCAGCAGAGGGGTCTGTCAACCGTAATCCAAAAATGCATAAAATCTGGAAACCATTTCTTTCATTGTTGGTTAATTTCAATTCAATTGCAACTTGAATGTAAATTATTGGAACTGGCTACTAAAGAAGAATTGAAGACGAATTTTGAAAATAGAGCATCTATTGCTTCAGTTTAAATAAAAGTTACACCTGAATATACTGAGCTTGCTGAAAATGTCTTTAAAATCTCTCCTTCCATTCCTATCAACATACTTTATGAGACTAGTTTTTCTACTGTGACTATTACTAAAACAATGCAAAACACTATTTTCGATATACATTTTCCCTGCCAGAATCAGTAAAACTGAAACTAGATAGGCAAGCAAAACATAAGCTCATTGTCCATTAGAGATAGTAAATAGTAACACGACATGGTATAATTTTGCACAAAAAGGCATTTAAGCATACATTGCTATTTCACTCCTATTTTGTTCAGTTATGGCTGTGGAATGGGAAAACGTTTTTAATGTGTGCATTAGGTGGCTTAAACAACAAAACCTGATTTTTCACAGTTCTGGAGGCTGGACGTGCAAGATGAAGGTGCCAGCCAGTTTGGTTTTCTGGCCCTCTTCTCAGCGTCCAGATGGCCGCCTTCTCACTGTGTCCTCTGGTGGTGAAGGGAGGGCACTCTGAGCAATTGTTCTTCTTTTTTTGTTTTCTGAGACTGAGTCTCACTCTGTCGCCCAGGCTGGAGTGCAGCAGCGCGATCTCGGCTCACTGCAACTTTCGCCCCCTGGGTTCAAGCAAGTCTCCTGCCTCAGCCTCCCAAGTAGCTGGGACTACAGGCGCATGCCACCACGCCCAGCTAATTTTTTTGTATTTTTAGTAGAGACGAGGTTTCACTGTGTTAGCCAGGATGGTCTTGATCTGACCTCGTGATCTGCCCGCCTCAGCCACCCAAAGTGCTGGGATTAAGATACGAACCACCACGCCCGGCTGTTCTTCTTCTTCTAAGGGCACTAATCCCATCATGGGGACCCCACCTTCACAACCTTATCTAAACCTCATCACCCCCCAAAGGCCCCAGCTCCTAATACCCTTGCTTTGGGGATGAGAGCTTCAGTATATGAAATTGGAGGGAATGCAGCTCTGTTCATGGCAGTCTAACAATTCTCTGTAACATAAATGTGCACTCTTTCAACAAACAATATGCAGAGTTTGTGTAATTTGTTTCTATTTTCCTGTTTTATTTTTGTTCTGATCATGCCATTTGAAACAATACTTTATGTCTATTGAGTGTAATAATACAATTTTCATCTTATATTTTTTGTCTTTCTATTTTTTCATTTCTCTAGTAACTCATTTTTGTCATATTTTAAAAACTACCAAAGTAAAGAAGTTTGAAACATACAATGGTCCTTCATCACCAGTGGTTCTTCATCATCAATAAACCTTCATTAACAATGTTCAATGAAGGTTCTTCGTCACCACGTCCTTCATCACCACATCCTTCATCACCATGTCCTTCATCACCATGATTCTTCATCACCACGTCCTTCATCCCCCAGGTCTTTCATCACCGTGTCCTTCATCACCGTGTCCTTCATCACCGTGTCCTTCATCACCACGTCCTTCATCACCACGTCCTTCATCACCGTGTCCTTCATCACCGTGTCCTTCATCACCGTGTCCTTCATCACCGTGTCCTTCATCACCACGTCCTTCATCACCACGTCCTTCATCACCACGTCCTTCATCACCACGTCCTTCATCACCGTGTCCTTCATCACCGTGTCCTTCATCACCGTGTCCTTCATCACCATGTCCTTCATCACCATGATTCTTCATCACCATGTCCTTCATCACCACGTCCTTCATCACCATGTCCTTCAGCATCATGATTCTTCATCACCACGTCCTTCATCACTGAGGTCTTTCATCACCACGTCCTTCATCACCACGTCCTTCATCACCACGTCCTTCATCACCATGTCCTTCAGCATCATGATTCTTCATCACCATGTCCTTCATCACCGAGGTCTTTCATCACCTATGATTCTTCATCACCATGTCCTTCATCACCATGTCCTTCATCACCACGTCCTTCATCACCCAGGTCTTTCATCACCATGTCCTTCATCACCAAGGTCCTTCATCATCAGTGTTCAATGATCCTTCCCCACAGGGAGTTGTGAACAGCTCAAGGAAGCTCCTGAACAGATGAGGCAGCTGGTTTGTTGAGAGAAGTTGGAGTTAGAAGAGAGGGGAAAGTTGAGGAGCTGACGCAGAAGCCTGGCCAGTCTTAGGACACAAGAAGTGCAAACTGGGAGGATTCTCAGAGAACTTGGAGAACAGTGTTCTCTTTTTAGAGGTAAGACCTAGAGAAACGTGCGAGTGGACAGGGACAGCTCTGGCTCCTGACACTGGGAAGAAAGGCCAAGTGTCCTGTGTTCCTCCTCTGCTATCGTCCCTCCTACCAGAAGGATGCACCTCCCCTGACCCCTCTTTCCAAACCCAAACAATGAGACCTCTGGCTGAGGTGAGATCTGGAGCGTGTCTTCTCTTATCTCCACGAGACCCACAGCCACTCATGAAAGGCAGGTACAGCCCCAGCTGGGACGTCAGGGCGGCTGCCAGACAGTTTCTGCCCCCTCCCAAGCACTGCCCAGAACGTGGACACTGACCCTGTTTCCTCAGAGTAAGCACAGACCTGCCTGAGGCCTGCACCCTGGGAGCAGCCCCACACTGACGGGCGTGGGGGCACGGGGCGAGGGCACTGCTTCCCTTTGCTCAGGCAGCTTTTGTGGACACGGACACATGAGACTCTACCCAAGGAGGGAACAATGGACAGATGAGAGACAGAGTGAGGAGCGGGAAGGGGGGGACCCCGTCGAGGAGAAATTCCATCAACCTCACAATCTTGCCTGTTTCCCCACCCCCGAGGCCACACCATCTGGATGGACAGCCCTTTGAAAGCAAACAGGAACCCTGTTGTGAGCACCACAGGCACAGTGCCCTGTGGCCCGTGTCTGGCCTGGCGCAGGCTTAGAGCTGGGCAGAGCTCAGAGCGCGGCTGCCTCTTCCTCAGAAGCTTGTGAGGGCCCCGTTGGCTCAGGCTGGAGCACAGCGACCGACGTCGAGGCTTTAATGAAGTCCGTGTGAGTGGCGGTGGGGCGGCCTCGCTGCACAGATGGCTCTTTGTCCCCATGACACCTGCCATCTGCTTGTTTGTCTAAACGATGCTGCAGGGGCAGGGGTTCCCAATCTGCTGCCCGGGCCCCACCCGCCCACTGCGACCTCCTGACCCCCGGGCCAGACGGGTCCGCAGAGTTTGTTCTTCCAGCACAGTGGGCTCTACCTTCCCTGCCTTCGACGTCCGCAGCCTCTTGCCAGCGCTGGTGCTTGTGTGGCAGGGGCAGCCGGGGAGGGGAAGAGGAGGGGGAGGAGGAGGAGGGAGAAGAGGAGGAGGGGGAGGAGCTGCAGCCGCAGGGACTGGGAGGACTTCAGCAGCAGCTGCCACCCACAGCTTGGCAGGGCCCTCCTGGTCCAGGAGCCAGGCTGGAAGCTCGCATTTCCGAAGCTCAGCCCTCACACCTGTTCACAGAGAGAACGTCACATAAAAGAGAGGCTGGGAAGGAGGGACCCCTCAGAGCAAATGCTCGGCCGCCCCTGGAGCAGATGACAGCAGCCGCACAGGCTGGTGCACGGCTCGCTCCCTTTTCTTAAAAACAAGTGAGGTGAGAAGAGAAAAGTTCACTTTTGAAGTTGCAGAAATGGAAGCAAAAACATCCAGATTCCACTTGCGTCAGTTTAGGGAACATTCCGAAAGGGAGGCACGGAGCTGGAGGGCACTTTACTAGTGGCCTCCTTGGGCTTTTGCCCTGCCCCCACGCATCTTTGAAAAGGTCTGGTGAGGTTGCCTTCCCCACCCCATCCCCTGCAAACGGGAGGGTGCCATTTCATGGGAGGAGGCTGAGGCTTCCCGCTCCCACACGAGTTTTGTGAGATCTGGAACCACAAACCTCGGGTCCTGGAGGCTCCATGTAACTGCCTTTATAACTCACTCCTCAGTTGTTAAATGAACAGGCTACACATTGTCTCCAAAAGTGGCAGCGCTTTCCAAGAAGGAGCATGATTCCCCGCAAATGTGCTGAATCTGCTGCAGCAGTGGCCTGTTGCTATTTCCCCATTGCTATGGCTGAGTGTGCCCGGCCAGGTTGGAAAGGTGGCCTCCAGTACAAGTGGGCTGAGAAGTAGGACCTTTAGGAGGTAGACTGGGTGGCAAGGGCTCCTCCTGCATGAATGGTTAACGCCGCCGCATTGCAAGTGTGAGTCTGTTACGAGTGCGAGCCTGGCCCTCTCTGGCTCCCCCTGTGCTAGCATGGCCCTCCCGCCTTCTGCTGTGGGATGGTGCAGGGAATGCAGGCCCCTTGATGGTGGACTTCCTCAGAGTGGGGAGAAATACATCTCTTTTCTGAATAAATTACCCATTCTATAATAGCAACACAAAGCAGACTAAGACACTGCTAAGAAATGACTTACAACTCGTTTGCTGCCCCTGGTGAGAAGTGGGGAGGGCCAGGCCTCAGGGGCTGCCTCCCTGAACCCCCACCCAGGGGCTGCCCTTTGCTAAGTCAAAGCCTCCCATTCAGTTCTCCCCAGAGAAAGCACATGTGCTTGACACACAGTTTCTGAAATCATTGAGCAGCAAAAGTAACTCCACAAAGGTCAGAGCCAAAGGGCACTGCCGGCCTGAACCCTCCTGGCCTCATTCTCCTTCCATTAAAGTCTACACCCCACGGCAGGCACAAGCCCCTGATTTTGTCTTCTTCGGAATGTAAGCAAAACCTAAGCAGGAGGAGAAGGCAGTTAACGACTGACAACTGTTATGCTGCTGGCATTGAGATGAACAAATAAGGGAAGAAATGAGCTACCAAGAATTCACCAGGACCGCTCAGCGCCACAGGCTTACTCGTAGACACCAGCTAGCTGCAGGTGCTAAGGCCTCTCAGGGCTATAGGTCGGATGACTCACTGGCTCTTCCTCAAGTCCCTATGAAAGATGCTTTCTCATCTCCCTGGGTTTGCAAGATGAGGTGGCGGAGAGGGGAGAGACTTGGGCCACCAGCCTGGACCCCCCCAATCCCTCTGCACCACTGCCCAGAGAGATGGTTCCAAGCCGTGGCCTCCTCACTCTGAGGAGAGGCAGGACTCACATGGTTCACCCCACCTGGGATTCTCCCTGAAACTCTCTCTCCCTCCTTTTTGGTAATTAGACTAGTAGGTCTGTTTGATTTATATTTAAATTCCATCCTTCCTGTCAGTTTTTATACTAGTGTTCTCACAAAGTGCGTACATAATCTGTGGAATATTTGAAGCCTTTGCGCCATTTGCAAACAGCACATTAGCCACACCCAGGTGGCGCAGATGCCCTGTGGACACCTACAGACCTGTTTCAAATGCACGGAGCCCCGACGTGGCAATTTAACACTGATGCTACACAACAAGGGCTGTGCGTGTTACGGGTATCCGATGGGAACTATTTTGGGTGACACATTTGACTTGGCGCATTTATTTTACAAGTTTCTAATTCTGAGTTTCTGGGAAGTGGCCGTTGTCAGGGACCAAGGGCCTCCACAAGGGAGGCTGTCCTGATGCTTCGTCCTGCTGTGTGGGTAGCTGGCACCATCTGGCTTCAACGCTGGCTCACAGGAGAGATTTTCCTCTCGGAGAATGAAGTTTAAGTAAGATGAGACTTGCATGGCTTGACGGGGGGCAGCAGCATTCTCAGGGTCACCTCAGGAGTAAAACGTGCAGCTTCACAGGTGGTGCTGAGGCTGTTCCGAGAGGCAAAGAGGAGTTCCGGGATTTCAGGGTCACAGCAGAAAAGGGGCTTCTAAGGCCTGCGCATTGAAATAATCAGAGAGGAGTGTCCTCCATCGCAGGCTGACACCCTCGGACCGGCACAGTCCACCCTCCTTGGACACCAGTGTCCCCTCACATTAATGACAAGCCGCCCTCGTGACCATGTCACTGGCACCCACGGCTGTGTCTGCACCTAAAACCAGGGGCCATATTTTTATGCATTAATTAGTGGATTGAAAACATAACTTCAGGTGGAGCTTGGCCTACTCCTGCTCTGGACCATCAGGGTGTTGAGACCGACGCCGACTGTGGGCTGGAACTGTCTGCTGCCTCTGTGTGTTAACTCACTCAGCCCCTTGAAAACCCTATGGGACAGGTCCTAGCATCTCCCTGTTTCACATATGGGGAGACCAAGGCACAGGAAGGCAAAGCAGACCCCTCAGAGGCCTCTGGCTGACGAACAGAAGAGCTGGGACTCAGATCCTGGAAGTCTGACCCCACATAGGGGCCCCCAGCACCACCAAGCATGTCTGCCTGTCACCCTGCAAGGGATATCAGTAATTCACGCCATTTTAATACAGGATTGAGTGATCTAACAGAGGTGGGTGGAGAACTGATCTGGGCAACATAGTCCTTGGGAGAATCACTGAAAAAAAGACTGAATGCGGCCGGGCGCGGTGGCTCACGCCTGCAATCCTAGCACATTGGGCGCCGGTGCTCACGCCTGCAATCCTAGCACAGGCCCCCCCCCCCCCCCCCCCCCCCCCCCCCCCCCCCCCCCCCCCCCCCCCCCCCCCCCCCCCCCCCCCCCCCCCCCCCCCCCCCCCCCCCCCCCCCCCCCATTGGAGGCCGAGGTGGGTGGATCACTTGAGGTCAGGAGTTCGAGACCAGCCTGGCCAACATAGTGAAACCCCATCTCTACTAAAAATACAAAAATTAGCTGGGCATGGTGGTGCGCCTGTAATCCCAGCTACTCAGGAGGCTGAGGCAGGAGAATTACTTGAACCCGGGAGGCAGAGGCTGCAGTGAGCCAAGATTGCGCCACTGCACTCCAGCCTGGATGACAGAGTGAGACTCCCTCACAACGGGAGAAGCAGCAAATCACACAGGAGCAGGGAGACAGTGGCCTCAGAAGATGCAGCTCACGCTGGGGCCTCAGAGTGTGGGTGAGAAAGAGGACGGGCATCCCATGGCCACCTGGACGGCAGGAGGGTGAGACCAGGGTCATAAAGGAGAGAGGTCATTCATTTACAACAAAGCCCAGAGAGTCTCCCTGAGTGCGTCTAAAGATGGGAGCAGAAAGTGGAGCCTTAGAAATAAGAATACCTGAGCCCAGAGGGAAGTGCCCCCAAGAACTCACTTCCCCCGAGAAGGAAAATAGGGCATTGGTCATCTCTGGGATGGTGCGAGGACTTCTACAGTGAGTAAGCAGATATCCTCAGTGTTAAAGGAAAGTCCCCAGATTTAAGTGTCTGTGTGTATTGTGTGTATTCAGTTAATTATACACCTTACATGATGCTGGGGTGAGAGGCCTGAATTCCAGTATTCCCGGGAGCTCTGGGAAGTCACCCTTCCAACGATTTCTCCTGCTGTTTGGGACCGGCTCTGCTCATGGAGGTGCCGGCACCATCCGTCCCTGAGTTCGTGTCCATGGCTGAGGGTGACTCCAAACACTGCCAGTGGGTTCTTCTTCCCAACTTTGCCATTTCACTGAGTTAAAGGTCTGGCATTTACCAAAACCACCTGCAGCAACCCAGCCAATCTTTCGGGAGTGTCCTGATCTCTTCCTCTGTGGAGTATTTAAAAGTGAAGCACATCTGCGTGGACTCTCCCCAAGGCAGAGCTGCCCGAGTGCTGGGCTGCCCTGATGAGCTGGTGCTGAGACAGAAGCGGCTTTGGGGACGGCCACACGGGCTGTGTGTTCTGCTTCCGGACTCTCTCAGGTGAGCGTGGAAGACACTTCCACAGACGCGGGGAGGTGCTTTACTGCCGCAGGCGACTCCTGCACAGAAACACGGCAGCATTATCTCCACATAGAGGGAACACACGACGCTCACAGGGAAATTCTCGGAAAGTAGGTGTCTCCAGCTCCTCCTTTCAGGCCTCCTCTCAGCCGTGAGGCTGCGCTCTGGGCCTCAGCCCCACCCACTGCACCGTCCTCCCCACCGCGGCATCCATGCCGGCCCCGCACCTGTCAGGACGTGCGGGAGCCCTGGCCCCGAGGGCTTTCTGTGGCTCCCCAGGTCTGCGTTTCCATTCTCTTTGCTCCCACCGTTTTTTTCTCATGTTCTCCTTTTCACATAATATTTATCGTCTTGTCCCCTCTGTTCTGTCAAGAGCCCAGACTGTGTAACACACATTGCCTGGCCCAACAGCCCATTCAATAAACATGCGTGGAAGAAAAGAACCAAACAATGACTCAATGCCTCTCCTCCTCTTCCATGAAATCATTGTTTTAATTCGAGAATAAAAGATGTTTGGATTAAAATGTTTCTTGAATTTTTCCATTCCTAGCGTCTTGCAAGGTCATTGCACTAGATTTTCAATGACCTACTTTTCCCTCTCAGGCCCGAGACTTCACGAGGCTATTGTGGGTGACAGAGGCACAAATTAATCTTCCCATTTTCTGAAAATGGAATTCTACTTACATAAGTTTTTTTAAAAAAATTGTTGGTGGTTAGAACAATATCGTAATAACATTTTTATTTTTCAATTAAATGATTCCAACTGTCTTCGTGATAATTATTTATATTCATAGAACATCTTAAAGGGCACATTTCACACAGAAAAACACCACGTCCAGTCTCTGTCCAGCCCATGGAGGGCGACCAGAGGTGGTCGTTGGCGTGGGCAGCAAGAAGCCAGGGAGGACCCGGCGGGGAGCAGGGCGGGGAAGGCAGAAGGGGCGGCAGGAGGGATAGGGCAAGCCGTGGGGAGGCAGCCACCCCGCAGCAGGAGAGGCAGGGAACGGAACGCCACGTTGCTGGTACAAATGGAACAAACTCCAACGCCGGTCTAGAGTTTAAGCTTCTGGGCAGAAGGGAGCTTTATGATCCACGCCCAACCCATAGGCCCGCTCCCACCATGCCCCTCCTCCGGGAAAGCCGCCTGGAGTGCCCACCGCAGAACGAGTGCTGTGCTCAGCAGCACCAGGACCCGCAGGGCCGGCACTCCCCTCCACACGAAGCCCACTGTCCACGAGGAAAGATGAGGAAACGCAGGGAAAGGAGGGCACAGGACAACACGTCCAACTGTGTAGAGGAAAGGGGCCTGCGTGGGAAGGAAGGGGCAGGGGGGGCTTCGAGAAAGAGCCAGGACCGTAGTTGGACCCTTGGAGGAAGCTACATGTGGCCAAGGGTGCAGGGCGGCCCCAGGCTGGGGAACAGCACCGGCCAAGCCCGGGGAAGGGCGTGGACAGGGCCGGCCCGTGGAACAGAAGGGAGCATCGCACTGTTAAAAGGCCACGAGACGTCTGGGAGCCTCAGCAGGGGAGGCTGAGTGTGGAGGTTTAGAGGAAAGGAGCGAGGCTGAGGCTGCGAAGGAAAAGCATGGTGGGGGGGGGCCGGGAGGCCGTGGGGTGGGAGGAGCGTGGTGTGGGGGGGCCGGGAGGCCGTGGGGTGAGAGGAACGTGGTGTGGGGGGCTGGGAGGCCGTGGGGTGGGAGGACCATGGTGTGGGGGGTTGGGAGGCCGTGGGGTGGGAGGAACGTGGTGTGGGGGGTTGGGAGGCCGTGGGGTGGGAGGACCGTGGTGTGGGGGGACCGAGAGGCCGTGGGGTGGGAGGAGCGTGGTGTGGGGGGTTGGGAGGCCGTGGGGTGGGAGGAACGTGGTGTGGGGGGTTGGGAGGCCGTGGGGTGGGAGGAGCGTGGTGTGGGGGGTTGGGAGGCCATGGGGTGGGAGGAGCGTGGTGTGGGGGGCTGGGAGGCCGTGGGGTGGGAGGAACGTGGTGTGGGGGGTTGGGAGGCCGTGGGGTGGGAGGAGCGTGGTGTGGGGGGTTGGGAGGCCGTGGGGTGGGAGGAGCGTGGTGTGGGGGGCTGGGAGGCCGTGGGGTGGGAGGAACGTGGTGTGGGGGGTTGGGAGGCCGTGGGGTGGGAGGAGCGTGGTGTGGGGGGCTGGGAGGCCGTGGGGTGGGAGGAGCGTGGTGTGGCGGGAACAGGAGGCCGTGGGGTGGGAGGAGCGTGGTGTGGGGGGTTGGGAGGC
The DNA here is from genome assembly GCF_006542625.1 of Nomascus leucogenys. Classification (NCBI taxonomy): domain Eukaryota; kingdom Metazoa; phylum Chordata; class Mammalia; order Primates; family Hylobatidae; genus Nomascus; species Nomascus leucogenys. The sequence goes on from NC_044383.1 coordinate 155,597,197, forward strand.
CATGGGGTGGGAGGAGCGGGGTGTGCGGGGCCGGGAGGCCGTTGGGTGGGAGGAGCGTGGTGTGGCGGGAACAGGAGGCCGTTGGGTGGGCGGCAGCACAGGCTGGGGCTGAGCTCGGGGCCGGGGCAGTGGCGCTTGCCCTTGGGAGGGAGAAAACAGGCAAAGGACAGGATGTGGTGAGCGTCGGCCCACGAAACTCCGCGGCCACAGCCTGATGAAGTCTGTAGACAGCAGGCTGGGCACGAAGGAGAAACAGCAGATGTAGCTGTGAGGTGCTGCTGGTGGGAGCAGAGCTGGGAAGGGAGCCTGGGCGTGACCGTGGGGCTGGGACTGAGCGGGGAGAGGGACAGGAGACGGGAAGGGGCTGCTGGAACACAGGAGGACAGCCAGAGGTGCACGGGCCCCCACCCCAGCCCCAGCTCCCAAATGGTGCATGGACCAACCACTCAAAAGTCAGCCTGTGGGTTTCGGGAAGAACAGAGTCTTGGGACATGGAGCCAACAGGTTCCTCCTGCAGGTGGCCATTTACACTCCGCTCACCCCAAGGCCCCAGCCAGCAGTGTGGCCTCAGGGCAAGAAGCCACGGGGCCTAACACGAGCTGCACCGAGAGGTTTCTGGGCCTGCAGGTAACCCTGCCGTACCCCCCTAGCCTCTGGCATAAGTGTTTGTGAGGGGCCTTTGGGGGCTGGTCCCCGTGCAGGCCGACCGCGGTGGAGGTTGCTCAGTATGTGGTGAGGCACACGCGTGTATGCAACTGAGACCACATGTGAAGGCGAGAACCATCCGTGCCGGGCCTCCTGTTGAGCAGCCACGAGACATCGCCTCACCCTGCACATGGGCGGCCGCTTCCTCTTGGGCCTGGAATCCTGACAGCCAAGGCTTTGGGGCCGTGCCTCGCCCTCCTTCACAGGCATCTGGCCCTGGACTGTCCCCGCCAGCGGCAGCGGCAGCGTAGGCTCCCGGGGGAGGGGCAGGGGTCCCACTTGGTGCAGGCGGCTCTCCACGTCTGATGAGACACCAGCTGGGCCAGGTGCGATGGCTCACGCCTGTAATCCTAGCACTTTGGGAGGCTGAGGCAGGCGGATTGCCTGAGCTCAAAGTTCGAGACCAGCCTGGGCAACATGGTGAAGCCCTGTCTCTAAAAAAATTAGCCAGGCGTGGTGGTTGGTGCTATAGTCCCAGCTACTCAGGAGGCTGAGGCAAGAGAATTGCTTGAACCTGGGAGGTGGAAGTTGCAGCGAGCCGAGATCGAGCCACTGCACTCCAGCCTGGGGCGACAGAGCAAGACTCTATCTCCAAAAAAAAAAAAAAAAAAAGAAAGAGCTGACCACCCACCGCGATCTGAGGCTTACTCCTGCTGCTGGCTTCCCCTGGGGACTCACTGAGCCAGGGTCTCCACGCATCACGGCATCGGTAGCAAAAACTCGCCAGCACTCAGGCAAAGCAAAGCTCACCTCCTCCCTCCTGAGCTGGCTGCACATTCCTCTGCTTCCATTTCCTGTAGTTTTATTGTATTCAGCGGGAGTATTTCCAAACTGTGACATACAAAGTATCTAAAAACGGATTTTTATTCTTCTCCACCTTTTTTTTTTTAAACAAAGCTAACTTACATCTTCCCTTAATAATAATTGGTTTGAATGTCATTTTCAGAGAGTGACTTTTAAAAAATAGTTGTCATTTTAAATGAGTCTCTGCATAATTGCACTGGATTCTCTTGAGAACGTGGCTTTGACTCAGCCTTGGTTGCTGACGGCCAGGAGCCCATGGGCCTGGCTCTTTCCGAGACAGAGCTGACTTCCGGAACACTCTTATCGGCCTTCCGCTCCCCAGCCTGAGCTTTGTGGTCTGGCGGGGCCTTGGCCAGGCCGTCTCCACTTCCTACCACGCTCCTGCTTTCGCCCTTGGCTCTAGTCTTTCCTTTGACCTACTTTTTAGTGCCACTGCATGGCCACCTGCCCTCCAGATTCACACACAGTCACTCTCCTATTTTTTATTCCCTTAGATTTTGCCGGAACCCAATCTTACTGTTAAAACACACATACACACACACACACACACACATACACACACACACACACACACACACAGCAGACAAAAGCTCACATCCCTTGTGACACCACCCAGTGCCTCCCTGACACTGTGACCGGTGCGTTTGTGCCTTCCTGCGTGTGGCCTGCATGTCTTCGTCTGCTGTGCCCGCCCTGTGATGTGCCCCAAGTGCTCCCCACAGCTGCAGCCTCGCTCCCCCACGTCCTGCGGGTGGGCACTCCCTCTGCTCCCGGGGGTCTCTGGCATGACCTCTGTCATGACATCTGCCATGGTCTCTGCCGTGGCCTCTGCCGTGTCTCTGCCTTACCAATGTTTCAGCTGCTTCCCTGCTCATCGTCTGTTCTGCGTGGGGTAAATGCTGAGAAAAGAAACTGATGCATCACAGAGTCGGTGCAATTTTAATGTAATCAATTTGATGAATTTATCTCGAGATGACAAGTTCTGACTTTTTAAAAAAACATTTATGCACCAATTTCCTCTAATGTTTGACATTAAACTTTTTCATTTCTTCTAATCTAATAGGGGAAAAATCAGACTGTTTTCCATTGCAGTTCCCTGATCTGTTGTGAGATTGTGCAGCTTTTAAATGCTTCTTGGTAATTTGCATTTCTGCTTTTGTAAGTTTTGCTCCTATTTCTTTGACCATTTTCTTCACAGCTGTGTGTTCTCCCCACAGCAGAGGAATTGTCTTCTCCTCGCACCTGTGAAGTTCTACTGGCTTCACCACCGCGCCAGCCCCTTCCCACGAACACCGTCCGTCTCATTCTGCTGCTCCTGTCTTGAGGCTTCTCTATACGCCCATCATATTGATGCCGTCGCACTCATGGATCTTTTCTTTTGTGCCAGTTTTTCTGTTACACGCAAGAAGATGCTCTCTGCCCGCAGGACCATACGGACACTCCTTTCTCCCGTCACATTGGAATTCTTGTTTCTCTGCTTAGAGCTTTAACCTCAGTGGGATCCAGTTTTGTGAATGGTGTAAATGAGGGATTTGGCTCATTTACTGGCTGTGAGTCCTGTGCCCAGAGCTACACTTCCCGTGAACATGTTTGTCACTGGATGCCAGGCACTGGCCTTGCTCCTGGCCCTGCTCCCGGCCTTGCTCCTGCCCTCCTGCCCCCTGCCCCTGGTCTGCCCCCTGCCCCCTGCCCCTGGTCTGCCCCTGCCCTGCTCCTGGCCTTGCTTCCTGCCCCCTGCCCTGGTCTGCCCCTGCCCTGCTCCTGGCCTTGCTTCCTGCCCCCTGCCCTCCCTGCCCTGCTCCCGGCCTCTGCCACTTTTCAGTCTTCTGTCCCAGGTCTGCCGCTCACCTGCCCAGCAGGGGTGAGATCCCTCAGGGAGTCAGAGATAAAGCCTCTTCCTGTCCTTCCAAGGGAAGCAGTGTATGGAGGCTTTGGAGGATGTTTCTGACATACTGGGGTATGCACCATTCCAGCTCCCAGGTTCCAAGGTGGAAGTCACCAGAAGGAAGAACAGAAGCAAAGACAATGCCAGGCTAAAGCAGGAACCCACGCTTCCGGTCGGGGGGCCGCACCAGGGGCTGCTGAGCTGGTGGCTACTCAGCATGGTGCCTGAGCGTTCACAGGCGCTGAGTGACCCCACTGCCCTCTGTAGGAAGCATCCCGGGGGGCAGATTTGCTGTGGTCCTTGTGCAGCTGATGTCTGTCCCACCTGGAGCGACTGACCCACCTGTGATGATGGGGTGGATGGAGACAGGCCCTCTGTTAGAGGCAATCGGAGCAAATTATCAAATTCTAAAGCCAGAGGACCCTTAGGGCTTCACCGAGTGGTGGCAGGAGCCACATGACACAGCCGGAAACTCCATCCATGCCCTGGGGAGACTTTCCCTCAGTGAGGGACCCTGCAGTGTGGCCCAGCCTTTCAGCCTTTCTGGTAAGTTGCACCAGGGAATATGTTAGGACTTACCTGTATCAGGTGTCTCATCATTGGTCAATGCTGTGTCACCCTGGGCAGTCACAACACCACACAAGCTCACGACAGCACCACACAGCTCACACCACATAGCTCACACAGCACCACACAGCTCACGACAGCACCACACAGCTCACAACAGTGCCATGCAATCTTTTTTTTTTTTTTTTTTTTTTTTTTTTGAGACAGGTCTTGCTCTGTCGCCAGCGGAGTCCAGTGGCACGATCTCGCTCACTGCAAGCTCCGCCTCCGGTTCACGCCATCTCCTGCTCAGCCTCCGAGTAGCTGGACTACAGGCACCGCCACCACGCTGGCTAATTTTTTTGTTTTTTAGAACGGGTTACACCTGTCTCGATCTCCGACCCGATCCTCCCCTCGCCCCAAGTGCTGGAACAGCGGAGCCACCCGCCCACATGCCATGCATCACAACAGCACCACACAAGCTCACAACCACCACACAACCACAACAGCACCACATAGCTCACACAGCACCACACAGCTCTCAACACCACACAGCTCACAACAGCACACACCCACATAGCACCACACAAGCTTGCAACACCACAGCCACAAGCTCACAAGCAACACACAGCTACACAGGCCATGCACTTCACACAGCACCACGCAGCTCACAACAGCACCACACAAGCTCTCAACACCACACCACAAAGCCTCACAACAGCACCACACAGCTCACAACAGCACCACGCAGCTCACAACAGTGACACACAAGCTCACAACAGCAACATGCAGCTCACAACAGAGCCATGCATTTCACAAAAGCACCACACAGCTCCCAATGAGAGGTGACAGCCTGCTGGCAGTCCTCACAGCCCTCTCTTGCTCTCGGCGTCTCCTCTGCCTGGGCTCCCACTTTGGCGGCACTTGGGGAGCCCTTCAGCCCACCGCTGCACTGTGGGAGCCCCTTTCTGGGCTGGCTAAGGCGGGAGCCGGCTCCCTCGGCTTGCAGGGAGGTGTGGAGGGGGAGGCGCGAGTGGGAACCGGGGCTGCGCCGTGCTTGCGGGCCGGCTGGAGTTCCGGGTGGGCGTGGGCTTGGCGGGCCCCGCACTCGGAGCAGCCGGCCGGCCCTGCCGGCCCCGGGCAATGAGGGACTTAGCACCCGGGCCAGCGGCTGCAGAGGGTGTACTGGGTCCCCCAGCAGTGCCGACCCACCGGTGCTGCACTCGATTTCTCACCGGACCTTAGCTGCCTTCCCGCGAGGCAGGGCTCGGGACCTGCAGCCTGGCATGCCTGAGCCTCCCACCCCCTCCATGGGCTCCTCTGTGGCCCGAGCCTCCCCGACGAGCACCACCCCTTGCTCCACAAAGCCCAGTCCCATTGACCACCCAAGGGCTTAGGAGTGCGAGCGCACGGCGCGGGGCTGGCGGGCAGCTCCACCTGCAGCCCTGGTGCGGGATCCACTGGGTGAAGCCAGCTGGGCTCCTGAGTCAGGTGGAGATGTGGAGAACCTTTATGTCTAGCTCAGGGATTGTAAATACACCAGTCAGCACCCTGTGTCTAGCTCAGGCTCTGTGAATGCACCAGTCGACACTGTGTCTAGCTGCTCTGGTGGGGCCTTGGAGAACCTTTATGTCTAGCTCAGGGATTGTAAATACACCAGTCGGCACTCTGTATCTAGCTCAAGGTTTGCAAACACACCAATCAGCACCCTGTGTCTAGCTAGAGGTTTGTGGATGCACCAATTGATGCTGCGTCTGGCTGCTCTGGTGGGGCCTTGGAGAACCTTTGTGTCCATACTCTGTATCTAACTGATCTGATGGGGACGTGAAGAACTTTTATGTCTAGCTCAGGGATTGTAAATACACCAATCGGCACTCTGTACCTAGCTCAAGGTTTGTAAACACACCAATCAGCGCCCTGTCAGAACAGACCACTCGGCTCTACCAATCAGCAGGACGTGGGTGGGGCCAGATAAGAGAATAAAAGCAGGCTGCCCGAGCCAGCAGTGGCAACCCGCTTGGGTCCCCTTCCACACCGTGGAAGCTTTGTTCTTTTGCTCTTTGCAATAAATCTTGCTACTGCTCACTCTTTGGGTCCACACTGCTTTCATGAGCTGTAATACTCACCGCGAAGCTGCAGCTCACTCCTGGCAGCAAGACATGAGCCCCGGAGAACGACACTCCACCGCCTTAAGAGCTCACTCACCGCGAAGGTCTGCAGCTTCACTCCTGAGCCAGCGAGACCATGAACCCACCAGAAGGAAGAAACTCCGAACACATCCGAACATCAGAAGGACCTAACTCTGCACACGCCGCCTTTAGAGCTGTAACACTCACCGCGAAGGCCCGCGGCTTCATTCTTGAAGTCACTGAGACCAAGAACCCACCAATTCCGGACACACCAACAGCACCACACAGCTCACAACAGCACCGCACAGCTCCCAAAAGGGCCACACAAGCTCCCAACGGTGCCGCCCAAGCTCCCAACGGCGCCGCACAAGCTCCCAACGGCGCCACACAAGCTCCCAACGGCACCACACAAGCTCACAACAGCCAACTGCGGGCTTGATGTTGCTTTGTTTTGTTTGCTTTCTAGCTTTCCTTTATTCTGTTTCTGCCGCCTTTCCTGGACCAGCAAGGTGGCTAACTAGGAATTCGTACTGCAGCTGTCACGATCTCTTTCATGTCTATAGTATGAACTGTGATTTCCTTCCTTCCCGGGCCGTGTCGTGGAAAAGACGAGCCCGCAGAGGATGTTTGGAATAAACAGGTAATCCTCCCACCAGCACGCCCGCCTCTGCTGGGAGCGTGAGGCAGCACGATTCTCCGGGCAGCAGCTTGTCTCTACCGCAGGGCTCTAACCAATCTGCCACCAGAGCCACTGACGTCCTTCCCCAGCCAGAAGCCTCTGCAGCCCCTGCTGCCACCCTCAAGGGCACACGAGTTCAGAGCCATTCCCAGGCTGAGCAGAGCAGTTTGATGAGGGAATGGATGGGGTCTCCTCTCGTCGAATGCCTCCCCCGGCTCCTCTGCAGGTCAGCACCTTGGAAAGGCATGTGGGTGTCAGCACAGCCACAGGCCCAGCCTGTCTGCCGCCTGGAGGCCCCAGCCATGCTGCCTCTTCCCCCGTGGCCCTGGCCCTGGGGAGCTTTGGTGCCATCTGCCTCATCCCTAAGACAACATCTCTGCTGCTGGACCAAACATGGCCTGAGTCCCTCGCAGCCGCTGCTGGACCACACATGGCCTGAGTCCCTCGCAGCCGCTGCTGGACCAAACATGGCCTGAGTCCCTCGCAGCCCTATGCTCTGCCCACAGACACCAGATCCACAGTCAGAACAAACGTGTGTGCCTTGGCCTGGCTGTAGGGGCTGCCAAGCGTCTGGGACTCTAATGAAGGGCTCCGGGATTTCAGCTCTGGTCGAGTCCACTGGCTTGAGCCAGCTGCAGTGGGCTGCGGGGGAGTGGGGGAGGCAGGGCCTGATCAGAACCACAGCCTGGGAGGGCCTGGCTGGGAGGCCCCTGCTCCCAGGAACTCACCTTCTCCCAGAGGGGTCTCTGTCCAGCAGGCGAGCCTGGCCCCAGGCCTCTCTGCAGCAGGCATGGACTGGCTGGGTGACCCTCAGGGAACTGTAGCTGGTGTTCAGCAGCACTGCCGTGCCAGGCTCCACCTCCCACCTGGTGCGGTGCCTGCTCCCCAACTCCCCTTGTTCCCAAACCTCCCCCTGAACCAGCCTCATGTCCCCCAACCATTGGGGCCAGAGTGGCAGCTGACTGCAGGTCCCAGCCTCCCAGGACAGCCCGCCACACGCTGGGAGCCACGGCCGAGCTCCTTCCATTCCGGTTCCCACCCAGACCGTCCGAGTCCTGCCCATCAGCCACCATGCGCTGGGAGCCACGGCCGAGCTCCTTCCATTCCAGTTCCCACCCAGACCGTCCGAGCTCTGCCCATCAGCCACCACGCGCTGGGAGCCATGGCTGAGCTCCTTCCATTCCGATTCCCACCCAGACCGTCTGAGTCCTGCCCATCAGCCACCACGCGCTGGGAGCCATGGCTGAGCTCCCAGGGCCTGCAGATGAACCAGTTCCTGAGCTGGGGCTGGGACGGGCAGGCCAGGAGCCAGAACCTCTCCGTGTACTGCGTGTGTCTACACCCCACAGTGGGGAGAAGTGAGGCGTCTTCCTCTTACTCCCTCTGGGCTGCTGAATTTGTTGTATTTTTTATAGTTTGAAGAAGAGAATGGGCACAGACTCCCCTGCCAGCCAGCCACCTCCTGCCGTGTTTCACGTGTGGCATCTGACCCCAGCTTTGGTTCAGCGTTCGGGAGTCACCCTGGCGGCTGGGAGGCCAGGGACCCCCTACCTGGGAATCCTAAGTCCTTTGCTCTGGGAAGGCTCATTGCCTTTGAAACTGGCCTCTTCCACGGCTGACTTGCCCCTGCGGCCCAGTCTGGCCTGGAGCCAGCGTTAAATGTGACCCCGGCTTGGGAACAAAGGGCGGGCCCTGGAGCCTTGGGGATTGTGAGGGAACGAGGAGGCCAGGCCAGGTTCTCCCAGTGGTTGAAAGGCCGTCCCCTGCCCGGGTCTCAGTTCTGGGCTGATTTCCCCAGGACAGCATTCTTCTGTCAACTTGCTGTTACCCCAGTTCTGACGGCCTCACATCTGCTGAGGCAATTCCACCTCTCCAGAGTGAAAAGCCCCTAAGACAGAGCCATTCTCCCCGAATTATTGATTATTCCCTTGAATTGTTATACCTCTCGCCTTGCTATTTATCTCTGAACATCATTTATGAGCACCTTGCGTCTCCGTTGATGAGAAAGTGCATTAACCCTGCAGGCTGTGTCTGGGAAGGCTCTGCCCTAATCCATTCAGAACCAAGGCCTCGGCACCTACAGCTTCGTTTCTGGTCCTTTTTCAGACCATTCCCAGTGCCTTCCTCTCCCTCCCAGCCCTGGGCCCTCCCAGCCGCCCTCCCGCGCAGGCAGCCTGGAGCCGCCTCCAGGAGGGCTGGCTGCCACTGTAATTACGGGCGGGCGCCTCTCCACGCCCTGGGGCTCGGCTCTGCAAATTAAACTGTTTTCTGCTTTTTATCTCTATCTTCACAGCCTCCTTCTGACTAATGGACTCCAGCAACTGGTGATGCTCTTCCAACGCTTTTACTAGGAAGCTTGAGCTTTAATTTTCTGACAATCACAAAGGCCTCTGAACAGCAGCCTGTGAACGCTCAGCGGCTCCTGAGGTCAGCTGCGAGCGCGCTGATGGGGAACGCTCTGAACGTGTTTCTTCTCAGAGCCTCTAAATCACATCTTCCCTTCGTGGTAGACCCAGACGATGGCACAGTAATGGGGTCTGTGGGAGGCTGTGCTCATGCCCTTGGCTGCAGGCTAATCGCCTCCTTCAGCAGGGCTGGGGGAGCTCAGTCTTGCTTCCCTTTCTCCCAGGGAACCTGGGGTGGAGCCCTCGGCACATTCATAAAAAGATGAACAATTACCTGCCTGAAGACCTCTATCATCAACCAGGGGAGACGACTGTTTTTCTGTAGCCTGTGAATTCAGCTTTTATGACTAAATGACTACTTAAACCTCAGAACTCTAAGCATTACCATTTGCTTCCTAAAAATAGCTGTCTCCTCTGGTCCATATTTAGAACAGAAAACACACTGGGAGGAGGGGGCCCGTCACAGCCCCTGCTGCCCCACCCGGCAGGGCCTCCTTAACCCTTCCCCACTTCAAACCAGCCCTATAGGCTTAGAGAAGGGAGGACGGGTGTGTTTTTCCCCAAGAGACAAAAGTTAACCTGAAACACAAAGGTCACTCTCAGATGAGCCAGCTCCTTCCAGACGGAAAGAACGCTGGGACCACACACAACGCTTCCAGGAAGTCCCAGGCCTTTCTAGGCCTCGGTTTCCCCACATGCAAAACAGCTCTGGCATCTCCGCTATGCGTGTTTCCCCGTCCTGGGGGAGCGTGACCTCTGCAGCCCTGCCAGGAGGGCTAAGGTGCGGGTCCTGCATGTCGGGGAGTGGTCAGCAGCTTCGTGTGGGAGTCACCCTGTCCCTCGCAGGAAGAGCATGCCACCCGGAAGTGAGGCAACGTGGCTAACTTGAGGGAGGGGAGGCTTTCCTGCGTGTGAAGTTACCCTGCCGGAGTTCATGGAAGAAAAAAACACACATCCCCCAGTGGTGGAGTGTCCTTCTCCTCCCTGCGGGACTGCGATTCCCGCGTCACCCTTGCTCAGGAAACAAAGGAGCCGGCACCTGGAGCTGACTCCAGGCAGAGGCCTGCACCTTCCTGGAAATATGGAGAGTGAGGGGCACTGGCCAGCAGAGTTCCCAGGGAGGGCGGGGCTGCAGGGAGGGCCACCAGGAGAGTGGCGGGTGGAAAGAGCAGGGCAGGGAGAAGATGCGATTCCTGCAGCTGCAAACAGCAGCTCCCGTGGGCAGGCACAGAGATAAAGGCCCTCTCCACAGTCACCCTCAGGACTAACCCTGAGAACCAGGGAGCCTCCTTGCCTCTATCAGAGCAGGGAAAACAGAGCCCTGCCACAGGAACAGCTTCCATGCATGAGGCTGCCTGTCCTGGTCCAAAAGTAGAACATCTGACCCAGCAGTCAGGGCATGCTCACTGTGAGGGCACACACCCAGCGAGGGCATCACTCACAGAGCCATTGGTGACCCCGGCAGAGTCAGGACATGCTCACGATGAACACACACACCCAGCGAGGGCATCACCCACAGAGCCATTGGTGACCCCGGCAGAGTCAGGACATGCTCACGATGAACACACACACCCAGCGAGGGCATCACCCACAGAGCCATTGGTGACCCCGGCAGAGTCAGGACATGCTCACGATGAACACACACACCCAGCGAGGGCATCACCCACAGAGCCATTGGTGACCCCGGCAGAGTCAGGACATGCTCACGATGAACACACACACCCAGCGAGGGCATCACCCACAGAGCCATTGGTGACCCCGGCAGAGTCAGGACATGCTTACCGTGAGGGTGCACACCCGGCGAGGCCATCGCCTGCAGAGCCAGCAGTGGGGATAATCCTGCTCCTTGACCCAGCTTGGAACTTCAGACAGCTTCAGTCAAAGACCATGGGAGTGTGAGGTTTTACCCAACGTGCAAGCTGAGTAGACAGCCTGCCGTGGCTTCATGGTTGTGGGAAGAAGACTAGACCCCTGGGTTGGAGACGTCCTGAGACCAGCTCCTAGCCCGGGTCACACCAGCAACGCACAGTGGCCAGGGAGACACCTGCAAAGGGCGCCAGTCCTCAAGGAGCCGCATTCCTCCTGCCGCCCCGGCACAGCCGTCCTTTGCTCTTCAGGAAACCGCCACCTTCGAAGCCTGTTCGCCGCACAACGTCCTTGAAAAGAAAGGCAGTCGGTGTCTCTGCCAGCGCTACGACGTTCCCTGTCACTGTTTCCCACGTTGTGGGGAAACGGGAAGTAACCCAGAAGCCCCACAGTCAGGAGTTGGTGAAGTCACTGAATGATGCCTGCACAATGGCCGTACATACACAGGGCCATTTAAAATACGGTGCAGAAGCATTTTCAATAACCCAGAAAAGCAAGAAGACTATGTTGCAAAGTGAAAACAGGCGACAAGTTTATACAACAGATTTCCATTCCAGACCAGGGAGACCACACAAACACAGAACACAAAATAAAATGGCGACAAAGTTATTGGAGCAGTGGGTTTCTGCATGGCTTCTGTTTTGCTTCTGCATTTTATACACTAGCAAAGTATAATAAAATGCATTGTTTTTGCAAAAATGAGCAAATACGTTAATATCTTTAAAGACAGGCCTGTTGGTTCTCTCACAGGGCAAAGCAGTCGTCGTGGACACGGGGTCAGGCCTGACCTCACCGAGCCCAGGCACCACACTGCCCTTGACTGGCTGGTCGGCAGAGTCCACGGTCAACCCTGGATGAAGTCGTTTGACAAAGAGGTGATTATAGTCACCCAGAAAAGCCTGTGTTTTCCACCTTTTCCTGTGGTCTCTGAGCCACTCATCATTAAGGTGGTTTCTACCTCCAAAGAACAGGTCACTCCTGGCCAGAGCTCCACACAGAGAGGAAGCTGCGTCTGCTTCTCCTCAGAGCAAATGAGCTGCCCGCGTTCCTACTTAATGGGTCAAAAACACCCAGGATCTGATCGACGTACCTTCTGTTCCCAATTTCATCCTAATTGCCAATGAGACTTTCAGCTAATCACAGAATGGTAGGCCCAGGGTTTAGAGGAAATGGCCATGAAGGGAAAAATGAAGAGTTTTACTGAGAAGCACTAGGAATATTCACAAGTGTCAAAACACCCTCCAGAACGTGAGGAGAGAGAAGCTCCAACAAGGTGACACACAGCTGCCCTATCAACTCCATGGAAGGTTTGATAGCATAGAGGAAGGAAAGAAGAAAGGAAGGAGGGAGAGAGGGAGAAAAGAGGTTTGCAGGTCCCTCTGCCCCTTCAAACCGAACCCTCCACCTCCCTCTGTTGTAAGTTGCCCTAAAACAGTTTCCCTTCCCCACTTAGATGCAGCCCATCCTTATTCCCGCTGCCCCTGGGATGGTTTCACCTGCCCTAGTAGGCCTGCGATCTGCTGGAAGGGTCTCCCACCCCTCCCACTCCACTCTGCAGAACTCAGGCCTCGTGAACCTAGCCGGGCTCCCACCTGCTGGAATCTAATTTTAAGAACCCCGCCCACCCCAGCCCAGATCGATATCCTACAAATTAGCACTTTATCAGTTCTTCATCTTCTCAAAGCCTCCAGGGCCTCCCTATGCCCTTCCCCTACCTGTGTCTTCAATATGTTGCCCATTCTAGGAACATGGGCCCTCACTGCCCCTGCTGTCTGAAGCCCCCAGCCTTTCTCCCCCCTTGAACTCCTGACTCCTCCTTGCCCTCAGCTGCTGGCATTGAATTTAGCTCCTCTGTATACATTGTCTTTTCTTAAGTAATGATTATTTTTACTCCACATCTAGATTGTGAATTATGTGAAGGAAAATACATATATATAGGAAATCCCCTAAAATGTATCAAATGATTGGAACAGGGAATGGAGGGTGATATGGTTGGGCTCTGTCCCCACTCAAATCTTATCTCGAATTGTAACCCCCCAATCCCCACGTGTGGAGGGCGGGACCTGGTGGGAGGTGATTGGATCATGGGGGCGGTTTCCCCTGGGGTGTTCTCGTGATAGTGAGGGAGTTCTCACCAGATCTGATGGTTTTATAAGGGGCTCCTCCTGCTTCGCTCCTCACTCTGCTCTCTCCTTTCACCTTGTGAGAAGGTGCTGCTTCCCCTTCCGCCATGATTGTAAGTTTCCTGAGGCCTCCCCAGCCGTGCGGAACTGAGTCAATTAAGCCTCTTTCCTTTATAAACTACCCAGCCTCGGGCGGTTCTTTATAGCAGTGTAAGAACGGACTAATACAGGAGGCCAGGTGGAGTTTACCTCCAAAACAGTAGGTTTATCAGCCAAAAAGAAGTCACATTTACTTGTGCGCAAGACAGATGTTGTCCCTAACTGCTGAGAGAATGCTGCTGATAGGTGGAAAAATCCCAGCGTGAAGGAGGTTGAAAGGAAGGAAAGGGGCGGTTGTGGGGAGGAAGTGAGGACCTGGGCAGCAAGTCCACCCTCTGCACTCCCTCAGACTTGGTCAGCCTTGACCCCGTGGTTCACAGGGTCCTGCCCTTGGGCTCTGCCTCCGGCTCAGCCAACAACACTGTGAGTAGGAAAATCCACATCTTCTGACCCATCCCCCGTGCTGTGGTGGGAGGGGGCTGGGCAGAGGTGAGAGTAGCAGGGCCGTAGGTGCCGCATGTCCCTGACAAGAACCCTGAGGCCCAGGAGGAGCCTGACCCTGGGACACTGGCCGGGAGGCCATGGGAAGCCGAGCACAGAGCTCATAAGAGTGGAAGCAGGGCCACCTCGGGTGGTCACGGGGCCCCAGTGAGTGTGCACCATGGCTGCTCCAGGGACCCGCCCTCCAACTTCCAGAAGAATCACTGCTGACCACAAGGGAAAATCCCTCAAAATTAAAGCTTCCAACCCTGCCACTGCTGCACGGGAGCTGTGGGTGTCACATGAGGAGGGCAGGACAGCCCGGGGCAGAGAGTAGTGTCCACAGGGACCGGGGGTGGGGGTGACGTCCCTGGGGACTGAGGGCGGGGGGCGTGGTGCGTCTGGAGTCGGCCATGGTGTTCCGTGGATTTCAGCTGCCCCAGAGTCCTGGGAACGGTGGTGTTTGGGTAAAGCAGCTTCTCTCGTGAGCCCTGAACTGCACCTACACCATCACTGTAGCATTTAAACCCCCGCTGACCATATGGATCAAACATTATTATTCCTTTTCATCCAATTTCTTATAAAGAATTGACAGAGGGAGGACTCGTCTTTACCCCTCCACTGGTGAGCGAAGGCCACTGGTTTGAATTTGCATGTGATGGCTGCACCCCACCCCCTGCCTTTGGCCTGCTGCCGGATTCTCTTGAATTCAGCCGCTCTCTGTGCTGGGTCTGATGGCCCCATCTGCCATTTCCGTGTCTTCCTCTCTGTCTGCCTGGTGGCCTCCTCTGCTGACTCTGGCTGTGCTGAGCCTCCTCTGGGGTGACCGCAGCAGGAGGAGGGGACTCCAGCATGGGCTGGTTCTGCCATTCGTCAGCAGTTGCAGAAATCGGGTTGAGGTGAGAGGGAGGAGACATTCAAGTAACATAAGGTTTTTGCATTTTTAAAACATCAAACGGGAACAGGCCAAATGTTGGCCCTGATGTGGAGCAATGAGAACTCTCCTAATCCTTGGAGGAGCTGTGAAAGGCTACACGTAGGTTGAAAAGAGTTTGCCAGTTTCTTACAAAAATAAATATACACTTCTCCTACGACCCAGCAATTCCAATCCTGGATATTTACCCAAGAGAAATGAAAACATATGTCCAAGTCTAAAAGATGTGTAGACGAATGTTCATAGTAGCTTTCTTCCTAACAGCCCAAACCTGGGGACTCCGTATGGCCAACTCCAGAGGAGGGTAAACTGTGGGACCCGGCTCACCAGTGAAGAGCCCAGACTGCTTCAGACGCTGGGCCCTCCCCACTCAGGACTGCACACGCTACGTTTCCATTTATGAGATGTCCTAGTGCAAGCATGAACTAATCAGTGGTGGAAAAGCTTCTGGGGATTGAGCAGAGCTCAATGGCGGGGAGAGGACCGGAGGGCTCTTCCAGGCCGGCCTGCCCAGGCCCCTCATCCTATCTCCCAGCCCCGGGGGCAGCCGTGGGACCCATGTGGAAAGGAAGCCCTGTGCAGGCAGCAACCGGGGACCCACGTGTGGCCTCTGCCCACATTCCCCAGGTGTGTGGGGGTCCTGGGCTGAGGCTCTTGAGGGCGTTTCGTTGTGACGTTCTTCCTTCTGCCCCGGGGCCGGGGCCACATCTCTGTAAAATCTACGCTGAGCCGACTGCATCTGCACGGCTCTGAATTGGGGTTCCTGTTCAGTTACCACGGGCCCAGGGATGACTGAAGCTGAGCTCCTTCCTGAGAAAGACCCATGTGGGCTCCGTCTCACAGCAGGCCTCTCTCCTCTACCTCCGTCAGGCCCAGCCAGGAAGTTGCTTCTACTGACAAAACATGAGCAGCAGGGATGCTCTAGGCCAGCTTCTCAGAAGCACAGCAGTGTCGTCAGTAAAAGAAATCGGGGTCACTAGACAGGGCCCCTCACCGAGCCTGTGCAGACCCCTGACCATCCTTACAGGAAACGTGGTCACCACTGAGGAAAAACTCACTGCTGTCAGGAAGTGCGTGTCCCTCCAGGTAGGCGTTCTGAGACCATGGGGTACAGAGACCAGCCAACGGCAAAAAGCAAAACAAAATCAATTTGCCAGGATTTATAGTTTCTGCTTTACTTTATCTTCTTTCTTTTTTTAGAGACAGGGTCTCACTCTGCCACCTGGACTGGAGTGCAGAGGCACCATCACAGTTCCCTTCATTCTTGAACGTGTTGGCTCAAGGGATCCTCCCACCTTGGCCTCCCAAGTAGCTGGGACTCCAGGCACTTCCCACCATGCCTAGCTGAATTTTTCTTTTTCTTTTTTTTTTTTTTTTTTTGAGACAGAGTCTCATTCTGTTGCCCAGGCTGGAGTGCAGTGGCGCAATCTCGGCTCACTGCAACCTCCATCTCCTGGATTTAAACTATTCTCCTGCCTCAGCCTCCTGAGTAGCTGGGATTACAGGGGCAGCTACCACACCCAGCTAATTTTTGTATTTTTAGTGAAGACAGGGTTTTGCCATGTTAGCCAGGCTGGTCTTGAACTCCTGATCTCAAGTGATCCGCCTGCCTCCGCCTTGGCCTCCCAAAGTGCTGGAATTACAGGTGTGGACCACCACGCCTGGCCTGCGCCTAGCTGATATAATTTTTTTTTTTTTGTAGAGATGGGGTCTCACTATGTTGCCCAAGCTAGTCTCAAACTCCTGGCCTCAAGCAATCCTCTTGCCTCAGTCTCATAAAGTGCTGGGATTACAGGCATGAGCCACCGCATGGGCATAATTTATCTTCTACAGTGACAAGAGAGAAAGGTCTCTAGGTGCCATGTGTTCAGCTTCACACCGGGACGGACTCCCTAAGGGCTTTTTTAGGAAACCCACCATTTTTTTTACCCAACCTCTTCATCTTTCACCCTGGAAGCTAGAAAGCAGCCCCAGGGACTCTGCTACAATTTCTGTCTTGTTGTTTTGAAAATTGCCAGGTCCTTGCCGGATATTTATTTGATCAGCATGTTTTGCTACCCATTTTTCTCTTGAATTAATCTTTTGTTGCCAATAAGTTCCATAAAAATGTGATTTATTCTAAAGTCAGGAAACAAGGTAAAAACTGGGTAAAGTCAGAATTATCCTTAAAAACTGCACAGATACTACCTTTTGGAGACCAATGGACCATCATGCAAAAATTTCAGCCAGTTCTTCTTTCAGTGCTAAAAGAAATTATGGATTATTTGGTTAAACGCCAGGTGAAGTAATTGACTTGCATTTAACAAACATTATTATATGAAATATATCGTTTAGAAAAATGTTGGACTTCACATGCGGAAGATTGTGTGAATCATACTCCACCTGGCGTTTTTACAGCATTCAGATATTTGCCTATTCATTTATTTCTTTTTACCCCCATCTCCCACTCCAATTTTCTCTCCTCCCCCACCATGAGCATGTATCAGATGAATATCCCCTAATTTGAAGATGTTCTTACAAAACACACATTGTTGATTGTGTGTTGTATTTTTAGTGTACACAAATTTTCTTGAGCTATAGATTCATTCTGGCTTTTACTTTTTGTCTAGGATTGCACTGAATTTACAGGTGGTCCTGATGAGAATTGAGGTCTTTAAAATATCGTCATCACATCCAAGATCTCTCCACATAATATCTTTCTGGATACTTAGAGCTTCTTTGTTGTTCTTTCACAGATTTTTATCTTTTTCCCCACAAAGGACTTGTTACGTGAACTTCTAAGATACTTTTGATTTTCGTTGCTATTGTGAATGCATCTTATTTTTATTGTATTTTTTGGTTGGTGACTGGGCTAAGCCTCTGTAATGTTGTAAGTTTATGTTAATCTGGAACACTCGTCTCTTTCCTCATGGCATCAGAGAGGATGTTAGTACTATTTTAAACTATTTTGGTACTATTTTTGTATTCTTTCCCATCTTATGAAGAATATTTTCTTTATCAAGATAGAGTTTGAGTATATTTAAAGCATACAACTTTGCAAAGTTAAAGGCCTCTATATCTGGCTTTTAAAGAGTTTTTATTGTAAATAGGTATTGAACATCATAAATTGGTGTTGAATAATGTTGAACATTGGTTAATGCTTTTTCTGCATCTACCAAGGTAATCATATGACTTTTCTGTAAGTTCGTCAATATTATATTGAAAAATTTTTCTGATGTTGAACTGTCCTTGCATTCCTAAGATAAGCCCTGCTTGATCATTGTGCATTGCTGTTCCAATATAATGTTGGATTCCATCGAATAATATTTTATTTAAGTTTTTTAAATCTACATTCACCAGTAAAATGAACCTAAAATTTTCTTTCCATGTGTTACCTTTATCTGGTTTGGGAATAAAAATTATACTAGCTTTGTAAACTAAGCTGGGCATATTTTCACTATTTTTCTAGTTTCTAGAACTACTATTTAAGTTAAAATTAACTGTGAGTCTTGGGTTTGAGAGAAAAAAGTTTAGATTCCCATTCTAATTTATTTATTGTTTGTTAGCCTAATCAAGTTTCCTGTTGTTTGCACCAGTTTGCCATTTTGTTGTTTTTCCAGAAATGCATCCATTTTGTCTACATTTCCAAATTGCTCAGGTTATAGTTGTTTATGACATTCTTTTACTAATTTTTCCTCTCTACTGTAGCTAAAATTATGTTGCCTTCTCATTTATATGTTTATATTTTTTACATTGTTTATTCGCACTTTTTACCTTCATGAGTCTTGCCAGAGGTCCTTAAAAAGAAACAGATTTGTTTCCATTAGCCTTCTCTATTGTGTGTGTGTGTGTGTGTGTGTGTGTGTGTGTGCATTGTGTGTTTTGCTTGCTTGCCTTCTGTGTTCTCTATTTCACCAGTTTCTCTTTTACATTTAGCACTGCATTCCTTCTTGTTCTTTGGATTTTCTCTACTGATTTTTTCAAAGTTCTTGAATTAAATGTTTGGAGTATATTTTTCTGTCATTCCTATTTCTAGACAAATGTATTTAAAGCAAAATGTTTCTAAGTATAGTTTTAGCTGTATTCTACAACATATGTGTGTGATCATGTACATAAACACCCCACACACAGAAACACAGAAACACATGCACAGACACAGACACACACACAAAGAAACAAACACACAGACACAGACACACACAGAAATACACACACATCTCCCTCAGCGGAGTGGCCTTGCTGCAGCGCTCCTTGGTTTGGAGGACCTCACTAGTTTTGCCTTCACGGAAACTCGCCTGTTTGCTATCCGTCCATTCATTAGCCTCTTCATACTTACTACGACTATTTCAGTTTTAATTCTCTAATGCCCCTTCTTCCCTCCTGAGGATATTTAGTTGCTTCATTT
This sequence comes from Nomascus leucogenys, assembly GCF_006542625.1. Lineage (NCBI taxonomy): Eukaryota > Metazoa > Chordata > Mammalia > Primates > Hylobatidae > Nomascus > Nomascus leucogenys. The sequence goes on from NC_044383.1 coordinate 155,616,236, forward strand.
CACTAATAATCTCCCCTGTCTCCTTGAGGACATTATGCCTTTAAGGCGTTGAGTGTGTCTGTTCTAGCCCTGCCTCAAGGTATGTTGTATTTGCTGTGCTTCCAAGTGGCTGTGCTGGTCAGGTGTCCAAGTACTTTGCTTGTGGGCTCTTTTCCCTTGAAGGCATCAGCTCCTCTCTCAGGTACATTTGCAAGCCCTAGACCAAGACCCCAGCCCCGGGTTGGAGGAGAGGGGCAAGCACCAGGCAGACGCAGCAGGCAGGACGGGCTGCAGAGCCAGGCGGACCTCCACTGCCTGTCCCCCAGGACACCTCTTTGGTGAAGAATCGGCTCCTGAGTGGGTGTTCCTCTGGGTGCAGTTTCCACCTCAGGAGTTTGGATGAGGAAGGGGAAATATGAATTCCAGCCTCTAGTGCTGTCATTCACGTCCAGCCAGCACCGCCAGCAGCTTCCACCTCTCCAGCCCTGCCCCCCGCCCCCCCCAAACTCACATGGCGGTCCTGCCTCTCCCTGGCTTCTCTAGGCGCTCAGGCTCCTTACGTCCACACTTCCCTCTTCCAGCTGTGGCTTTCCCATAGTTAGTTCTGGGAGAAGGAGTCGGCCATCATGCCAGCTGCCATGGTGTCTGCAAAAGCACCTAGATTTTAATACCAGAATCAAGCTCAATGCAGCAAGATCACCACCTTCTGAAAAACAACTTTAAAAAGCCTCCCATCTCCCACCTCACACTCACTCCTACGGTGGGACGGGAGGAGCCATCCACTCTGCCTTCCACACCAAGCCCATGGTATCTGAATTTACATATAATAAATGTAGGTGCACTGGGACATACGAGTATATATTCAGAAACAATATGTACAACTAGGAGCTCTGTCTGCAGGTGACAGCCACAAACACGGACCCTGCGTAGGAAATTCCTCAGTGCTCAGGTTCAGCGAAAGGGCTGTTTGTGTTGGAGACTTGCCGGAATGATGCAGGTTATGTGGTGTGTTAAGAGCTGCTTTGCTTGGAAATTTCAGAAAGCAACTTAAATCAGCTTCAGAAAGCAAGAACAAAAGAAATGTGCCGGCCCCTGGCATTGGAAGAAGGGCCAGGAGGCTGCGAGGAAGGTGGACCTGTGGCTGGCACAGAGGCCACAGTACTTGTGAGGAGACAACATCTGCAGCCACGAGACAGCTACGGATGCATGTAGAGGGTCGGCTGGGAGAGGCCAAGTTCTGAGCGCCGCGGAGCATTAACACATTTGATTGTCACAGCAATTCTGGGACATAACTTATTATTGATAAGGAAGCCGAGACATGCGGATGAGTCCCAAGAGCGCATGCCAAGAAGTAATAAAGCCAGGACTTTCGCAGAAGCCATGTGGCTCCAGAGCCCTTGAGCCTGACAAGGACACTTCACCTCAGGTGGACCTGCCCTCCCCGTCTCATGCACCTGCTTCTTCCGGCCACCTCCACGCTTCCAGGACCCTTCCCATCACGTGGATCCACCCTCTCACCTCACACACCTGCTTCTTCTGGCCACCTCCACGCTTCCCTTGCATGTCAGTTTCCCCTATTGCAGCAACCAAGGGCCATCAGCAGCTCCAGAGCCTTTAACTTAAGGCTTTACCCCAGAAAATAGGCAGCCCCTGCACCTCTGGCTTCAGGCCAAAAGTCCCAGGAAAGGCACCCGCAGGACCCCCAGAGCCGCGCCCAGCCCTGAGCTGAGGGGCACTGGTGTTGTGAGGAACCCGATGGTGAGATCCACAGCTCCTCTGGGGCCTGAGCTTTCCAGGGCCTGGGTGGGGCCAGGCCACCCACCAAGAGGAGCCGCCACACAGGAGGCAGGACCATCCTGCAAACTGGTCTGAGGGTCTTCTCGGTCTTGTGCCATGGTTTTGTGTTTGAGGCTCTGTCCGTCTGTCTGTTGGCCCAGCTTTCAAGCTTTCTACATTTCCCTTACATTGTAAGTTACCATATAAGGCTTCCTATTTTAATCCCCCATGATGAATACATGTTTTTATAACATTGTTTTATAACCTCCAAGCTTACTGGCTCCTCAAGCACTGAGTGGCGTCCCGTAACAGGAGAGGACGAGGCCGTGGGTCCACACTTCAGGAGAGGGGCGCCGTTCCTTGAGCTCACCAAGGAGGCACAGCCTCATTGTGTTACTCCCACAGTTCTGATTTTCCACCCTTAACCCTTCTTCTCCTTAACTATTGTGTTAAACCAATGCCTTATTTACTAATAGCTTCTTCGATATTTTTCTTACAATTTTGCTTTGTATTGACGACATTGTTATTTTGCTTAGTGCTTTTTAAAATGTGCAGCATGTATTTTGAAGCTTGAGAAAAGTGGGCAGATGGTTTGCAGTTTTTCCATGTCCAGGGGCCTCCTGCCATCACGTCCACACACCCCCGGGGCGGCACAATACCAGGTGTCTTTTTCAGGGTCAGAGCCTGTCTCTGACTGCCCCTGGGGAGGTGGTCGAGGCATACCATGGCACTTGCTTTTATGCTTCTGACATTATTTTTCCTCTTCTGTTTTGTTTTCTCCTTTTGCAAAAATTAGAAGTAGGGTTCATACACATACACATGTTATTTTGCATTTTTACTCATTAAGGAGCCACTTCCAGGAAGTAAACTATCAACCTGGAGAAATGTGATAGGTAAGATGATGGCCTCATTCTTGGCCACATCTTCAACTTTATCAGAAATTACATTTCCATGGATAATCTAGCTAAGTGCCTATATTCCCCATTTCTCTTTCCATATAAATAGACATTAAGGCCCTCAAATGCCATTTATTCCTGACCGAAACTCTAGCAGTACACTAACATACTATTTCCTTCTTTGTCTCAAAGGATATATTGATAGATCCGTACTGGATTCTAGATGAAAAACCCAAGTCTTCTTCATACAAATATTAAATCTGTGAACACACAAAAAAATTACATTTAACCCTGGAGAGAACCCAGAAGTAGATTGAAAAATGATTCACAGCTGTTAAATTTAACTTTAAAAATCATTAATGATGCCTAGATATTTATATTTCTTTAACTCATGCCTAAATTATGAGGACTGGTTTTAATAAGTATTTTTAATAACAATTTCTATTTCTTAAAAAAAGCCTTTAATTAAGAGAGCCAGTGTTGTGACTGGTACAGCTGTAAACCAGAGACCACGATGCACCCTGTGGCCGCCATTCAAATTAAAGGCTCAGAGAGCGGAACGAACATGCAAGATTGCAAAGCTCCATCCATAAATAAGACCACAGAGTGTGGCCTTCAACTCCCCTGTTGCCTCAGGCTCTGGCAGCATAAAAAGCTGATGGTAACACCCACAGCCTCTTCAGGATGGGTCTGCAGCTCTGGTCCCCACGGCACAGAGGGACAAAGTGCCAGGGTGGTCCCGGGAGCGCCCGTTCAGACCAGCTTGCAGCCAGAGCCACCTGGCTCTTGCAGTCAGTGTCCCCTGCCTGGGGAGCACCTGCTCAGGGCTCCGAAGTGTTCTCTGGCAGCAGCAGTCTGGACGCAGCCTGCACATCTCAGCCCCACGCTCAGTCTGACAGTCCCCGCCAGGTGTGTGGCCAAATCGCCCAGCAAGTGAACGCACAGATGAAGGAGTGTGCGGGCCGCTCAGCCACGGTCCTCCAAGGTCTCATCTTCCACAAGGCCTCTCTCAGAGCCGAGGTCTCATCTGCAAAAGGGCAGTGACGCTGCCTTTTCCCTCACATTGATGGCACGTTCCTGGCCTCAGTCCAGAGGATGCTCAGCTCCTTAACGTGGATGGAGCGGGAAAAGGCCCTGGACCCGGCGCTGGAAGGAGAGCACCCATCCCAGCCTTGTCGGGCAGCCACGCGCTTTTGCAGGGTGTGCGTTCTCACCTGCAGAAGGAGGTGGGGACTGCACGGACACTCATGTCTCTCCCAGAGCTGGAGCTTATGGAAGCCTCTGGCAGGAATCAGGCCACAGCCACACCCGCAAGTGTGTGGTGCTTGGACCCACCCTGCTGCCTGGTACAGGGGAACTTCAAGTGGGTCTTTATGGCTCTGAAACATGTTCTTTCTGCGCAGCAATGTGGGGATTAATGTGGCATTGACCACAGAGGTGTGAGGGTTACAGCTTACACTTCTGCCACGTGTTTAGCACTGAGAACACCAGTGGGCGAAATGGCAAACCTGAAGTGGTTTTGTTTAAACCTGAGAGAGAGGAGGGCCCTGCTGCCTCCACCACCCCTCTGTGGTCTCCAGAGGCCGCCTTTTGCTTTGCTCTAGGAAAAATAAAATTTAAGGTCATTTTCATTCTATGGGTTGAACTTGACCCCTGATTACTGCGGGCCAACCTTGAGTCCTGTGACCAGTCATCACACCCAACATTGCTAGGCCATTTCGACTTTTTCCAAACATGCTAGAAATAGGGCCTGATTTCATTTGCACAAATCCACTCATTGTACTGATTAGGAAGCCGAGAGCATCAGTGATTTGCCTAAGGTCACATAGAGCAAGTGAGTTACAAAACCAAGACTGGAACTCGGGTCATAAATACTAAAAATGAGTAAGGAGCCCAGCCCTTATAAGCGTTTGTCTGAAGCTCTGGTTTGTGTCCATCTTGCACTAGTTTGTTGAAAATAGCATCTAACTTGCCTAAAAGAGCAAAAAAAAAAAAAAAAAAAAAAAAAAAGAAAAAGAAAAAAGAAAAAAAAAACTCTTGAAAAACTAGAAAACAGGCTTATTTCAACATTCATCTGGGCATCAGCCGTATCTCTGTGTTGACTGGAAGCCACAGGGCCACATCCAGCGAACCCTCTGATTGTTCAAAGTAAGTGGCACATATAAGGCTATCAAATGCCCGTCTGCTGAGAACGTATCTCGGGCAGTGTAGTAGGAAAGGCCCCTCACATTTTGCGCCTCCTCCACCGGCATTCCTGGGACAGCACTGATAACTAAGGGAGAGTAACTTCCAGGGAAAGTAACTTCCAGGGAAAGGAGGCGACTGTCCTGCCCAGCATGAGGGTGCCGGATTCACCCGGAATGGGCTGGCCCCAGGGAAGCGCTAAGCAGGCAGGATGGAGGGCAAGGCTGGGGCTTCAGCAGCCACCACTGGTGGATAGAACAGTGAGCACACAGGTGTGAGAACCGTAATCCAACCTGAACTGGTGGAAGATGTTCCCAGACCGGCCGCCATGGGCTTCACACACTATTTTTTTTTTTGAGAACAGTTCGTCATCCTGCTCCGTGGGTCCAAACTGTTAATCCACAGAGTCCTCGCAGTCCCAGGCTACTGCTAATTAGAGGCTCTGCACACCTTTGGGTTGGACTTTTTAACGTTTCATTCCCTTCCTCCTACCACCCCCAAAAGGACAGCTGTGGTGACAGGCTCTTATCACCCAAGGCCAGCATTCCAAGCCAACCACTTCAGGAATGAGCTGCCTCCACAGGATGCAGGAGAGAATGGCACTATTGTGCTAGCCCTGGAGTGGGCTGGAGATGGCACCTGTGGAGCTGAACGACTGGCTTTATTACCTGCATTACTACAATCACGTTTAAAGCACAGTGCAGACCAGCTAATTCCAGGGGCAAATTCCTGCTCTCCTTAGTCTGGAGGAAACCCCAAACGCCCATGTCCAGGGACCTACTTGCTGCTCTGTGGGGTTAGCCTGCTTGGCCTGCAGAGAGTTGGGGCAAAGGCTCCCTGTGCCCACAGCTGGTTTGGAAGAGGTGGCTCTGTGTGTGGCTTTCTGCTGGACGGCCGCACCGACAGGTGTGTGGTGGGAACTGTATCTCCTACACCACAGGTGCCCAATGGTCTGTGGAGTGATTGCTAGCCAAGGCCATCTTTTAAGTGATGATTTCATTGCAGGAAATATAATGTTGGAATGAGTTTTTCATCTCAAGTGAAGCCGTAGTTAGTTTGGCTCCCCCACTCCCATCCCACTTTCTCTGCACGGTGACTGCCTGTTTAGGAGAAATTACGGCATCAAACCCAGGGGTCCGCTTTCCTCCCACCACACAGCTTCTCAACATCCTTAAACACAGCCCTGTGACACGGACAGAAAGAAAGGCCCCCACCCTGCCCCTCCTTGATATTCTCACATGAGCCTCCAGGAAAGTCCTGGGCACCTTTCCCTAGAAATTACTATTTTCTGAAAATCTCAGAATGACCAAGAAGGTTTTGTAGGACTTTGTTGTTGCAGTTGCATTAGAAAAACTGTATTTTTGTTTTTCCAAATACAAAATATTACACACTGTTAAATATGCCTTTGCAAACCGGGGCCTCCCACAGGAGCCTCTCCCCTCAAGATGCTGAGGGCCAGCTTCTGCACTATCAGCCCATCCGAGGTTTTTTAAGTTGGCACTGGTGGATGACGGGGCAGCAGATGAACATCTTGGCAACACAGATCCAAAGGTATAAGGTCCTGAGAAGCTCTGCCACCGGGCAACAAAAATACCACTGATGAGGGAGACGGCAGAGAAAGAGGCTCCAGAGTGACCACAGGGGCATCCACATTAGGTCCTAAGCACACCTCCTGCAAATCAGCATCAGTAGCACTACTGAAACCTGTGTCTTGGGTCTGCTGGAAACATGTCAACCACATGGTGAAACAAAATTAGGTAAAGATACAGATACAGATACAGAGGCAGATGCAAAGGAACATGCAAATGCAGATGCAGAGACAGATGCAGGTACAGATGTAGGTACAGATACAGATGCAGATACAGATACAGGTACAGATGCAGGTACAGATGAAGATACAGGTACAGATGCAGGCACAGATGCAGGTACAAGTGAAGATACAGATACAGATGCAGATATGGATACAGATGCAGATACAGTTACAGATGTAGATGCAGATATAGATTCAGATGCAGATGCAGATGCAGATACAGATAGTGGTGCAGATACAGATGCAGATACAGATACAGATACAGATATAGGTGCAGATGCAGATACAGATGCAGATGCAGGTACAGATACAGGTGCAGATGCAGCTGCAGATACAGAAATAGATTCAGATACAGTTGCAGACACAGATACAGTTGCAGACACAGATACAGATGCAGACACAGACACAGATACAGATGCAGATGCAGACACAGATACAGATGCAGATGCAGACACAGATGGAGATACAGATGCAGATACAGACACAGACACAGATACATATACAGATGCAGATGCAGATACAGATGCCGGTGCAGACACAGACACAGATGCAGATGGAGATACAGATACAGATGCAGATGCAGGTGCAGACAGATGCAGGTGCAGATACAGACATAGATACAGATGCAGATACAGATGCAGATACACAGATGCAGATGCAGATACAGATGCAGATCTAGACACAGATACAGATGTAGATGCAGAGGCAGATACAGATGCAGATGCAAGACAGAGTCTGTTCAAGGAAGATACAGATACAGAGATAAGACAGAGTCTGTTCATCTGCATCTGTCTCTATCTGCATCTGTATCTGCACCTGTACCTGCATCTGTATCTGCATCTGTATTTGTGTGTCTGTATCTGCATCTCCATCTGCATCTGTATCTGCATTTGCATCTGTATTTGCATCTGCATCTGTATCTGCATCTGAATCTGGATCTGCATCTGAATCTGGATCTGCTTCTGCATATCCGCATCTGTATCTGTATCCGTGTCTGCATCTGTGTCTGCATCTGTATCTGCATCTGCCTCTGAATCTGGATCTGCATCTGCATCTGTGTATCTGCATCTGTATCTGTATCTGAATCTCTATCTTCCTATTTGTATTCGTCTTCCTGGTTGGGCCTCAGACTCTGTCTTGTCCCAGTCCCCTCAGGGTGGTCTCAGGATGCCCACACTTGTTGGAACTCAGCCAACTTCTGTGGCCCACTGGTCTCCTGCATCTCCAGGCTCTGTGCCCAGGCCTCCTGAGGCTTAGATATTTTTCTGAGGTCATCAGGAAGCTCGTCTGCCCCTTCCTTGCCCTCAAACACATTTCTCCCTGCCTTCTGGACTTTCCGCCTCCACCCAACATGTCAAGACAAACTTACCACTCCCCCTGGCCTGGGTGTGTTCCTGACTTGCCCTTCCCAAGCTTTGTCCAGTAGCCTCAGACCCCACAGAGTGAAGGCCCTTCCTCCCTCCTCTTGTGATGCCCGATGCCAACCTGCAGCCCCCCGCTTGTTGTCGTGGGTCTCTACTTTCTCCTTATCCCACACTCCTGTCATAAGTCCCACCGCCATCTCCCCAAGGTTCCCTCTTTTTGCTCTCCTCATTTCGGTAGGCTTTGCACATGGCAGCCTTCAATCACATCCTTCCCCTGCCCGAAACTGACTCCCTTTGCCTTCCAAATCAATAATGTGGTGTGTCCCTCCCTACCTCTCCTGGCTTCTGTCTCTCCTTCCTAATACGTAACTTGCATCCCCTGAGCGTCCATCTTGTCAAAGTGGGAACAACCCTGGTGAGAGTCTGGAAGCTGGATTCTAACTGTGGCCCCTGGGCCTCCATTCCCCACCATGAACCATGGAGGCTGAGCTACATCAGTGCATCTCTCACCTGAATGTATGTGTGGGTCGCCTGGGGTTTTGCTAAGATGCAGATGCTGATTCCGAAACTCCGGGTTGAGGCCGAGGCTCTGCATTCCTGACAAGGGCCCAGGTGACTCCAGGACTGCTGTCCAGGTAATGCCTTGGGACCAGAGCCAGGAGCCAGACATTCTGTCATGTCCTTCCAGACCCAGCATCCCACAGCAGGGGCACACAGCTGTGGCCAAGCATGTGAGCTGAAGCCTCTGCTTTCAGAGTCTGACTCCCAGCTCTGCCCCACTACCTGGCTGACTCAGCAAGTTATTTAGCCCCTAAACCACGGTGCTCTTCCTGGAAACACAGGGGCACAGCACAGTCTGCACTCCGTCTAAGGGTTGCTGTAACAATTAAATGAGATAAACCATTTGCAGGGCTGACACTGCCTGATGAGCAAGGCCCTCCGCAGGTGCCTACTCTCACCTTGGCATCAGGCTTCTCCTGAGCTCACACAGGGCCCTGGGCGTCAGATGCTGGGGAGGAGCCACCCCCCCAGGGCTGGATATCTGGGGCTGATGGCAACCTGGAAACGCACCTGGCCCTGGAAACCCGCCCATCCATGTCCTCCAGGTCTCCCCTCTGGCCAGCAGGCATTTGGAACATCCAGCCTTCACTGAGCCTGGGGGAGGCCTCCCTGCCCCCAGCACAGGGTGCTCTCAGCGAGAGGCCGTGAACTGCAGGAACAGGAAATGGAGGAGAAAATCTTCTGTTTTGTAAACACAGTGTTTGGTTTCATGAGCATGGATTCAAACCAAAGAACCCATGTGGACATGTTCTTTGGATTCAAACCAAAGAACCCATGAAGCATCGCACACAATTTTTACAGACCATGGGTATTTCCAAAGAATGCATTCAGCACCATCTCTATCCAATGACGGGAAAGAAAGCCAAGACTGGATTTCTGAGGCAGCATTAATACATAATGAAATTCAGGTTTCAAAATTATGAAGTCTTAATCAGAATCCACCTCACAAGATCCCACCTGAAAATTCCAGTGCTATCCAGGGTGCCTTTGTGTGGGACCAGCAATTGCCATTACCAAGACTTAAGACATGCTAGACGCTGTTGGAACAATGCAGGCTCCCATGTCAACATCAGCTTGACTGAAATGGGATGTTTCTGTACTTGAGCTCTGCAACAGTAATGAAGAGCTCCATCTGGAAGTCATTCCAATAACAACGACGACTGTCTTCTGCTTCAATTGATCATTCTATGGTCCCCACGGCTAGCCAGCTCTGTTTCTGCAAATGTCACAGAAGTATGGGTGTGTAGGCCGGGCGCGGTGGCTCATGCCTGTAATCCCAGCACTTTGGGAGGCCGAGGTGGGTGGATCACGAGGTCAGGAGATCAAGACCATCCTGGCCAACATGGTGAAACTCTGTCTCTACTAAAAATACAAAAATTAGCTGGGTGTGGTGGCGTGCCTGTAGTCCTAACTACTCAGGAGGCTGAGGCAGGAGAATCGCTTGAACCCGGGAAGCAGAGGTTGCAGTGAGCCGAGATCGCACCACTGCACTCCAGCCTGGCGACAGAGCGAGACTGTCTCAAAAAAAAAAAAAAAAAAAAAGAAGAAGAAGAAGTGTGGGTGTGTTTGTTGTGCGGGATTATGGTCTCATTCCTAGCGCTGCTTTGCCCTAGGGAAATGCTGGTCACGGCAGTGTTGGTAGCTCCCTCCCTCCTTGCTTCCTGCTGGGTCTGAGCTCCTTTTTTCTGGGAGATAATGGCTGTGTTAAGAAGGGCTAGCGGGGTGGGGCTAGCTTCAGAGCCCAGGCTGCAACGTCCCCGTCCCCATCGGGGCTGAGCTCCCAGAGGAAGAGGAGGCTGGGGGATTTCCAGGAAGTCTCTAACCTCAGCAAACAAGAGCAAAGCGATCTGCCCATCAGAGCCTGGGCCACTCAGGTGCTTTTCCTGGTGGGTGACAGTCGCCAGGACTCTGAGGAAAGGCTGTGGTGCTTTCTAAGGGCCCAGCAGAGGCCAGTCCTGGGCCGAAGGGAAGGAGCCCTTATTTTTCCAGTGACGTGAGTTGTCCAAGCATTTTCCATGCACTCCCCTTCAGAGAACATTTCTGTCAAATGAAACTATTGCTTCCTCCACTTAACAATCCAGAAGGAACTGCCCTCATGCCCCGAGAGCTCGCCCTCCCCAGCTACAGGGCACGGGGCTTTCCAGGGTCCAGAACCCAGGCTGGGGTGGGCAGGCCGGTGGGTCAGGAATGAGCGTTTCCCAGCACAGCCGCCCTCAGCCTCCTCCATTGCACAGGAGGTAGGGAGCCCGCCTTCTGCCCTCAGGAGCCCCGGGAGCATGGGAGGAAGCTGCCAGCCTCCCTCCGAGGGCCCGGGCCCAGCACAGCTCGCCCACCAGACAGAAGTCACACAGGCCCAGCCGCCTTGCTCAGCGCAGCCCCAACACAGGCCTCCTGCCTCCCTCGGTCTGGGACCGACTCCCCACAGCACCTCCTAATTGAGGACTCTGGTTCTCCATCTGGACGGCAGACCTAGAAACAGCCACAGACACAGGCTTGCTTCCTTGCGGTGAACAGACAACACAAGGCAACGCCCCAGGGTTCACAGTTCTGTGGATTTTAACTCCTGTGTAGATTTCAGCGGCCACAACCACAATTAGGGCAGGGTATATCCCAATGCCACAAACCCCACAGTAACCCCTCTCTGCAGTCACACACCAGCTCCTCCAAAGCCCCGACCCTGACCCCTCTCTACAGTGACACACCAGCCCCTCCAAAGCCTGACCCCCTCTCTGCAGTGACACACCAGCCCCTCCAAAGCCCCGACCCTGACCCCCTCTCCACAGTCACACACCAGCCCTTCCAAAGCCCTGACCCTGACCCCTCTCTGCAGTGACACACCAGCCCTTCTGAAGCCCTGACCCTGACCCCCTCTCCACAGTCACACACCAGCCCCTCCAAAGCCGTGACCCTGACCCTTTCTCCACAGTCACACACCAGCCCCTCTGAAGCCCTGGCCAGCCCTGACCCCTTCTCCAGAGAAAGTCACGGAGGTGGGATGATGGAATGCCACCTCAGAAGCTGCCTTCCTTCCTTCAGCAAAAGGCCTTGGGTTTCAACCACACTGTCTCCTTGCTGCTGAGAGGTATTCCATGGCATGGAGGGGCCCGTTTCTTTATCCTTTTGCCCACTGAAGGACATTTGAGTTGCTTCCAGTTTTTGCCAAACTGGAAAACAGTTTATGAATACAGCTGCTGTCAATATTTGTGTGCAGGTTTTTAGATTAACGTAAAGTTTCATTTCTCTACAGAAGATACTAAGGACTGGGATTGATGAATCATATGGTATGTTTATGTTTATAAGAAACCGCCAAACTATTTTCCATTCTACATTCCCACCAGGAAGTACGAGCGTTCCCACTTCCCTGCATCTTTATCAACACTGAGTGCTGTCTGCATTTTTTATTTTAGTCATTTGAATGGCTGCACAGCAGGGGCCCCTCGTCCTCCGATATACATTTTCCTGAAGGCTTGTGATGTTAAACACCTTTTCCTACATGTATTTGCCACCTTTGTGATCTCTTGGTGAAGTGTCTATGCAAATATTTCGCTCATTTTTTTTTTGACCGGGTTGTTTGGTTTCTTACTATTGAGTTTTGAGAGTTCTTTATATGTTGAAGACAAGCCCTTTGTTGGCTTTTCTCCCACTCTGTAACTTGTCCTTTCATTTTCTAACACCTTCTTTCACAGAAAATGTTTTCATTTTCATGAAGTCCAATTTATCAATTATTTTATGGATTGAGTTTTGGTGTGTGTTTAAGAACTCTTGGACTAACCCCAAGTTATGAAGATTTTCTCCTATGTTTTCTTCTAAAAGTTTTACAGTTTACCTTTTGCATTTAGGTCTATGACATATTTTGTGTTAATTTTCTATAAGGTTGAGGTTTAAGTCAATATTCACTTTTCTGCAAATGGATGTCCAATTGTTCCAAGAGCATTTGTTGAATCTTTCTTCCACTGAATTGCCTTAAACCTCTGTTGTTGTGGCCACGACTTAGCCATAACTGTGTGGGTCTATTTCTGGACTACCTATTCTGCCCCATCAACCCATTCATCTGTCTTTGTCAATATCATACTGTCTTAATTATTATAACCCTTAACATGGAGTGATCCCTTCAACTTTATTCTTTTCCAAAATTGTTTTGAGTATTCTAGTTTTTTTTTGTTTTTTTTTTTTTTTGAGATGGATTCTCACTCTGTTGCCCAGGCTGGAGTGCATTGGCACGATCTTGGCTCACTGCAAGCTCCGCCTCCCAGGTTCACGCCATTCTCCTGCCTCAGCCTCCCGAGTAGCTGGGACTACAGGTGCCCACTACCATGCCCGGCTAATTTTTTGTATTTTTAGTAGAGACTGGGTTTCACTGTGTTAGCCAGGATCATCTCGATCTCCTGACCTCATGATCCGCCCACCTCTGCCTTGAGTATTCTAGTTTTTTGTTGTTCTGTATAAATTTTAGAATCATCTTCTTTATATAATCCAAAAAATCTAGCTGGGATTTTATTGAAATTGCATTAAATATGAAGGTTAATTTGGGGAGAATTGACATGTTTACTATGCTGAGTTTTCCAATTGATAAGTACAGTATGTCTCTTCATTTATTTAAGTGATCTTTCATTGTTTTCATCATTCATCATCATCTGGTAGTTTTCAGCATATAGATCCTATATATAGAGAGAGTGTTAGATTTATAATCAAATACTTTATTTTTGTGCTATTTTAGGTGATATTTTTATTTTAATTTCAGTTGCCAATTGTTCTTTGCTAATATATAGAATTAAGATTGATTTTTGTTTGTTGATCTTATAGTCTACAAACTTGCTAAACTCACATATTAGTTCTAGGGGACTTTTCATGAATTTTTTAGGATTTTATAGTGTACAATATCATATTGTCTATGAATAGGAACTGCTTTGTTTCTTTTTTTCTTAATCTGCATGGCTTTTACTTCCCTGACTAGAGCTTCCAGTACAATATTGAATAGGAGAAGGACGAGTGGATATCCTTGCCTTCTTCTCAATCTTTGTGGAAAACATTCAGTCTTTCACCAGTAAATATGAAGTTATCTGTAGGGTTTCTTTTTTGAGATGTTTCTTATCAGAATGTGGAAGTTTCCTACTATTCTTGATTTGCTGAGAGTTTTTGTCATGAATGAATATTAAATGTTGTCAAATGATTGTAATGCATCAGTTGGTATTACTGTGTGATTTTTCTTCTTCAGCTGTTAATATTATGGATTATGTCAATTGATTTCCAACTATTGAACCAGCCTTGCATTCCAGCAATAAAATTCTACTTTGTCATATATTATTTATATACACCATATATTATATAAATAATATATACACCAAGTAGAATTAATTTCTGTTGAGGATTTTAAAATCTACATTCATAAGAGACATTCATGTGTATTTTTATTTTCTTACACTGTCTTTGTCTGGTTTTAGTTATCAGAGAAGTATCAGCCTCATAGTTATTAGGAGTTGGAAAATTTTTCTTCTTCTTATATTTTCTGGAAGAGATTGTGTATAACTGATGTTATTTTTTATTTACATTTTTGGTAGAATTTGCCAGTGAAATCATCTGGGTTTGGAGTTCATGGCATTCCCCTTTTTATCCTCTTAATGTCTGTAGGTTCTGTTGTGATGTCCCCTCTTTTGTTCCAGATGTTGATATTTGTGTCTTCTCTATTTTTTTCTGTCTTTTGTCAGTGTTGCAAGAGCTTTGATCAATTAATCATTTTAAATGACTGATTTTTTTGTTTCACACATTTTTCTATATTGTTTTTCTGTTTCCAGTTGTATTCTGCTCTTATATTAATTCATTAAGGTTTTGCTTTTGGTTTTTCATTGTATTTTGTTTTGTTTTGTTTTAGTCATTCTTTTTCTCAACTGTTAGATTTGAAATGTATTGTTCTGACTTCTTTTTTCTTTTCCAATAGAAGCATTCAATGCTATATTTTTCCCTGTAAATACTGCATTAGCTGCAACCCACAAGTTTTAATACATGTATTTTTATTTTCATAAAGACTTCTAATATATTCTAATTTCTCTTGAGACTTTTTTTAATCCAAGAATTATTTAGGAGTGTTTTGTTTGATTTTTGAAGGGTTTGGAGATTTTCAGGTGTCTCTCTGTGTTGACATCTAGTTTAACACCATTATGGTCAGAGAATGTACTTGATTTCAACTCTTTTCAATGTCTCAAGATTTGTTTTTGATTCAGGATATGGTCTATCTTGATTACTGTGAACTCTAATACAACGTGTATTCTCTCATTCAGTAGAGTGCTCTATAATGCCTATTTAGATCCAGTTGGTGGAAGTTGCTGTTCAGTTCTGTATTCTCCCACATTTTTAGTCTATTAGTTCTCTCAATTATTAAGGTGTTGAAGTCTCCAATTATAATTGTGAATTTGTACATTTCTATTTTCAGTTCTGTTTTTATTTCATGTATTTTGAAACTCTGTAGATATGTATGTTATGTACATACATATCTAGGATTGTTAAGTCTGCTTGGTTAATTGAACTTTTTACTATTATGAAATATTCTTCTTTATCCCTGGAAGCTTTCTTTGAAGTCTACTTTGTCTAAGATTAATATAGCCACTCAAACTCTCTTTTAATTGGTGTTTCCTTTGAATAGTTTTCTATTTTTTTTTTTTACTTTTAACCTATCTATATCATAATATTTGAAGGGAGTTTCTTGTAGACAACATATAGTTGGGTCATTTTTTAACTTTTTAAAATAATCTCTGTCTTTCAATTAATTTGTTTAGATCATTAACATTTAATGTAATCTAAACATTGATATGTTTGCATTTAGATCTATGAGTTTACTGTTTGTTTTCCATTTGTTTCCTGTGTTTTTCATCATTTTGCTTCCCTTCCCCTGACTTCTTGGCGGTTATCTGAACTTTTCTTACAATTCCATTTATCTATTGTATCTTTACCATATCTTTTTGACTAGTGTTATTAGTGGTTGTTCTAAAGATTACAATGTACATACTTAACTTTACACATTCTATTTAGGATCAACATTTTGCCACTTCAAGTGGAGCATACAAGTCTTGTCACCATATGGACTCCTTTACCCTCTGCTTTTATGTTGTATTACACCTATATACATTGAAACCTCTATGAGACAATGTTATAATTTTTGCTTTTATAAAATGTAATTTAAAGAACTCCAGAGGAGAAATGTCTATTATATTTACTCATATATTTACCATTTCTGATGCTCTTGCTTAACTACTAAGGTTCTAATTTTTTTCTGGTACCATTTCCTTTTTGTCTAAAGTACTTCTTTTAGCAATCCCTTTAAAGTAGATCTGGTGGCAAATATTCTCTTTGTTTCTTTCACCTGGAAATGCCTTATTTTACTTTTATGTCAAATAATATTTTCATCAAATGTAGAGGTCTGTATTGACAGTTGTTTTCTTTGGCACTTGAAAAAATATGCTACTTCCTTCTGCTCTGCATAGTTTCTTATGAGAAATTCACTGTTATTATAATTGTTTTTCTACTATAGGTAAGGTGTCATTTCTCCCTGGTTGCCTTCAAGATTTTTTTCTTTGTCGTTAGTTTTCAGAAATTTAATTATAATGTGTCTCAGCATGGATTTTTAGGTTATCCTGTTTGAGGTTCACTTATCTTCTTGAATGTGTATATTACATCTTTTGCCAATTTGGGAGGCTTTCAGCTATTATTTATGTGGTAGACAGAATTTTAGTGTGGCTCCCTAGATTCCCTCTCCCTGGTATACACACATCTTCTTTTAGTTATTCAATCAAACATTAATCTAAGTGCTGCTATGAAGGGATTCTGAAGTGTAACTGAAGCCCAAATCAACTGACTTTAGGAAACAGAGGTTATCCTGGATGAGCCTGACATAATCAAGTGAACCCTTAGAAAGGAATTTGGCTCTTCCTGGAAATACTGGAAGTATGAATGTTATTCAACATAAGGGAGAGTCTCCCTTGATGACTTTGAAGATAAAGGGAGGAGGGTGAGGAATGCAGGCATTCTCTGGCAACTGGGAGCAGAGCCCAGCTCAGAGCCAGCAAGGAAATGGGACCTCAGTTCTACAGATGCAAGAACTGAATTATTTCACCACCACGTGAGCTTGGAGTTTCCACGACCCTGAGTTTCCAATGAACATAGCCTTGACCTTGATTTCAGCCACATGAGACCTTGAACAGAGAATCCAGCTAAGCCACATCCAGATTTCTGACCCACAGAAAACAAAATAATAAATGGGTGTTGTTTTAAGCCACTAAGCTGTGGTAATTTGTTATGCAGCATTAAAAATATTTCTCTAGCAGGGTGTGGTGGCTCACACTTGTAATCCTAGCACTTTGGGAGGCCGAGGCAGGTGGATCATGAGGTCAGGAGTTTGAGACCAGCCTGGCCAATATGGTGAAACCCTGTCTCTACTAAAACACAAAAATTAGCTGGGCGTGGTGGCATGCACCTGTAGTCCCAGCTGCTCCAGAGGCTGAGGCAGGAGAATCATTTGAACCCAGGAGGTGGAGGTTGCAGTGAGCCGAGATTGCCCCACTGCACTCCAGGCTGAGCAAGAGAGCAAGACTCCATCTCGGCCGGGCGTGGTGGCTCTTGCCTGTAATCCCAGCACTTTGGGAAGCCAAGGCGGGCAAATCATGAGGTCAGAAGATCAAGACCATCCTAGCCAACATGGTGAAACCCTGTCTCTACTAAAAATACAAAAAAAAAAAAATTAGCTGGGCATGGTGGCACACACCTGTAGTCCCAGCTACTCGGGAGTCTGAGGCAGAAGAATTGCTTGAACCTGGGAGGTGGAGGCTGCAGTGAGCCAAGATAACACCACTGCACTACAGCCTGGGTGACAGAGCGAGACTCTGTCTCAAAAAAAAAAAAAAATACTCCATCTCAAGAAAAAAAGAAAAAAAGATATATGTATATATATATATGTGTGTGTATATATATATATATATATATATATATTTCTCCATTTGCCTCACTCTTTCTTCTCTCCTATTTGATTTCCATGGCACAAATATTAGCCCTTCTGTAATGCACCATAGGTTTGCAAGCCCTCCTGGGATCTCATCTCTGAAGTCAGAGAGGAAGGTAAACTCTTCAGAGAGCCCTATGGGTTACTCCTGCCGCTGGCACCACAGCAGCCTTCGTGGACAGCTGGGGCCAAGGCACAGGGAACAGAAAAAGTGGAAACAGTAAAAATGAGCCCCGCACTCTGTGTGAGTGTTAGGAGTCCCCTTTTCTGCTCTGTGAGCCAGGACTAGGGCTTCTCATAGGGTTCTCTCCATCTATCCTGTGTCCCTATTGAGTTTGAGGCTATGTTCAGTTAAAGCCAGGAGTACTGAAGGGGAAAATGGTAAACTCACTACCAACTGGAGAGATTTGGGCTCTGGTCTCCTCCAGTCTCCCTGCAATGACTTGCTTTTCCAAGCCCCTCAGCAGCTGCTCCGTGCCTCTGTACAGGTCAGTAGCTGCATCCCATGTGAGGGTGGGATGGTGCAATTACTGCATCTCATCAGAGACAAACCCAGACGCAGCTTTGAAAACTGAATTTTGGTGGTGGAATTAAATTATTTTCTCATTGACTTGCACTGAAACTGCCTTTATATTAGTTCTGGTTGGCCAATAAATTGTAAGGGTCCAAAGGTTTTGGATTTGGTCTCCCTGCCTCTCAGGCTCCTTGTGAAGTGGTAAACAGGCATCTCGTGTTGGGAGAACAAGTACTAAATGATAACAAATGATGAATATTTTTGTAAAGCAAAACTCCTTTTACTGTGAGTCATCATGATCAGGTCTGTTTTATACATTTAGATATATAAATAGGTCTGAGATAAATAAACTCCCTTTAGAATATAAAATCTCTCTGTCTCAGATAAACTCAATTTCATATAAATTGTTCAGTTTGCTCATGAATATCCTGTTGGATAAGGGATTATCCCAGTAGTCTGTAACAAGGTCAGCAAACTATACTGTGTGGACCAAATGCAGCTGGCAGCTTGCTTTTATAAGTAAAACATTATTGGAACAAACATTCTTCTATTATCTGTTTCTGCTTTCAGCTACAACAGCAGTTGAAGAGTCACAGCAGAGCCTGAAATACTTCCTGTCTGGCCCTTTACAGGTAAAAATTTGCCAACTTCTGATCTATGGAATGTAAAAAAGGTAAACAAGATTCTCCTGCCCGGCAGGCATGTAAATACCTGACAGCCAGGCTCTACCTCCCCACCCACGCCCACGTCACCCATTCCTGGTCAACCTCCACCCTCTTCCCTGCTGAGCACAGCCCCTCGGAACCCTTCTCAGCCTAGCACTGCAGGTAGCTCTGACCAAGTTATCTAAAATTAATATGATCAGAACTGTTTGTCCTGCCTACTCTAGGCCATGGTTGAAAGAAGAAATTAAGGTGACAAAAAGAAAAATCTAAAGTGATTTTGTTACCTAAAGGCAGCAGCAGATTGGTGTTTCAGAGGCCCTGAAACGTGTATAGCTCAGAAGTCGCTTCGTAAGAGAACAATTCCAAATTATGAATGTAAAATTACTACAGCCTGAGAAAAGACCTGTGCAAATAAGAAATGAGGAGGTTGAAACTGCCTTAGTTTCCTGGTAAATCTGCCTTGCGGAGGCTTTGAACTCTTCACAGGCCTGGCCCCACTCCAGAGCTGCTGAATGTGCCTCGGAGGTGGGGTATCCAGGCTTACGAGTTGCTGCAGGCATTTCTCAGTTGGTCCAAATGCACATCTGGGATCAGAGCTCTGATCTGAAGCAGACGGGAGCAACGCGGCCTGGCTGGCTGTGGGACATGGCACCAGATGCCATTTCAATGAAAGCTTCACAATAACATGAGCAGGGGTCGGTGAGTGCTGGAATCAGCTTCTTCAGCTGCTGTGCTCCAACTGGCCAGGGACCTACAGAGAAGATGCTCTAGGCCAGCATCGTAGCCCTCTTGGAGCCACAGCTGAGGTTCTCCGCAGTCAAGGCTTCTGTAGAGCCCTGGGGGCCTGGAAGCCCCTCTGTCTGGGAAAGTGGAGGCATAGGTACCTGGCCCGGCTCCTCCTCGTCCAGTTGCGGGAAAAGTGAGGACCCCACAGTCACCATGAGGAGGGCCCAGGGCTCAGCAGAGCATCTGAACACATGAAGGCCTGCCTGCTGAGGGATCGGCGGTGGTCCCAGGTCTGCCTCCTGCCCACCTTCTGACCCCAAGTGAGTTCATTTATGGCCCTGAGCCTTAGTTTCCACAGACTTAAACTGGGAATGGTGAAAATACTTACCTGCTGGGCTTGTTCCGAGGGTGAGGAGAAATCGTGCATGGGATACCCTCTGAGAGCCTGTCATCGCCACTACAGTGCAAACGAAGAAAGGTCAGAAAAATGACTCTCGGATGCTTGTTCTCAAACATTCCCCAGAATTTTTATAATCTTGAGGTAAAGAAGGCCTTCCTTAGCACAATACCAACTGAAAAAGTACAAATAAAAAGACTGACAGATCTGCAGAAAATGACCTGTTAAAGGTCAGAAGATAAAGAACAAAAGTAGGAAAATCGTCCCTATTTGCAACTTCCGTGGTAGCCAGCCTCATAGACTGCCTCGCAGTCCCTGATCCTTGGAGCTTGCATCCCTCCCGCACTACGTAAGCCTCGCTGGTGTAACTGGAAGGACGTTGCAGAAATAACGAAGAGTGACTTCCAAGAGTAGGTCAGTGAGACAACACGAAACACGACAAAAATAGACACAGCTCATGTAAATTGACAAGAAGGAGGCAGTGTGACAAAAAGTAAGCCGAGGTTATAAATGTCACTGGAAAAGACAACCAAAAGCTATATATAACTCCATGAAAATATGCTACACACTAGTAATGAAAGGAACGCTTGGGCGGCCGAGGCGGGCGGATCACTTGAGGTCAGGAGTTTGAGACCAGCCTGACCAATATGGTGAAACCCCATCTCTACTAAAAATACAAAAATTAGCCAGGCATGGTGGCAGGTGCCTCCCAGCTACTCGGGAAGCTGAGGTGGGGGAATTGCTTAAATCCAGGAGGCAGAGGTTGCAGTAAGCCTAGATCATGCCATTGCACTCCAGCCTGGGCGACAGAGCGAGACTCCATCTCAAAAAAAAAAAGAAATGCAGTTTCATATACTGGAATCGCCAGTGTGGTAGATTCGTGCAGCAATAGCACAGTCCCCAGAGGGAACCATGCTTCCTGTGCAGCCCTCTCTTATGGAGACATGGGCCCTTAGCCCGTACGGTGTCAGAAAACCTGATGGACAGAAACGTGTGTGGAACATTGGGATTTGCCTCCTAGAGAATGAGAGACCTCATGGAGCACAGCCAGGCCATCTCGGTCAAGACCCACTTAGACCTCATGGGGCAGAGACAAGACCAGCCCCAGCCAATCCCCCAGACGCCTGGAGCCTGAGCTCTACAGATGAGACCAGTGGAAGAGCTGCCCAGCTGAGCCCAGCCAAAATGGCTATGGCTTTGAAAGCATTAAGGGTTTTGGTGGATTGTTATGCAGCAATAGAGATTGATACCATGAGTAACTTTCATCCTATCATATTAACAAAGTTGGAAATGATCAATATTTTCCAGCATTGAGGTGCTAACAGAGAAACTGGAACCGTCTGCTGACAAGAGTCTAAGCTGGTGCATCCGATGTGAAGAACCTTTAAGAATAACCATCAAAGTATTCAATGCTCATTGCTCTTCACCTAGCAGGCCCACTTCCAGAAATTTTTGCTGTGGAAGGATATGCATAACTTGAGCATAGATGCATGAGAACAATATTATGCAATATTAATCATAATTGTGAAAAATGGAAAACCTAGGCAACCACGTACACTGAGAAATGCAGTACATGTACCCTTAAGAAAGAATCAGGCAAACTTGTGTGTTACAGTATCCAAAGCTGGACACGACAAGTTATGAGAAAAGCAGATTTTATAATAAAATGTTTAAACCATTTCTGTAAAAGAAATAAATAATGCGTGTTGTTATGCATAGGAAAAGTCTGCAAGGCTGCACACCAAACCATGTATAAGAATTGTTTTGGGGGATGTGACTATGGTATTTTTGTTTAATTTTCTTTATTTTAGAGTAGCTTAAATATTTTACAGTGAGCATTTATTATTTCCACAGTCAGAAAAACACAAAAACAAAAATATTATAGAGTAAAATGTATAAATGACGTAACTTGCAGTAAATACATAGTTTGTCATTTATAGTAAATATTTAGCTTGTATTTTACATGTGTGTTGAAAATCTGGAAAGAAATACAGTATTTAGGACAGCTTTTTCCCCTACAGTGAGATTTTAGAGAGAGATTTGAATTCTTTCGCAACAGCATTGTATTAATAAAACATATATCTTTTGGGGCCAGGTGTGGTGACACACTTGTAATCCCAACACTTTGGGAGGCCACAGCGGGAGGTTCGCTTGAGCCCAGGAGCTCGAGACGAGCCTGGGGAACATAGTGGGACTCCATCTCTACAAAAATATTTTAAAAATGAGCCAGGCATAATAGTCCGCACCGGTGGTCCGGCTACTCGGGAGACTTAGGCGGGAGGATCACCTGAGTCTGGGAGGGCAGGTGGAGGGCGCTGTGGGTGGTCCTCACAGCCTGACTGTGGCTTTGCCTGGGTGTGCATTCCCCACGGTGAGCGCTTGTGCATGGCTGAACTAATGCAGTCCTCAGAAAACGTGAAAACGAGCACTGTTCAGATGAGGAGGAACAGGCTGCAAATGGGAGCTCTCCTCTTTGCCTCCCTGGTCCAGGGGACCCCTGCCCTGGGCAGGCAGAAGCCAAGCAAGGCTTGGAGGGTAGAAGAGCAGCCTCAGGCTCCAAGGAGGGTCCCAGGGAGCGGGCGGGTTGGGGGGCGTGCCCTGGGCCCCAAACGCCCCACGTGCAGAGGCCTCAGCCGCATGAGCGCTGCTCCCTCTGTGACCTGGAGACAGCAGGCCCTGCCCCGCAGTTCTCAGGCGTCTACACGACGCGTGCAGCCTCGCCTCCTCCGGGAAGCTCGAGACCTTGATACCAGGCCGTCGTCGTGAATGCCTTCCCAAGTTCAGTCTTAGCTGCAATGGGGCACAAGTGCCATCCCTGAGCTGAACATGGTAGAGCCAGGCTTCCCCAGGACCCTCATCTCAGGCATAGGCTTGGAGCCCACACGATGGCCCACACCCCGGCCGCAGCAGACGCCGCATGGCAGAGCTGAAGCAGCAGCAGCCGGGCCCTTCACGCCTGCGTCTCCGCCCATCACAGTGACGCAGTGGCTCGTTCTGTGGCGGGTTGTCCTTGCAGGGTGCTGGGAATTTCCCCAATTCTCCTTGGGAGAATGGATTCTCACCCCGGGAGTCACTTCACATTGTGGTGGCAGCAAAACACAGTAAAATGTGCAGAAAAGTCACCCTCCCAGAACCATTCGCGTCCTGCTCTGCAGAGGGGTTAGGAGGAAGGGCCGGTCGGACCTTGGGTTGGGGCATGGGATGCCGTCCTTGTCCACCCCAGGGCCACCTGGGCTCAGAGTCCCCACGCCCTTTTTGCCCTCCTGGCTGCCAGCCCTGCTGGAGCAGCCCCTCCATCCCACCTGTCCAGTGGGGACAGAATCACCTGGGGCTCAGGGTCAGAAGACCTGGCCCTGCCCTGTCCTAGGCCCTGCAACTCCAGACAAGTCCCCCAACCCCTCCGGTTTCCATTTTCTTCTCAGTAAAATGGCAACATAGTTGCAATGCCTCCCCCTAGTCCCACCAGATAATCCCACCCTGTGAGGCAGCATCAGTGAAATGGCCACAGGCACAGCCACACTCTGTGCACACCTTGGAAGGACCTGGGAGGTCAGGGTGGCTCTGCCTGCATTGCTTCTTGTGGCCAGAACTCCACCTGCCTCCTTGTTCCCATACCCGCCCGCAGGGCCTGGAAGCATCTCTGAATGTTGCGTTCTATTCGTGGCTGCTGTGAGCAGCCCAGATGTGCAGGGTGTGGGAGCCCAGTGTGCTCTGAGCCAGTCCCCAGCATAGAGCTGGCCAGCCTGGCACGGGGCCAGCTGCCCTGGTGTAGGGTGTGGGCAGCCTGCCGAGAGCTGTAGGGCAGCTTGAGCAGCTCCTGGTGACTGAAGTCACCCCCTCCACTAGACTTTGCCTCCCCGACTGCCCCCAGCCCACCCTTTGAAGTGTCATTGTTGCTCCTGGAAGGCAACTTGGGGTCCAGGGTCCCAGGCCTCCGGCCCAGACTCAGGGGCAAACCCTGTGCCAGTGTTCACACACCCACACTGCTCAGTCCAGTATGTTGCCCTTGGTGTGGACCGGGTAGGTGGCACATGCTTGGTGACAGTCCGACCCTCTGGGAGTCAATAGGGCATCCCTGGACACTGGGTCGATGGCCCCAGTCTGCAAGGACACACACCTGCTGCAGGAAACAAATGTAATGCACTCCTAGAGCTGACTGAGCAGGAACCACCCTCCACAGGCGCCGCCCAACGTGTCCTCCCTGAGTGCTCCTGCAACCCTGTGTGGGGTGCTCCAGGCCCCTGGCTACAGGGAGGGAAGTAGAGCAGAAGGATCCTGAGTCAGAGAGAAGCCGTGTGCATCCAAACTAAAACCGGAGCTCCTGACCTGGAGACACTGGTTAGCAAGGGCTAGAGCATTTTTCCGATAAAGGTGCTCACTCGGCTCTCGAGCCACGCTGTGCCACCACCTGAGTTGGGGCATGTTGGGGAGCCCAGACCAGGGAGAGCGAGGCCAGGCTGGCCTCCCGAGACCCTTGGGTGGGCAGGGTGGCCACACAGCCTGTCTGCTATGGCCAGACACCTGCACCTCCCCTCAACACACAGGGTTCCACACGCACACCCTGGGCCTCCACTTGCCTGCCAGAGTCATGGCCATTGCACAGGCCCCAAACAGACCTGCAGGCCCTCTCCCCAGCACTGTGCCCCCAGATCCCTGGGCAGCCCTCCTCATCCCCAGGCCACATCTGAGAAATGTCACCAAAATCCTGATCTCCAGTCCTCTGCCCAGAGCCCCGAGCTCCTCCACGGTGACCCTGATGCTCCAGGCCTTGGCACCCCCAGTCCCTGCTGCTGCTCACCTGCTCGTACCAGCTGGCATCTGGAGACAGCCGCCTGTCCAGCCCCAGCTGAGACTTCCTCCAGGAGGTCAAGGGCATCTCGTCTGACCCTCCCCTTCCCCTGAGGTCTGGCTGGAGTGTGCCTGGCCTCCGATGTGTGGTTGTGGTAGGCAGAACCCACTGCCTCACCCCAAACACACTGAGGGTTTAAGTGCCTGGTCGTCTCCTCGGGAATAAAGTGCTCAGGACTGAGGGAACATCTCCAGCTCATTTCCTCACCAAAGCCCTATTTTCTCAGCTGCTCACCCCATCAGACGGCTCTCCTGCCTCCTCCATCTCCCCACCCGGGCCATGGTCCCAGAGGCTGGGGCTGTCTATTGGGTTCCCATCTGGGCCCCGGGGCTCTCCCTACCTGGGCCACGGTCCCAGAGGCTGGGGCTGTGTCCACTGTGCTCCCGTCTGGGCCCTGGGACTCACAGCTGCTGCATGTGCAGCTGGCACTCACTGTCATGGCTGAATGAAGAACTGGGGGACTGCAGCCAGAACAGGAGCCCGTCCACAAGGGCAGCCCCGGAAACTGAGCCCAAGGCCATGGGGTGATGAGGCCTGGGAGAGCAGCAGGCACCCACAGTCCGTCCTCCAGCCACAGGGGAAGGGGAGCCGCCAGGGGGCTGGCCCAGCAGCCTCGGAGGGGCCACAGGGGCTCAGAGCTGGATGTGATTTTCAGTGAACCCACACAAGAGCATATTTAGTTAACACAGCTACCCTACCTGTGACACCACCACAGAAAGGCTAATACATTTCTTAACCCTTTGTTACTATTGTTTATAGGGAAAAGGTCTCACTATGTTGTCCAGGCTGATTTCAAACTCCAGGGTTCAAGTGACTCTGCCACCTCGACCTCCCAAAGTGCTGGGATTACAGGAGTGAGCCACTGCACCTTCTCTGGATAAATTCTATGCTCAAATTGTTTAACATTGTGAATGCACAGCTGGGTTACAGAGAGGGGCCAAGTCCCCAGCTACCGAGCCTGCAATGCTACAGGACTCAGGCAGCACGGAGGGAGGCCCGTCCCAATCCTCTCGGCTGAGGCTGGGGTCTCAGAGCCTAGTACACACAAAGGGTGTGGTTTGGGGTTGAATGAGGACTTGGATGAAAACTCACCTTTGTATGGACAACCCTGTCCTTGCAAAAGGGAGGAGGGAACCCACAGGCCCAGAAGCCACTGAGAAGCTGCTGGAAGCCTGATTGGGCTGAAGCCCAGCGCCCGAGGCCACACCTGGAGGAGGAAGTCCTCAGCATAGAGAAGCAGCGAGAGCCCCGCCCCGCCCAAGGCTGGTACATAGAGGAAAGGGGGAACCACGCCCCGCCCAAGGCTGGTACATAGAGGAAAGGGGGAACCACGCCCCGCCCAAGGCCAGGGACATAGAGGGAAGGCGAGAACCATGTCCTTCCCAAGGCTCAAGACACTGTTAATTTGGGTCTTGCTCCTCGAGGAATCGGTGCCGAGCCACGTCTTCCACAGCTGATCCCACTGAGCCAGGCTCAGCACCACCCAAGCACAGGAGGGGAGTGGCTGCCCCAGACATGGGGGGCTCTGTAGGCAACAGGGCTGGCTGCAGGCCACAGAACACCCTCACCTCTGTTGGACACAGGCGCCCTCAGGCTTTGCTGCACCCCCGACACCCCGCATGTGCCAACAAGGAGGCCCCATGTTGCCGGCTCCAGAGGCACGTGGCGAAGAAAGACGGCATGTGGCCCACAGGAGACCCCTTCCTCTCTGGGTATATCTGCACACTTGAGCCATCAGCTCACCTCCAGTCTCAGGTGCCAGGACGGCACCCCGACACACACAAGGTTAAGGTGGGTAGAGCAGACGAGCCTGCGTTTCTCAGTTTCTCATCAGCCTATTTGGGCAGGTGCCTCAGTGGGTAGAGGAGACCCAGCCCCCACTTCCCATCAGCCTATTCGGGCAGGTGTCTCAGTGGGTAGAGGAGACCCAGCCCCCACTTCTCATCTACCTAGATGGCAGATGCCTCAGGGTGCACTTCCGCTGAGCCAAGACCCTCTAATCCACGGCTGACCTCCAGAGTGGCATAAAAGTTTCCCCAATTAGTGAAGACAGTGAGAGCCGAAATAGGAATCAATATTCCAGGCAAACCCCGATTTCACACACACGGAATGAGAATATGCTGGGGCTTGCCTCTCAGGCAACTGGAGTTAGCTCTGGGCAGACCACCTGCAGAGCCGCGCGACTGGACAAAGCCATCGCTAAACCCGGCCCTTAATGCCAATATTTGTGGAGTGATCATTAATGGCTCTGCGTTACCTGGGACCGCAGCCTCAGTGCAACCTAATACACCGCAGCTGCGCAGAGCAGGCAAGGCGCCGGCAGCCCATTGTCTAAGAAAAATAGTTGGAATGCATTCGAGATAAGCAGAAGCCGTGCAGGCACCAGCGCCGGGGGAATGAATTAGGTAATGGGAGCCCCATCACATGCAGGGGATCAGGGCGCCTGGAGCAGAGCCAGGGGACCGCACGCAGATCGCCAGTGTGTGTCTGCCGGCTGCGGCGGCCATGGCCAGGGTCAGAAGTTACACGCAGAGGCGCGCATGAGTCTGCTTATGCCGCCAGGAAGCCGAAGGGCTAGGCCACAACAGGGGCAGCTAACATTTGTCCCACGTTGGTGAGCTGGGCCCTGGCCGGATTGTCCTGCACTCCGTGAGCCGGGCCCTTGCCGGAGTTTGCCTCCGTTTTTTATTTCACTGCTGGGAAAACACAGGGGCCAGGTACTTCATCAAGCCCATTGAGAAGATACAGACGAGTCAGAGGAGGAGTCAAGGGCTGAGGCCGCAAAGCTGTGGCCAGGACTTGAATCCAGGCCGGTGGGGTGTAGCCGGCAGGCTCAATCACGTGCTGGTCCTGGCCTGTCTCACGTGGGCCCTGAAGGCTGGGGTGAGAACAAGATGGCTGGGGCTTTGAGGGGTGGGGGAAATCCGCGGGGTGGGGCTTTTGCCCTGCCCAGGGCTGCTGTATGACGTGAGACACCCCAGGCTACCAAGCGTGACTCTGGTCATGGGACCGGACCTCTCCCTCCAGCAGCTGCAGATCTGAGAGCCGCACTTCCCTGGTAGTGCCAAGCAAGGGGTCCCAGCAGAGGGAACCGTGGACCTCAAATTCCACAGCCCATCCTACCCGAGGCCACATCTCACGTCAGCTTGCCCCATAGGGTGCAGCCATGACCACACAGACACACCCTCTCCCTCACCAGACCTCAAAGGAGAGGCACACAGCCTCATACGGCTCCCGTAGATGTAGAAAGTTCCAGAACACAAACCACACACCAGGAGACCATTGCTGGGTGAGCAGTGGAAGCTACTCTAGGCCAGTGGTTTCCAAAATGCCCTGTGAATTTCCTGCCACCTCCCAGTCACTGCAGAGCTTCGTAGAGCTGCAGACTCTGCCTCCACATCCCACACCTCTGCTGCCCAAGGGTCAGCACTGGCCAGCTGGAACTTGGAATTCTCTCATTTCAAAAACGTTTCTACCTTAGAAATGATGGCTTCCCACCTAGAAACAAGCAGTGCACACCACAGCTGCCGTCTTCCTCAGCACCAATGTGCATGGAACAAAGGCTAATAAAACTCAAATGCCCACCGGCACTGTAAGTACTTTCGTCATAAATGCTACACGTTCCACACATCCGACCCTTTGCTTTCCTCTTTATCTAGATCTAGGGCCTGCAAACTTGTTCTGTAAAAAGCCAGATAGTGTGTGCCTCAGGCTTCCTGGGCAGACAGGTCAGAGGGGAGGGAGTGGGCAGCGTCCAGTGAAACTTCATTTACAGAAATGGCTGTGGCCAGGTTTCACCCTAGGGCCGCAGCTTGCTGACCCCTGAAATTGGGGGAGCTTCTTTCCTGCCATCTGCTGGAGATGCCTTTCCCTCAAGACAAGGTGAAGATTGCAGTGTAAGCTGTGTCTTCCTTCTTGCTCTTTGGAGGAGGGTGAGAGGAGCCCCACACTCTGCCAGCTCCTCCCCTTCCTGCCAGAGCCGGCCTTTCTGACCTGAGTCTCCACCGCACACATCTGTGCCCTCAGATCCCTGCCTGCCTCCTCCTGTCACGGCCTCTCCCGCTCCCACTAGCAGGGGCCAGAGCATGCCGGAGCCCAGACACCGCCAAGGACGCCTGTCCCTGGAAGTGCCGAGAGCTGCTGGGCTGGAGGGAGCCCAGTGTGCGCCCCCGACAGAGGCCACCACCAAGCAGGCTACGTGGGAACGGGGCCCACGGTGTCCCCGGACACCTCTGAGTTGATGATAATGGTGACTCTGCGGGAGGACAGAAGACAGCAGATAACAGCCCCCAGGGAGGGGCAGCAACACCAGATGCGGGCCGGAAAGGCAAAGGCGGCTGCCAGCCTCACAGGTGCACTGGGAGGGGAAGAGGCTCACAGCCCCTGCTCGCCGGGGCCTGGGGACCTCTGAGTGGAGCCTCCGCCCGGGCCTGGCCATCGCCCGGCTCGCTTTGCCCTCGGGCCGTGTGGAGCCCCCGACACACTGGCTTGTCTCTAGGAGCCACCCAGATGGCCGGCCCCCCACCCCGTCCGTCCACCCTTTGCTTCTCTAAAGGCCCAATTCAGAGTCCGTCGCCTCCACAGAGCCTTCTCCGGGAGCCCAGCCACCCCGGGCTCTTCCTTCTCTCGTGAGTCTCCTGCTGCTGTGTGCGCGGGGCCCGCCTGCGGCAGACCTCGGTCCCCTACTTCGTGTGCGTGGGAATAGCTGGTGACACCTTCCCAGGAGCGGGGACCTCGCCTGAGTGCTCACGGCCCCCCTCCAGTGCCGCGCGGGGCTGGGCACAAAGCGGGCACCGACGCCGTGGACACTCTGGGCTGGTCGGCGCTTTGTCTCCTGTCACCGGCTCCTCTGACCGCGCACTCCCCGCGGACTTTTCTCCCACCTGATTGCAGCGCGGTGGATCGTCAGCATCGTCCTCCACCTGCCACTCAATGCGTGGCCCCCGGACCAGCGGCATCAGCATGGCGGGGACGTCACCCTCGAGACACCGGATCCACGGCCTCGCCACCTACGGAGTCAGAAACGGACACTCACGAGACCCCCGGGGGCCTCCGTGCCAGCAGCACCAGGTCGCCAGCCCGGGCCACTGCGCGCAGGGACGCTGACGACGACTCACTCCCCTACGACGGGAGAAACGGTGAGATCACAGCGCGGGACCTGGCGATCCACAGCCGCGGCCGCGCCCCCGCGCACGGGAGCCGGAGAGATCACAGCCTTTGCCGAAGCCGGGATTCCGGTTGCTCGGGACGCTGAGAAAGCGCGAGTCCTTCCCGTGGTCCAGGCGTCGGGGCTCCAGCCACGTCCCCCGACCTCCGCGCGCTGAGGTGGGAAGGACCCGGGGGTCCTGGCACGTGGTTCTCGGGGCGCTCTGTCGCCCTGCACGGCCCCGCCGGCCCCAAGTCCTCCCACGCGGAGCGGTGCTGAGTTTCGCACGTGCTCGGCGGGCGGAGCGCTGGGCTGTGGCTCTCATTCGAGTCCCCTTTAGAACACGCTCCTTCATGCCGGATTCTGCCGAAGCGTGTTGGGCTGTTGTGCAGTTTTGCTGAATCGCGTCGCAAGCGCCCAGGACTGTGGGAGGGAAATAGCAAGATGACCCGGGGATAGTTAATCCCAGCCCGGTGAGAGCGACGCCGGGAGACGAGGCCGGGCCCATTGCCCTGGCGCAGCCCGTTCCCCCGGGCGAGCGTGTCGGCTCCCTCCGCTCCTGAGCTTCGGGCCGTTTCTGAGAATAGGAAACTCGCAGGCCACGAAAAACGCACAGGCCGGTCCTGAGCCCTTCCTGTGTCCTAAAAATACAGCCCGTCCCTGCAGTGGCTATTTTGGAACGAGCCAGCAGAGTGTTTCCTCCAGATGAAAGGCCCCGAGGCGCCATAAACAGGATCTCAGGCCCCAGAGACCAGACCAGGCGCTGCAGAGGCCGGGCCCAGGGCGGACGCGTGCTCCAAGGGGCACCTTTTTGGGGGGTCGGGTTGAGCGGGTGGTGTTTTTGTTTTTATGAGTTTTATTTTGTTTTGAAATTCAAACTAACTCAGAAAAGGCGGGGCGTGAAGAAACGTGTAGGATGAGGAAGGAGAACCTGTGAGCCTTAAGAGCTGCCTCTCGCCGTCTAACCAGGCCCGGCCCTGGCCCTCCGTTCCCCGCCAGGGTGGGGACTTAACAGGGATCTTATGACCTAGGAAATCCATTCACTGTGAAATTGGGGGTGGGAGGGGGAGCCCGGAGCCCTGCAGCCTCAGAGGCTCTCGCTTCACAGGGGGGAGCCAGCACTAGGGAGGAACAGGTGGGAAGGAACAGGTGGGAAGCCTCCTCACAGGCTCCTCCTGGGATTCCCCGGCAGGGGCTGAGCTGACCCTGCAAGAGTTATGGTGGCCCCTTCTCAGAGACAAAGCTCACTGCGCGCTGCTCCAGGTGCTCCAGGGCCCCAGGATCGGGGGTGCCATGGCCTTGCCCCGGAGAGAGAAGGACCAACAGCAGCTGTCCTGAGTCCCTGCCGTGGCCCCACAAAGAGCAGCACGAGCATTCAGAGGGCCACCAGGTGCAGGCCCACGGGGTTGCAGGATCCACGTGCCCTCGGGGTCCTGTCCATCCATAAAAAGCTGCTTCACTTTTCCATGTGTCTGCCTGGCCATCAGTAGAGACAGAACAGTGACTGCAGCCCCAAATCCCCTTGAGCCACAGAGAGCAACAGTGACCTTGAGTGTGGAGAGCAGCAGTGACCTTGAGCAGGTGGAGAGTGGCAGTGCCCTTGAGCACTAGGAGAGCCAAGGTGCCCTTTAGCAGACGGAGAGTGGTGGTGCCCTGGCTGCACGTGAAGACCGGTGGTGCCGTTGAGCGGTGGAGAGCCGCGGTGCCCTTTAGCAGGTGAAGAGCAGCAGTGCCCTTGAGCATGAAGCGAACTGCAGTGCCCGTGAGCAGGTGGAGAGGGGCGGTGCCCTTTAGCACGTGGAGAGTGGCGGTGCCCTAGAGCACTCGGAGAAGGGCAGTGCCCTTTAGAGGTGAAAAGTGGCAGTGCCCGTGAGCACGCAGTGAGCAGCGGTGCCCTGGCTGCACCCTGTGTGTGTCCTGCACCCTCTTCCAGCTCCAGGCCAGGGCCCCTGACCCTCCTCCCAGAAGCCTGGGCAGGCCCAACCTATTTCTGACTCCCTCACTTAAGCCATTCTGAGAGCCTCTTGCTAACCCTGACCAGTTCTTTACGCTGCGTGTTTAAATGTCCCGAGCCTGCGGCCTTCTGGCACTTCCATAGCTGCACACACTTTGATCCTTGTTGAGATTCTACAACCCTGGGTGTGTGGACTCCCAGCTCGGGTGTGCTAAGCCTGAGGTAATAATCTTGCAGAAAAATATCACATGCACAGGTACTCTTTACGTCACTATCAAACATATTGATTTTGATGTTTATTTTTTAATTGACAAATAAAAATTATATCTACGGAGATTGACTATATCAAGCTAATCAACACATCCGCTACCTCACGTATGTGTGTGTGTCTGTGTGTGTGTGTGTGTGTGGTGAGAACATTTACAATCTACTCTCAGCAAGGTTTAAGTTCAGTCGCATCCCACATAATGATTTTTCAGTCAGACCACATATATGACTGTGGTCCCCTAAGACTGTAATAGACGAAACATTCCTATCGTCTGTTGACATCGCAGCCACGATTACATCACAGCACAACGCGTCGCTCCGTGCTTGCAGCAACACTGGTGTAAACAGACCCGCTGCACTGCCAGCCGTATGAAACTCTTGCAAACAGAATCATATATGGTACATAACTGGTAAGAATGGTGCATAACTGGTAATGATATTAAGCAACTATGTTACTGGTTATGTATTTACTATACTATATTTGTATTATTTTAGAGCATACTTTTTCTGCAAACAAAAGTGATAGTAAGCAACATAAGTTACTGGTTATGTATTTACTATACTATATTTGTATTATTATTTTAGAGTGTACTTTTTCTACAAACGAAAGTTAACAGTGAAACAGCCTCAGGCAGGTCCTGCAGGAGGTGTCCAGAAGAAGGCCTTGTGGTCGCGGGAGGTGACTGCTCTGTGCGTTCATCACGCTGAAGACCTGCCACTGGGACAAGGCGTGGAGGGGAAGACGGCGATCTTGATGGCCCTGACCCCGTGCAGGCCTAGGCCAGTGTGTGTGTCTGTGTCTTCATTTTTAACAAAAAAGTGTAATGGGCTAAACATTTGTTTAAATTAAAAATATAAAAAGTATATAAAGAAAATAATTTTGTACAGCTGTATGTGTGCTTTAAGCTGAGTATTATTACAAAGTAATCTAAAAGTCAAAAAATAAAAGTCTGTAAAGTAAAAAAGCTACAGTACACTAAGGTTAATCTGTCACTAAAGCAAGAAATTTTTAAATAAATTTGGTGCAGCCTGCGTGTGCGGTGTGTATAAAGCCCTACAGCAGCATGGTCATGTCCTGGCTTCCCACTCACTCCCCACTCACTCACGGACTCACCGGAGCAGCTTCTAGTCCCGCAAGCTCCATGCATGGCAAATGCCCTGCACGGGGCCACTATATTTTGTCTTTTATAATTGCATTATTTCTACAATACCTTTTTTCCATGTTTAGATACCCAAATACCATTGCAATGCAGTTGCCTGCACTATTCAGCACAGTAACCTGCTATACAGGAGCAGTAGATTCTACCCCTAGCCTAGGTGTGTGGTGCACGTGTCTCCGTATGCCCACGCAATGATGAAATCGCCTAGGGATGCATTTCTCGGACGCCTCTCCGTGAGGCTCGCACAGTGATGAAATAGCCGAGGGATTCGTTTCTCGGAAAGTATCCCTGTTGTTGAGCAACAGGACTGTGCACAATACATTGTTATTCGCTAGAGTCCCCGCATCATACAACAGAGCTCCAGAATCCATTCGCCGTATCTGAAATTTTGTGCCTTTTAACCAGCATCTTCCAATTCCTCGTCCTGCTGGCCCCCGGTAATTTCCTTTCCACTCTGTTTCTACGAGGGCGACTGTCTTAGATTCCACATGTGAGGTCACGAGGTATTTGTCCTTGTGTCTGGCTCATTTCATGTAACAGGACATCCATCCACGTTGTCACAAATGGCAGGATTTTCCCTGTTGAAGCTGAATCGTGTTCCATGGTGTATACCATCCTCATTTGCTTCATTCACCCACCGGTGAATACTTAGGTTGGTCCCATACTCGCTGTTGTGAAGAGGGCTGCAGAGAACAAGGGGGCAGGTGTCTCTTCAAGACACTGATTTTATTTCCCTTGAATGTTCACCCAGAAGTGAGATTGCTGCATCGCATGGCTGGGGATTTTTAGGTTTTTGAGGAAGCACCAGACTGTTTCCACAATGGCTGCACCAATTGACATCCCTGCCGTGTGCAGAGTTCCCTCCCCCACCCTCAGCAGCACTCACTCTTGTCTTTCTGAAGACCGCCAGCCTAACAGGTGAGAGGCAATATCTCACCGCAGTTTTGACTTGCATTTCTCTGATAATTATTGATGGTGAATCTTTTTAAATAAATCTATTGGCTATTTATGTGCCTTCTTTTGAGAAACGTCTATTTAGCTTTTTTGCTCGTTTTTTTCAGGCAAGTTATTTTGTTTTTGCTGTTGAATTGTATGAATTCTTTATATATCTTAGAGATTAACTCCTGATCAGATAAATGGTTCAAAAATACTTTCTCCCATTCCATAGGTTGCATCAATAGATAGTGATTTTAAAAAAAACCAGAATGTTACTTAAGAGTTTAATTTCCTTATCACTGTGAACATTCAGAATACTGGGAGTCAAAATCATATTCTCCAGAGAAGGAAAAATGGCTAGATCACATCTAAAAGAACTGGAGTTAAAACAGCCCTGACCCTAAACCCAGGAAGGGCAGGAATCAGGGTCAGCCTCCCCAGTGGCAGCACATGCTGTGGGTGATGCCTGAGTGAGGAAGGGCGGGAATCAGGGTCAGCCTCCCCGGTGGCAGCACGTGTTGTGGGTGATGTGTGAGTGTACCGCCTCCCCCTGCCCTGGGGTCTCCCTAAAACTCATAACCCCAGGGTAACCCTGAAAAAAAATCAGACAAATGCAAATTCAAAACATTCTACAAAATACTCGGCCAGTACCCCTCAAAAATGTCAAACTCATGAAAAACCAAACACAAAAACAAAAGACAGAAATTGCCACAGCCAAGGAGAGCCTGAGGAGGGACCAAGGCCCCTGGATGGGTCCTGGGATGCAGGTCACAGGATGTCCTGGCCATGCTCACTGCTGAACACAGGGCATCTGAGTGGGGCTGTGAGGGAACCCCAAACTATCTTTGTGACTTTTCTAAAAACCTAAAATTAGTCCCAAATAGAAAGTTTATTTTTAAAAAATAGCATTGGTCTTATAAACAGCCATAGTAAATGCCTACAAAAGGTCACCTGAAAGTTATGAGAAAAAAAATATTTCCATCAAGAGGTTTATACCAAGAAAACTGCTAATGAAGTCTGAGGCCAAAATAAAGATATTTTTCAACACACAAGGACTCAAAAAATATTCCTCCCATACAATTCTCCTTAGGAAAATACTGGAGGATGTACTCCAGCAGAAAGAACGGGCAACGTGAGAAAGGGCAGCTGTGGAATTCGGTAAACAGCCTTGCCCGGGGTGGTCAGGGGCTCAGGGGGACCTCGGGGACAGCAAGGGGGAATGCAGACGGGAGCTCACCCAGCCGCAGAATCCCTGCCAGGCCTTCCACAGACCTGCGGAAGCATTTGCAAAAACGCACTGGTCAGTGCAGAGAGATCTAGGAAATGAAAATGACTCGATTAGTAGTCCAGGAACAAGCTAAAGGTTGTGCAAAGACTGTGACGGCAGTTCCCTCCGTGGCTCGGCTGTGAGAGCCCCATGAGCCTGGTGCACCCAGAGCCACGGTGCGCCTTCGGTGAGGACGGGGAAGGCTCCTGCTCCTGCAAGAGTTAAGTTGCCAACATTTGAACGTGCAAATAGGCATTTACTGTGGAAAATGGATAAACAGCATATTATTCTTAAAGGTTGCCTCTGGGTTACAGAACTGGGGCTGCGAGGGGAAGGGACAGAGGGCTGCTGGTTTTAAAATTTTTTAAGAAGATGATGTAGTTTTGGTATTTGTTGCCACCCAAATCTCATGCTGAATTGTAATCCCCAATGCTGGAGGTGGGGCCTGGCCAGAGGTGTTCCGGTCATGGGGGCGGATCCCTCACGCTGGGTGTTGTCTTCCTGATAGGAGTTCTCATGAGATCTGGTTGTGTAAAAGTGTGTGCCCCCCACTCCACTCTCTCTTGCTCCTGCTCTGGCCATACAACCTGCCCCCTTCACCTTCTGTCATGCTTGGAAGCTTCCTGAGGGCTCCCCAGAAGCCAAGCAGATGCTAACGTCATGCTTTCTGTAAAATGTGAAGACTTGTGAGCCAATTAAATCATTTTATTTTTAAATCACCCAGTCTCAGGTATTTCTTTATAGCAATGCTAGAATGGCCTCATATGGGAGGTAAATGCAAATATACTTCAAAAACTCTTAATATTTTTATAAAGAAAAAAGTACAAAATATAACATTAAAAAGGAAAGCAAAAGCAAAACTCTGCTTACAAACTTTGAAAATAAGTCAGGTTTGATGTTCAGCTATATAAGTTGTTGATGGCCAGTCCATTTCTTTTGTTGGCACCCTCTTCAGGTAGGTTAGTGTCCATTCTGACACTTGATGCCTGTTCTGATGGTTGGTGCTGGTTCTTATGGTTAGTTCCTCTTCTGATGTTTGGTTCCTGTTCTGATGATTGGTGCCCATTCTAATGCTTGGTGCCCTGTTCTGATGTTTGGTTCCTATTCTGATGCTTGATGCCTGTTCTGATGGTTGGTTTCCGTTCTGATGGTTGGTTTCCGTTCTGATGGTTGGTTCCATTCTGATGGTTGGTGCCCTGTTCTGATAGTTGGTTCCTGTTCTGATGTCTGTTTCCTGTTCTTATGGTTGGTTCCTGTTCTGATGGTTGGTGCCCTGTTCTGATAGTTGGTTCCTGTTCTGATGTCTGTTTCCTGTTCTTATGGTTGGTTCCTGTTCTGATGGTTGGTGCCTATTCTGGTGGTTGTTTTTTTGTTCTGATGGTTGGTTTCTGTTCTGATGACTGATGCCTGTTCTGATGGTTGGTGCCTACCTGATAGTTGGTTTCTGTTCTGATGGTTGGTTTCTGTTCTGATGGTTGGTGCCCTGTTCTGATGGTTGGTTTCTGTTCTGATGGTTGGTGCCCTGTTCTGATGGTTGATTTCTGTTCTGATAGTTGGTTTCTGTTCTGATGTTTGGTTCTTGTTCTGATGTTTGGTTCCTGTTCTCATGTTTGGTTCCTGTTCTGATGGTTGATTCCTGTTCTGATGGGGATTGGTGTCCTGTTCTGATGGTTGGTGCCTCCTGTACTGATGGTTGGTGCCTCCTGTACTGATGGTTGGTGTCTGTTCTGATGTTTGTTTCCTGTTCTGATGGTTCATGCCCGTTCTACTGAACTCATGACTCATTCTGATTAACTGTAGCCAAGACTTACTAGTGACTAAACATTTTAACTCTCGCCCTTGTAATTAGGTAAACATTTTGCATCATATGCTCAAGGACTTAATTTGTGTAGGTAAACTTCTTGAACAGTGGTTTCTGGGGTGCTTTTAAATGTTATGTCAGTAATTTCTGTATAGTTTATTCAATTAATGAAGCTAAGGCATGCACCCTGGTGACTTTGGGTTTGCAAGCAAAGTGCAGCACATTTATCAGGCTTTGTAACATTGTCCCCCCTGGGCCTTTTCCAAGGAAACCTTCTGCTGTGTCCTGAGGGCCGTAGCTGCCCCAGCGGGCACTCTGCAGCCCTTCCCTCTGCTTGCCCAGGT
Organism: Nomascus leucogenys; assembly: GCF_006542625.1. Lineage (NCBI taxonomy): Eukaryota > Metazoa > Chordata > Mammalia > Primates > Hylobatidae > Nomascus > Nomascus leucogenys. Next base: position 155,653,818 of record NC_044383.1, read on the forward strand.
TACCAAGTGGAGCTGGGGAGGAAGGAGAGAGCAGGAAGAGGAGGGGAGACCAGAACTCTCCTTTTGAACCCCTGGTCCCTCTGGAAGCATTTGGAGTTCACTAGGACCCTCCCCATTTTCACTGCGGGTTCTTTTTCTGTTCATTTGTTTTTATGTTGTTTTTTGCACCCCACCCTCCCTGCCTGTGCCATAGACTCTGTCAGTAACATTTTTGATCCACATTTTTGCCACTACTACATTGGGTCTGATAACACGAAAGTGCATGAGCTCTCTCAGGAAAGAAAACGGGCACAGTCTAAGTAGGTGGTGCTCATTTTGTGATGAAAGCCCCATCTTATCTTTTTTTCATCAAGGTGGTCTGACCAGCCTGCCCTGTACTGACCTCATTGTCGTTCTTTTCTAGACACCAAAGCCATGGGCTGCAGTGTGTGGGAGGAGGACTCACGTCAGCCGGGGACTTCCTTGCAGCCACAAGCACACCGTGGAGGGTGAGGTGTGTAGGAGGGTGGGGTGCGTAGGAGGGTGGGGTGTGTAGGAGGGTGGGGTGCGTAGGAGGGTGGGGTGCGTAGGAGGGTGGGGTGTGCGTAGGAGGGTGGGGTGCGTAGGAGGGTGGGGTGTGTAGGAGGGTGGGGTGTGTAGGAGGGGTGGGGGTGTGTAGGAGGGTGAGGTGTGTAGGAGGGTGAGGTGTGTAGGAGGGGTGGGGGGTGGTGGTAGGAGGGTGGGGTGTGTAGGAGGGTGGGGTGTGTAGGAGGGTGGGGTGGTGTGTAGGAGGGTGGGGTGTGTAGGAGGGTGGGGTGTGTAGGAGGGTGGGGTGTGTAGGAGGGTGAGGTGTGTAGGAGGGTGAGGTGTGTAGGAGGGTGAGGTGTGTAGGAGGGTGGGGTGTGTAGGAGGGTGGGGTGTGTAGGAGGGTGGGGTGTGTAGGAGGGTGGGGTGTGTAGGAGGGGTGGGGTGTGTAGGAGGGTGAGGTGTGTAGGAGGGTGGGGTGTGTAGGAGGGTGGGGTGTGTAGGAGGGTGGGGTGTGTAGGAGGGTGGGGTGTGTAGGAGGGGTGAGGTGTGTAGGAGGGTGGGGTGCGTAGGAGGGTGGGGTGCGTAGGAGGGTGGGGTGCGTAGGAGGGTGATTTCTCAGACGTCCCAGAGCCCTGGCTCTGCTGCCGGCTTGCTTTGCAGTGAGGCCAAGGAAGGAGCCACGGAGTGGGTGCTGGCCCTAGGAGCAGGATTCCTGTGTGTTCACTAAGCTTGCAGCATCCAGAAGCCACCAGCCAACATGGACATGTGGGCATCAGAGGGTGAGCAAGGTAATGGCCAAGACCAGGTGCAGGCCAGAGGCCCTGCAGGTGCAGCCAGGATGGAAATAGGGAGACCTTGGTCCCAACAAGGGCAGTGTCTCGATGGCAAGGCAGGAGTGGGGACGCTGTTGAGAAGTGTTCTCCACAGCAGCTCGGGCACCAGGAAAGACCCAGGCAGCAGGAAAGACCCAGCCATCAGGTCAGCGCTGTGGTCTCCCAGCCAGTGTGCGCATGGCTGCAAATAGAGAAAAACACAGCGGGAGGTCACACCCAAGGTCACTGCCGATTCCAGCACAGGGAGCCCCTGGCAAGGCCATTCCCGTGCCAGGCTAAGCCAAGGGCGACTCGGATTCAGCTGACAGCCCACGTGAGCTCCGTTTCTAGTGTTGGCAGCAACGTATCATCCCTCCAGCTGTGACTGAAACTGAAGGATCCGGTCAGTATTGTGTTTCCACTGAAGTATAAAATGAAGGGCAGGGCACAGGTCTCTGCGTTCCTCTCCCACAGCTCGTGTGGGGCTGCTGCTGTGTGTGGGGAGCAGACACTTCCTTCTGAGCAGATTCAAGCCCCAGGTGTGACCAGGTGTGAAATTTCCAAAGTTCTCATTCAGAGAACCAAGCTTTGGCTCCCATTTACCCCTGGAGCTCTGCCCTGGACGTGCCTCTGGTTTTTACACCCCTCCAGGTCCCAGGTCTCGCCCTGATGGTGCCCAGAGACTCTGCTGCTCTCCACTGGTTGGACCCTAAATCCACCCTTCAGTGTTTGGTTGGTGCCTACTGGCTCTGCCGGCGTCTTCAGCCAGCTCTACCGGAAGTCCCATCCCTCCTCCCCGTCCTGTCCCTGAACCTTCAGCCCTGGTGGCCACTTTGAGGTGTGGGCGGGTTCTCCTCTCCTCCGCAGACCCCTCTTGAGCTGCCTGTCTGGGCCGGCACAGGATGTGGGTGCCCGGTGACACTCTCTTCTGTGCCAGCCTACTGGTCCACATTTCGACCTGCTTCCCCACTGAGACAGCTACTCCTGTTCATTTTTTACCCTTTTGCGGCTCCCACCAACGCCTTCTGCCTTCTACCAACGCGTACCCCAGGCCCAGCCAGCTGGAGCCCGTGCTGCAACCCAGCCAGGATTCCCTTTCCTGACACCGCGGTGCCCATCTGCCTCCACCGCTGGATCTCACAGGCAATGCCAGGCTTGGTTATACTTCACACAACCATAGCATACCTGCCTGAACTCTCTCCTGTAAATTCCTAACCAATTTGAGGCTCAGATTTTTTTAATTTCCCAAGTATCTACATATAATAAGTCAGAAGTAAAACTACCTATTTTTTTAAGCAGCTGAGATGTAGTGGGAGTGTGTTTGTCTACACAAACAGAGGGACATCTTCCCTGGGTGCGTTGAGGTAGGAGGCCGCCCCGCCATGGTGCGAGTCTCTCCTGAGCTGCCCAACGGCCACTTCTTTCCAGGCAGAGAGCACCTGTGCACAGTCCCTACGCATTCATGAGACAGAGCGGAGGGGCCGTTCTGTCACCTGCAGTCCCCCACCTGGTCTCGAGGCAGTGGACACACCAGGTGGGCATTAGGTGGGGGAGGGCTGAAGAGCCACTGTCCCCACCGAGACCAACAGGAATGCAGACTGAGCTCAGGAAGCTGCTGCCTGCACGTGTCTACTCATCTTTCATTTAAAAACCAAGTAGGAGGGAAAACAAAACACTCATGGGAAGAAGCGGGACCAGGCTCCAGCCACAAAGTCGCCCTTCATGCTTCACGCAAGAAAAAGGCCTCAGAGGGTGAGGGCAGGGCGTGGGACAACACCCACCCCACAAGCCTGCCACTCCTCCACTGCCTGCAGTGTACACAGAGCCTCACCCCCCACCACAAGCCTGCTGTGTAGACAGAGCCTCACCTACCTGACAAGCCAGCTGCCCACCACCTCTCCAGTGACTGCTGTGTAGACAGAGCTTCACCCCTCCCAGAAAGTCTGCTTTTTGAATGTAGACAGAGCCTCATTCACCGCCAAGCCTGCTACCTGCTGCCCCTCCGCTGCCTGCAGTGTAGACAGAGCCTCACCCCCCAACAAACCTGCTGCCCAACACCCCTCCACTGCCTGCAGTGTAGACAGAGGCTCACCTACCCCACCAGCCTGCTGTCCACCGCCCCTCCACTGCCTGCAGTGCAGGCAGAGCTTCACCGTCCCCAACAAGCCTGCTGCCTGCCACCCCTCCACTGCCTACAGTGTAGACAGAGGCTCACCCCCCACCAACAAGCCTGCTGCCTGCTGCCCCTCCCTACCTGCAGTGTAGACAGAGCCTCACCTACTCCACCAGCCTGCTGCCTGCCGGCCCTCCACTGCCTACAGTGTAGACAGAGCTTCACCCTCCCCAACAAGCCTGATGCTTGCCACCCCTCCACTGCCTGCAGTGTAGACAGAGCCTCACTCACTTCGCAATGGCTTCTGGGGAGGAGGAATCCCTCCCTGAGTCCTCAGGTCCCGCCTGTGGGTGAGTGTGGGTGGAGGGCGGCCTGGGCAGCAGCTGCTGGAGGAGCCGTAAACTCTGCAATCAGTGTACACAGTGACCCAGGTGCTGCCTCTGGCCACTCATGGGAGAATCCCAGAAAGTTCCGTGACATCATCTCCATAATCCCCGGTACACAGTGAAGCTGGAGCTGGAGAGAGACGGGCAGGTGGGGCTGGGGACCCAGAGACCACAACGGGCACCTGGGGTGGGCACTGCTGGGCACCGCTGCCTCAGAACCTACTCAAGGTTCCACCTCCCAACACCGTTGCATTGGGGATTAAATTTCCCACACAGGAGCTTTCAGGACACAGCCAAATCACTGTGCCAGCTGAAGTCACCAGGGGGCCACCACTCCAAGGAACCCTGAAGATGGTGGACAGGAATTAGGAAGCGCTGAACCATCTTAGATGGAATGCCGTTCATATGAAAGCAAGATGCTGTATCCTGGAATTGCTTTTATCATTCGGTTCTATTGCCACTTTTCCAAAATTCTGTGACGTGAAGCATGCAGAAATAAAAAGAGGTAACACAGAAATTCTCAGGTCCATCAGCCAAGGGGTGCCTTGCTGACCACAGGCTGAGGTCTCAGGCCCGCCCAACCCTGGTGTCTCCGCAGGGCTCTGACCCCGAGCCAGCTCCACGGCCCCCTCTATTCTCCCCTGGCGCTCACGATTCAACAACACGGACTTCATATTTGCCATTTGACAACTTGCCTTTTTCTGATAGGGCTCCAATTGTGAAGTTAGCAAGAGCACGAAGGCTTTCTTAAAAGGGAAGAAAAAAATGTATATTTTTCTAAAAAAATAAAAAATTCTAAGGGTGATAAATTCCCTTAAGGTAAACCTGCTTCCTAGCTAATGCAACAGCTGCAAGCAGCTGGGAAATGGGTGTCGTATCATCTAGCCTGGCTCTGGGAACGGATTCATAGCTGCTGCCTGGAAGGTTGAAATGTGCAGAGGATTCACGGAGAACAAGGAGAAAACCAAGACAGTCAGTTCGGTTTGGTTCCTGAGGGGGAAGCCCTGGGCTCGTCATGGGCGCCTGGAGGAGCGGGCGGCAGAGGCAGCTCCAGGCAGCTCCCGAGGGGAACCTGGGTATTTGGAAACCCTGGAGGAGTAGCTGAGGGAGGTGATTTAGAAGGCGATCCTTTGGGCCTTGTGTCTTTTCTTTGGCTGTCTGTTGCTGGGGCAGAAAGACAGAGCAGTCTCAGGCACGCTTTCGTCCTCTCCTGAGCCAGCCTCGGGTCAGCTGAGAGCCGCAGCAGGGAGGGTGGGAACCCCAGGCTGGTGTTCCTGAGACAGCTCCTCCCGCCTGCCCGCGTCTCCTTCTGCTGAGTAGAAACAAAGCCCTTCTCCCTGCATGACAACGTAAATCAGGGGTGTGTCTTCATCTCTAGTGATAAATAGGACTTTGTTTCATTTATTCTGAGGTGTTTAGAAAAGAACAGCTAAAAAAAAAAAAAAGCCAGATTGTCCCTCAAATTGTTCCTTCACATGCCTGGACAGCTTTCTCCAGCCCTAGCAGGGAAACGTCTGGGGATGTCAGACTGGACAGGAAAACCTTGAATTCCTTCAGAGCAGGAGCCTTTCCAGAAGTCCAGGACACCCAACTCTCCCGCCGTGGGTGGCAGCTCAGCAGGTCCGGAAGGAAGTGCAGCCACGACTTTCCGCACCGGGGTCCTCAGCAAATGTTGATCCGTGGGCTCCATGTGCAGCCAGCACTGACTTCTCCACCCACCAGCCACCGAACCCTGTTCTCGCCAAGGCCCCCTTTGTCCACACCTCCGAGGAGCTGTGCCTGGTGGTCACAAGTGCAGCCAAGAATAAGGGGCTATTTGGGTCAGGCAAGTCTGCGATGTTTCGGGGAAGTTGCCCCGGGGTTAGGAAACGCTCCATCTGAGTGAAACACCCTCCCCACCGGTTCTTGGAGCCCAGGCGTCGCCCACCCTGCTGGTTTTCTCTTTGATGGGATGGTCTTTCAATTCCATTTTTGGCCTAGCTTCCTGAGCCAAACCTCAAACAGCTTGGCTGAGAGAGCACAGAACAGGAAAATCAGCGTGGAGAAAGGCTGGTCATAAGGAAATAGTCACTCGGCCGATGATGTCCACAGTCCCCTGACGTCTGTCCCCAGCATTGAGCAGCGGAAGCCACAGATTCTTGAAGCAGGAATTCAAGTCCTCAGGCAAAGGCGCGTTGTGACTGTCTGATCAGCATTTCCTATTGATCTCTTTACAAATTACCTTTGTTCTCTAAGGCCAGGCAGGGATCTGGAGGCTGGAGCGGGAGAGCCATCCGGGTGAGGCCCAGGCCAGTGCCTCAGACTGCCAGGGAGCCTCAGCCCCGCCCCGCACCGTCCCAGGTCCCAGCCTGGAGGAATCTGGAGCTGGGGACTGCTGTGAGGTGGACAAGGTTCAGCTGATTCCAGGGCGCCCCGAGCTGAAGCAACACTGTGAAACCCCCGCAGGTTCTCAGGCCAAGCCGTATCAAGAGGGACGTTCCTCTGCCAGATCAAACGTGGGGTGGTTGTTCGGCCCAAGGCTGCCCGTGCTGTTCCCTGCCCCCTAGTACGCCAGGTTATGGGGTGGGCTCTGGCCCTGCCCTCCCACCCTCCACCCGCCAGCTGGCTGGAGGCCCTGTGCTCGCCCGCCCGCCAGGCTGTGGCTGCCCTGCAGGAGCTGGGACTGACTCTAATTGTGATTTGATCCTGTTGTGTTTTCTCTGTGAAGTGCTTCACCGTTAGAAAAGTGAAGGGCTGCCGCCCGGCTGCATAAATTCCTCACACATCAATGTCCCCATTAGAGCATGAGTCAGCAGCCCTGCCGGCAGGTGCTGAGAGCTTGGCGGCCAGCCCACTCCCGCAGAACTTCAGAGCGAGCCATCTCCACGCAGAGGGGGAGCCTCCCAGTGAACCCCAAGCTGAAGACTGCCCTCTGTCACCTCGTCTGTGGCAATGGGGGCTGCAGGGGAGAGGGAAGGAGGCGTGTGCCGTTAGTAAGAGGCTCACATCTGAGAAAAAAATACCATTTCCAGAAAGTCAGGCCTTTGAGACGATCCTCACCACAACCATGACTCCCCCAGTCCCACCTGCATGAGCCAGACGCGCCCGTCACGTGGTGGCCTGCACCAAGCACCCGCACACCGGCCCCCACAACACCCCGCTAGCTCTGCAGAAGGCCCCCTCCATCCACGCCCACCCCAGTGGACTCCAGTAGGTGGGCGCCCAGGTGGACTCCAATCCACAAGCAACCGCGGAAAGAGCAAGGCTGGGAAACCGGCAGGGGCCGCCGGGACCACAGCAACCTTCCTCCCTGCGCCTGCAGTCAGAGGTGCCCTGTGTCCCCAGAGGAGGGCGAGGGCTTCAGGAGGGTCATCACTCACAGGCACCGGGCACTTCGACTGCACCCTCATCTCCATCCGCAGGAGGCACAAGGGGGGCCTGACAAGCCCAGTCAGGGTGCATGAGAAGGTCCTTTCCCACTAGACAAGCCAGTGGGGGCCAGGGCCCCAGGGGTGCTGGCTGGAGGGGGCGTCTCCCGCACACCGTCCTGGCCCTTGGGCTCACTGCAGACGTGGAAGCCAGCAGGCAAAGCTGCACACCCCTCTCCCTCCTCCCAGCCCAGGCCTGCACGCCGGGTACTGATGGATGAGACGGGTCATTGTGCCCGGTGAGCACTCGCCTCCCGTTCCTTCCAGGAGGGTCTTATCCAGCCCTGCCGGGAAGACCCTGGTGCACACAGGCCTGCCCAGCTCCTCGCCCTCCTGGGTCCTCACAGCCCCGGCCTCCTCCCTCCGTGGTCGTGCTCTTCTGCTGTCAGCCCCAAGCCTCGCAGTATCGGCCAGAAATGCCCATGCCCCTGGGCAAGGCCTGAGTCAGGGCCCTCCACAGAACCCAGAGCTCCTCGATAGAACCCAGGGCCCCTCCACAGAACCCAGAGCTCCTCGATAGAACCCAGGACCCCTCCACAGAACCCAGAGCTCCTCGATAGAACCCAGGGCCCCTCTATAGAACCCAGCGCCCCTCTATAGAACCCAGGGCCCCTCTATAGAACCCAGGACCCCTCTACAAAACTCTGGACCCCTCTATAGAACCAAGGACCCCTCTACAGAACCCAGGACCCCTCTATAGAACCCAGGACCCTTCTATAGAACCCAGGACCCTTCTATAGAACCCAGGACCTCTCTATAGAACCCAGGACCCCTCCACAGAACCCAGGACCCCTCTACAGAACCCTGGACCCTTCTATAGAACCCTGAACCCCTCTATAGAACTCAGGACCCATCTACAGAATCCAGGACCCATCTAGAGAACCCTGGACCCCTCTACAGAACCCAGGACCCCTCTACAGGACCCAGGACCCCTCTACAGGACCCAGCGCCCCTCTACAGAACCCAGGACCCCTCTACGGAACCCAGGACCCCTCTACAGAACCCAGGACCCCTCTACGGAACCCAGGACCCCTCTACAGAACCCAGGACCCCTCTACAGAACCCAGGGCCCCTCTACAGAACCCAGGACCCCTCTACAGAACCAGGACCCATCTACAGAACCCAGGACCCCTCTAGAGAACCCAGGACCCCTCTACAGAACCCAGGACCCCTCTACAGAACCCAGGACCCCTCTACAGGACCCAGGATCGTTCTACGGAACCCAGCGCTCGTTCCCTGGCCCCTGCAGGTGTGTCCTGCTCTGCACGGCACAGGCAGTGGGAAGAGTCGGGTAGTTGTGGGACGCCCTGATTCTCTTCAGGAGGCGTCACCTGCCTCACAGAGGACGAGGTGAGCAGTGGATGCAGGGTTTGTTTTAAAACAACACACAAGCCTTTCTGACCTCATGTTCCTTTCTAAAAATGGGTCTGGCCGAGGACTGTGCCTGCTGAGGGTCGCTGTGGAAATAAATTCTCTCTCCGCAGCCGACCGAGGCCACGTCCAGCGGCCGCCACAGTGTCAGTTTCTGCTGTTTGCCTTTCTTCTGTTGGTCAGCACACTCCATCCCTCAAAGCCACGCAGAGGAAATGCAGCGATCACAGGGCCCCGGGCTGCGTTTCGGAGGCCACAGGCAAGACAACAGCTCAGTTTTGCAGCCGCACACCGTCCTGCTGAGACGGAAAATGCAGTGAGTGGCGGTCAGCTATTTCGGGACTGAACGGGCTTACAACCACAACTGCCAACTTCAGACAGCGGGTCCAGAGGGTGAGGGGCTGGCTGACAACCTGCTAAAATACGGGATCCACTTCTAATCAAGATAAAGGATTAGGGACATGATGTCTGGTCACTTAGGAGCATAAAAGCGTCTTTGGGGAAGTAATTATATGCTTGGGATGGAATCTTAAACCCAAAGAATGAGAAGCCAATTTATAGGCCATGATAAAGCTGGGGCTAAATTGGTCCCAACTGTTAAGAACCTGGGTAAGATTTCAGAAGAAAAATCTTTCCACGGATGTTCCTATAGAAAGCCTGGCATCCACTTGGGTGGGAGGCAGTTGTTCTGAACCAGGGAGCCTGCGCCCTGCGGGGTGGGTGCACGCAGACCTCCCCACACCTTCAGCCGAATTGACTTCCACAGAAGGGGGCGGGGCTGGGGGATGGTCAGCCAAAGGAAAGCCAGACAGGGGTGCACGGATGCCACCTCCATCGCAGCAGGTCTAGAGAAGACACAGGGTTCTCCAAGGGACTCCGTGAGTCACCTGCCCCTTCCTCCCCAGGAGCCACGCTGGGCTTTATGACCACACGTCCTCCGGGAGAAGCTGCCTGTTCCCATAGCCCCCACAGGGCCTCCTGTCTGCGTGGGCGCCCACCCTCTCCTGTGCAGACACCAGAGGCCTGAATGGTGCAGGACTCGGGCCTGAGGCAGGGAAGGGGCCTCCTGGGACTCTAAGGACCCCCAGAACTCCAGTGCCACACATGGGCCACAGAGGCAGCAGGAGACGCACTCACACCCATCTCAGCGCCCGCACGACGTGGAACGTGCTGGGGGTGCTGCTGGGAAGACACGAAGCGAAGGGTTGGGGCTCCCAGCATCACCTGGGCCCTGCAGATCCCCTGAGGCTGGGCTCCCACCAGGGAGACTGAGCCCAGGACATTTTAAATCCCACGGGCTCTGACGTGCCACCGGCAGACATTCCAAGTCGAGGCTACTGCTGTCTCAGGCAGCCATCCACAACTCTGGTTCCCAGGCCGGCAGCCACGGGCCAGCTGGTCAGAGCCCGAGCTCCATCCCAGGACCCCCGGAGCCTGGCACACGTGGTCCCAAGGGCTCCCCTCAGGCAATGACCTCTCCATGCCAGATTCCCTTGGAGGCGCTTCCTGCCTGCAGCAACACCATAGCAAACACTGAGGCTGAGGCTGTCCCACCCCACATCTGCAGCCCCTCCCGAGACCTCTCTGGTTCCGGCTCTGCCAGCAAGCGGCGAGGACCTCCACAGATGAGCCACAGCCTTGTGGCCCGAGGCCTTCACATAAGGGTGACCCTCCGAACTGGTCTCATGCTGACCCTCAAATGTGTCTCTGCGTGCCATGGAGTGGGAGAATTTCATACAGATCATCCAGAATAATGATTAGGAAAAGCCCCACACACCTTTGGGCCCTGCAACGTGGGGAGAGCATCCCGCGTGGTCTGCTGGGCCCAATGTAACCCCAAGGCCCTCAGGTTGTGGGGGGCGTGGGGACCAGAAAGAGATGGCGGGAGAGGCCGACCTGAGACGCTGGGACCAGAGAGATGGCGGGAGAGGCCGACCTGAGACGCTGGGACCAGAGAGATGGCGGGAGAGGCCGACCCGCGCTGCTGGGTCAGAGGCAGAGGCCGCAAGCCATGGGCAGCCTTGAGAAGCTGGAAGCGTGGAGTGCAGCTGTGTGGCTTCTCTCCTGGAGCCTCCAGGAAAGGGGCAGGGCAGAGGTGGTGACAGGGAGAGCACACAGGGCACCTGCACCCCGAGAGAAAGGAAGATGCTTTAAAAAGCTCCAACTAGCTGAATTCAGAGGGAAATAGCATCACAGTCTGCAAAAAGTGGTGTCTCTCCTAGTAAATTTCGCATATATTTACACTGCACCGATGGAAACAAGACTCATTGTCAATTATAATAATCCGCATTTGTGCTCCCAGCAGCGTTGGCAAAGTGCGTTAAGCTGCATTATGTTATCCGGGCCTAGAAGCAGACGTCGGTGCAGGCGCCGCTGTTGCTGTTTTAGAGATGGGACGGGCGCTGCGGCTCCGTGGGGGGAGGCGGTTCTCAAGCTCACATGCGCTGCTGAGAGGGAATGCGATGTTCTCACTTTTTATGTCACCACATCTCAGGATTTGCAAGAAAACGTCAGCAGATTCACCCTCTATTATGAAAAGCAGGGATCGTTTCAAGGCTGAACTCAGTGCACTCTCCAGGTCTTAGAAGTGATGAAAATGTAAGTCCCCGAAACTGCCTCGCTTGGTGCTGAGTGACAACCCAGGAAAGCCCTCCCTACAGGGTAACTTCGGGAGAAAGCGCAGGGAGACAGCGGCCCCTCCTCTCGCGGGGAGGCGGCTGGCTGGGGCCCCAGGCCCACGTCCGGGCATCCTCTCCCTCCAAGCACAAAGACGCCCCCGGCCCGCCCCAGCCCCTTCACCTGCCACCGATTAGGGGACCCGCATCCAGCCCAGGCTGTGTGCAGCACCGCCCGCCATCCTCCTGTATTAGCATATTCCTAATTGATTAAGTGGATGATTGATTACTGGACCTATGCGGTCTGCTTTCCAGACCGGTTGGCTGGGAATGGAAAGCCACGCTCGGCCCTCGGATGCAGCAGGTGCCCCCTGCCCCGTCCGCTCCAGGCTGCAGAGCCGAGGTGATTGGCGCCAGGCTGCCCACCCCGCCTGCCCCAGCAAGTGCGTCGCGCCCCCATGGTTTCTGCTGTTTGCATGTCAGGTCCCGGCAGGAAGCTGCAGTCAGACGTTGCTCAGCGACCAGCAAGGGGCCGCCCAGATCCCATCTTCCACAGACCCCCTCTGAGCCCCTCGTTCCCTCAACCCCGCAGGAGCCAACTCTGCCCCCGCACAGCTCCACGGCCCCAGGCTCCCTCCCGCTACTGTAACAGACGACCACAGGTCGCATAGGCCAGAGCCCCGCACGGCTTCTTGGGTGAGACTCAAGGGGTCCTGACCCAGCACCCGTGGGCGCACCCTTATTTGGAAATTGGACCTAGGCGGGAGTGATCATGAGGCCACGTGACATGGGCGTGTCAGTCTCACCAACGTGTGTTTTCACGGGCACCACAGAGTCTGTTTTCTATGGGTGGGGCAGGGGTGTACATATCCCTCTTAATACCGGTATGAGTACGGCCAGGGAGGCGGCAGAACGTAGAGAGAACCTGGGCACTGAGAGACCGGTGCCGCCCCCCCCGCTGTCCACACAACCCGGGCCTCGGGCAGCACCAGCAGGACTTTCACTCCTCACCCTGCACGCCGCCGTCCATCTCCTAGGCCAGCGTGATTCTTCTGAGTGCAGCTGGGTCTCCTCTCGGGAGATCCGGTGGCTCCAGCAGCGTGGGTGCTGGGAACAGGACCAGCCTCGCCAGCGGACAGCATGGACGCCTGAGGGCAGACCCTGGACCACTCTCTCCCTGGGGGTCTCCGTTCCTGCCTCCAGGGAGCTGGGAACGCTCCTTCTGGGACACCTGTTGGCAAGAAACCAGTTCAATGTTTCACTTCCAGAAACGATTCTGTGTTTTGACAGAGGTTTTCCGGCAACAGAACTCAGCCAAGAGGATGTCTGTGGGCTGCCCGTCCAGGGGCGTGGCCAGGCAGGTGGGTGGCCCTTCCAGGGGCGTGGCCAGGCAGGTGGGTGGCCCTTCCAGGGGTGTGGCCAGGCAGGTGGGTGGCCCGTCCAGGGGCGTGGCCAGGCAGGTGGGCGGCCCTTCCAGGGGCGTGGCCAGGTAGGTGGGCGGCCCTTCCAGGGGCGTGGCCAGGCAGGTGGGTGGCCCTTCCAGGGGCGTGGGCAAATGGGCTGCCTTTCCAGGGATGTGGGCAAATGGGTGGCCCTTCCAGGGGTGTGGGCAGGTGGGCGACCCTTGGGGGGCATGGGCAGGTGAGTGGCCCTTCAGGGGCATGGCATGTGCAGGTGGGCGGCCCTTCCAAGGGCGTGGCCGGGCAGGTGGGCGGCTCTTCCAGGGACATGGGCAGATGGGCCACCCTTGGGGGGCATGGGCAGGTGAGTGGCCCTCCAGGGCTGTAGCTCAGGCAAGCGGGCGGCCTTTTCAGGGACGTGGCACTGGCAGGTGGAATCTGTTGTCTAGGCAGGTGGACCTGGGCACTGCCCGGCCTGCTCCTGTGTGGGGGCGGCCCTGGACAGGCCGGTTAGAGTCCATCCCACAGTTAAAGCTCGAACTTCCCGAAAGAGGCAGCTCTTCTCAGGACAGGCCACAACTCCTGCAGGCTGGGCTGTGGGGCTCCCAGATAACCCCACAGCCTGCTGACCGGCCGTCAGGAAACGGGGGCAAGGCGCCCGCCTGGCTTCGCTCCCTCCCCACCGGGGGGTCTTCATTAGCCCCCCGTGGAGCACAACCAGCCAGCAGGCCTGACCCCTGACTCCCGCTCATTCTTCCACAGATTAATTCCCCAAATTGACAAATTAAGGGGCGCGGTGTGCCCAGGGTCACAGTCACACTGGGTTCTGGTCAGCATCAACCTGGCTTTAAAGAGGGTTTGGACTGAGGGGAGGAGGAGCCCAAACAGACCCCACGCTCCAAGGGGAGGCAGAGGCACGGTGTTCTCAGAACTCAAGGGACCGAACACAGCAGGCCAGGCCGCGCTGCAGTTATGCCTAAAGCACCCTGCCCGGCGTGGCTGCGGGTCCCTGGATGTGCGAGAGGCCTCCTAGGAGAAACCTGACAGGTACAAAGCTTGGGCTTAGGACTAGGCTGCTATTGCCTGGCATAAGACTTTGTATTTGTATAATATTTTGCAAAAATCTATCATTTGATCCCCACAACCTCTAACATAGTGAGGATGGCAGAAATTACCATCTCCCCTTTTTTTTTTTTTTTTTTTTTTTTTGAGACAGTCTCGCCCTGTTACCCAGGCTGGAGTGCAGTGGGGCAATCTCAGCTCACTGCAACCTCCACCTCCCAGGTTCAAGGAGTTCTCCTGCCTTAGCCTCCCGGGTAGCTGGGACTACAGGTGCACGCCACCATGCCCAGCTAATTTTTTGTATTTTTAGTAAAGATAGGGTTTCCCCATGTTAGCCAGGATGGTCTCGATCTCCTGACCTCGTGATCCGTCTCCCTCACCATCTCCACTTTTTAAATGGGGAGGTGAACTGACGGGTTCAAGGGCACAGCCATTTCCAGGGGGGCAAAGTTTCCTCCTGATCTCAACCCTGAGCTCATTCCTTTACCCCTAAGGCTTGCCACATACCAGGGTGTTGGGGACAGAAAGAAATATGTACAAATTTGGCAAGAATAGCCAATCAATTAAACACTTCTTACTGAGTGCCTTCGGTGTGCAAAGGATTGCATTCACCAGCATCTGAGGGATCCGGAAGCTCCAGATATAGCCCCGTCCCTGGGACTCGGCAAGAGGAGGGACGCAGGCACAGACAGGCCCTGGGGGACGCCAGGAGGGACCCCCCCACTCAGAACCCCACAGCAGGAGCTCAAGAATGCACTCTGGTGCAGGGTGGCTGGAGGGCCCTGCACTGAAGCCCACGGCGCCGGCTGGTATTGATCCCACTCACCCGTCTCAGCCTCTGGCTCTGGTCCCCTCCCTGCTCTGCCAGAGGTCCCAACACCCACAACCGTCTGTCACCCTCCTGGTGAGGCAGGAGAGCACCTGGCCCTGCATCCCATTTGTCCCATTTGTCCAGTGGAGCAGCCACCGGCCCTGACCTGGACCACGCGCTGGGCGCCTCCTGGCAGCCCGTTCTGCTCCCGAAGGCCCCGGCTTAGTCAGTCTGGGATGCGGCCCTGGACACAAGGCTTTATGCAGCTCTGCAGTGACCCCAGCACACAGCCTGGGTCAAGTTCAGCGCTCAGCAACCACAGGCACCCAACCACGGGCCGCGGCCATCAGTAACAGCGGCAGCTCCAAGGCCCAGAGAACTCACGGAGCAGACACATCAGGTACTCCAGGTACACCAGCGATTCAGGATCATCCCCACGGCAGCCCTCCTTCCTCTGAAGGATTTTTTCCCACTCTCCTCAGACGAAGATGCGGAGGCCTGAGAGCTGGGGGTCGCCTGGGGCCGCACAGCCGGTCACAGGCCAACCCTGGGCGGAGCCAGGCCACACCCTCCCTCCAGGATTCACAGCGTCCCCAAAGTAACCGCAACGAGGGACCCTCCTGTCACCAAATTTCCTTTCAGTCACTTCCGCTGTTCTAATTCTGGCCCAACCGTTCATTATATTTTCACAATTCTTATCTTGGTGTATATTTTTTGACCCTAAAAATCCTAACTCCATTCCATCAATATTTTGTATATGCAGATTTCTAGCACAGTAAGTCATAAAATGTGCCTCTCCTGGCAACACAAAAATGTCTTCATGTTGCTTTTAAGACCCCGATTGATGCTGCTGCCCGGATATCCACTTGCAAGGCATTCCCGAGCCTCGGAACGTGAACTCGCAAACGCTCAGGCACCAGCTGTCTTAAGCCTAAATCTGCTCTCCACCAAAAGGGTGGCATTAGATGGCGTCTCATTTTACATATTTTCATTTTTATAACCACATTCCTGGGGTTTGAAGCTACTGTAGGTGGGTGAAGCAAGGAGTGGAGAAGAGCCGGTGTTGAGGACAGGCTGATTTACGGGGACAGGAGCCTGCAGTCGCCACAGCAGAGCCTGTAGGGATGAGGCAGAAAAGCCAGGGACAGCGCTGTGGGGACGGAGTATGAGGCAGAAAAGCCAGGGACAGCACTGTGGGGGCGGCTCTGACTCCTGAGGCATGTGCACACACGTACATACACAGACACACATACACACACACACATACACATGTACACACAGACATGTACACACACAGACACACACACGTACACACACAGAGACACAGACACGTACACACACACACACAGACACACACGTACACACACAGACAGACACACGTACCAGCACTGTGGGGGTGGCTCTGACTCCTGAAGCATGTGCACACACGTACACACACAGGCACACACACAGACACGTACACACACAGACACACACAGACACATACACGAACCAGCGCTGTGGAGGTGGCTCTGACTCCTGAAACGCATACACACACACATGTACCAGCAATGTGGGGGCGGCTCTGACTCCTGAAGCGTGTGCACACACACGTACACACACACACACAGACACACACACACGTACCAGCGCTGTGGGGGCGGCTCTGACTCCTGAAGCGTGCACAATACACACACACGTGCTGAAGTACCTGTTTCCCTGAGATAGGGCCACACTCAGCACAGAGCTCACCAGGGGTCCCTCCCAGAGATGCGCTCCCCCCCACCACGTGACCCCAGAATGGCCACGCGTGCAGGGTGCTCACAGCACACATGTGCTCATGGTGCCCTTGGCTTCGTGGCCGGCTGTGCCAATCACGTTTGCTTCATCTCCATGGCTTCTCTGACCATCATCCCACACTGTGGTGGGCGGAGCGGTGCCCCCCAACGATGTTCCATCCTAGACTCCAGCATTGGTGAATGTGTCATGCTACATGGAAAACACAATTTAGGCTCCAGACGAAATGAAGGCTGCGGCTGAGCTGACCGGAGAGGGGAGATTGTGCCGGGTCTGAGGTGCCACTGAGTCCTTGGAAGTGGGAGAGGAAACAGGCAGGAAGCGGGGAGACGTGCGTGAGAAGGGCTGAGCCCCATGGCCGGCTCTGCAGGTGGAGGAGGCAGCCTCAAGCCACGGAACGCAGCCGCCTCTAGAGGCTGGAAGAGGCCTGGGGCTAGGGGAGGATTCTCCCTGCGGCCTCCAGAAGGAACCAGCCCTGAGGACAGCTAGATTTTTAGCCCAGTGGCACTCTTTTCAGACTTCCAGCCACAAAGCTGTAGGATGATAAATTTGTGTTGCTTTAAGCCACCAAGTGTGTGACAGTTTATTACAGCAGCAACAGGAAGTCAGTCCCCACTCCAAGGAGAAGTTCAGACTTGGACAAATCCTAAAGGAGGGTCTGTAAACGAGAGGTCAGAACGAACGAGCTTCCAGGAGTGACTCCCCAGGGTGCCCCTTTCTGGGGCCATCCCCGCAGTGACCTGGCGTGAAGTCCAGCCACAGCCAGCACAAGGGACCCGGATGGCCACCTGGTTAGGCACGGATCCAGTGCTCCCTACGCCCACTTCCAGCTACAGACTCCTGGGACTTCACAGGAACCCCTGCTGGCCACCGCCTGCTCCTGCCTGGAAGCTGGAGTTGGGAGTTGGTCAGGGCTGCTGTGCGCTCTGGCCAGACTTGCTGCTTCACCCCATGAGAGTGGCCTCGTCCCAGTCCCAGCTGCCCCCTGCCAGCCCCTGCCATGGTTGCCACCCTCCGAGCAGGCCTGCCTCTCTCTGGGGACGGCTTGTGTTTCGGTGTGGGGTCAGGCAGTCCGTCCATCCCTCACACAGATCACCCACCCCAGTGCTGTCTCCCAGCATGGGCCACGCAGCCCCTCAGTCCCTCACACAGATCACCGCCCCCCTCCCAGTGCTCTCTCCCTGCGTGGCCGCGCAGCCCGTCCATCCCTCACAATCACACCCCATGCACTCTCTCCTCACCTGAGCTTCGCAGCCCGTGAGGTCACCAGCGTCGTCATGCCGGCGGCTCAGGGTCATGGCAGCAGATGCCAGCTTCCCCTTAGAAACATCCCAACCACACAAACAGCCTGTTCCCTCACCTCACCTCCTAATCCTGGAAAGGGAGACTCAGAAGTTCCAAGTACAACATTCCTGGGGCTCTAAAAATAATTTACAGAGAGGCTGCGTGGGCCGGAGCACCCAGCCCAGGGCTGGGGAGGCCGCGGCTGGGCCGTGAGAGGTGTCGGGTGCAACCTGTGTGTGGAGCCAGGCCCCTTTTTGCGAAGCTGGGGATGGCCCAGGTGGGCTCCTTGCGGCCCAGCTCTGACCCTGATGGTCTTACACCCAGATAGGGCCTGGGCACCGTGGGCATCACGCGACAGCTGCAGCGCTGAACCGTTTTATCCATGAGACAACCAGCAGGCAGGAGGAGAGGGAGAAACATGTTTCAAAAGAAAGCGACGTCAGCTTGGGCGACAGCGCAGTGCACTGCCCCGGGAGCGCGGGGAATGTGGATGGGATGGGAGGGGGCTGGTGTTAAGCACATTGTATTAGAGACAAGATTAGAGGAGGCTGAGTTAACGCAGATGGGAGAAAAGTTTGGTGAAATTTGACATAATATTTACAGATATTTTATCTTAATTCTCAAAGTGCCTTAAAATTTTGATATTTCTATCGAATGCTTTGGGGTCACAATATGATGTTGTCTTTAAGAGAAATTCTGAAACCAAATGAGGGGGAGTCCAGGACGTGGATGTCAGCCTGAAGTACTCCACAGACGACATCTGAAACCACCACAGCATCCACAGACGACATCTGAAACCACCACAGCACGGCTGCTCTTCCCTCACAGTGGAAACAATGGCAGCCACGAGGGGGTTACATTCACTCCACTCCAATCCAGTGACGGAAAACCACGTCATCCAGGTGCCTGCTGCCCTGCAGGGATCCACACGCAGGCGGGCAGAGCCAGGTGACCCCAGCACCCAGGGAGGGGCTGCTCCCAGAAGGGCCTGGCGCAGCATTCACCAGACGTGCCTGCTTGGAGCAGGTCCCTGGCAAGGCAGGTGCCACTCAACCTTCTGCCAAGGATAACCACGGCTCCTGTATCCACGGAGCGCGTGGGCAAGTGTGTAGGAGACCAAGCAGACCCGTGTGTGAGAAGTCCCTCTTTGGTGCTCAGCGGCTGCCCGAGGCACCTGCCACTCCAGTGTGCCCTCCATCTCCCAGGCTGGCCTGCCTTTCAGACTTTCCAAGACTGCAGAGACCCCCAAGTCTGCCCTGATTGTCCCATCCACTGGCCACCTGCAGAGAAGCCCTCTTTCACCGAGTTCCTCGGAGCCCACGCTGCAGGTTGCTGGGGGCTTCAGGCTCCTGGGGCAGAGCTGGAACCTGGGCGCGTGCCGGCCCCACCGGTCCCGGTCTCACAGGCGGGTCTCAGGCTTCACGCCTCCCTTAGTGTCGGTGGCATCACCCCGTCCTCCTAAACACGGCCAGCTCAGTCGCTGATACGCTGAGGGACAGAATAAAGGAACTTAGAAAAGACCCCCAAGCTGAGAGTTGCTCTGGAAGCTCCCACCGTGCCCAGGTCGAGGCTGCTGTCCCCTCCCAGCTTCTCTCAGGACCAAAGCCCACTCCCAGAACGGATGCCTCGGCAGAGGCACAAGAGAGCTCTGAGTCCCAAAATCTAACTGTGAAAGATCCAGAAAGTTAAAATACGTCTCTTCACAACATGAAGCACTCAGGACTGTGGTTGTCACAATTCCTAGTGCTCCACAAATTGTAGTTACTACTTCTCAAAAAAAAAAAAGGTGGGGGGGCAAGGAAGGGGCTCTGCCTGGACTCTTATCTCCCTCAGGTCTCCTCAGCATGTGGCTCCCAGGGATGGGGTGACCAGTGTTTCCCAAACACTCAACCTGGGGACACTCTGGCAGGGAGCTCTGAGCAGAAGGAGGGATCCACCACGCTCCCTTTGGGAAACGTGCCGCGTTCACATGAAGACTTTTACAGGAAGCCAGGACATCGTTCAGATGGAGCTGCCAGTGCGGGCTCCTTGCTAAGGTGCCCTGAGGTCAGTAGGTGGGGAAATGCTGACGTCTTTCATGGGCAAGTGGGAGGAAGAACCCTGCAGCCTCCCGGACACCGCCCCAGGGGACAGGAAGGGCCGCTCTGTTCCGGCCCAGTGTCCACTCTCGCCAGCAGTTCTGTGCCATCTGCTGGAAAGTGCAGCTTGCACAGGGCCTGGTCCAACCGCACGATCTCTCCAGCCATTCCCTTACAATAGCTCTGGGGCAGCTGCCACCTGGGCAGAGACTCCAGATGCGGGGCCGGCCCAGTTGTGGCTGGTGCGGAGGGTTCGGGAACACCAGGCAGCTTTGTGGCCACTGTTTGTTCAGAGCAGACGTCCCCTGGGTGCCGATGTGGACAGGTTTGGGCGCCGGCTGCTTTTGACATGGAGACCCAGGAGGGAGCACAGCCTCGGCCATTGCTGACCCCAGCGTCTCCAGGGCCAGCCCCAGCTCTGCCCTTTGGAAAGGAGGGGGCCTGGTCTGGCTGGTGCCATGGCCAATGCCACTTAGATTTCACGCCCTGGCCACGGTCCCCACGGCCCACCCCTTGCTGTGACCTACAACGGCTTCTCCGACCCCTCTGCCTGGTGGAGTGCTGCACTGGAACAGGAGTGGCTGCCAGGCCGGTTCTGTTGGTTTAGCTGGGGTTGTTACTGTCTGTTCAGGGTTGTTACTCTCTGTTCAGGGTTGTTACTGTCTGTTCAGGGTTGTTAATCTCTGTTCAGGGTTGTTACTGCCTGTTCAGGGTTGTTACTGCCTGTTCCGTGTTGTTACTGCCTGTTCAGGGTTGTTACTCTCTGTTCAGGGTTGTTAATCTCTGTTCAGGGTTGTTACTGTCTGTTCAGGGTTGTTACTGCCTGTTCCGTGTTGTTACTGTCTGTTCAGGGTTGTTACTGCCTGTTCAGGGTTGTTACTCTCTGTTCAGGGTTGTTACTATCTGTTCAGGGTTGTTACTGTCTGTTCTGGGTTGTTACTCTCTGTTCAGGGTTGTTATTGCTTGTTCAGGGTTGTTACTGTCTGTTCAGGGTTGTTACTCTCTGTTCTGGGTTGTTACTCTCTGTTCTGGGTTGTTACTGCCTGTTCAGGGTTGTTACTGTCTGTTCAGGGTTGTTACTCTCTGTTCAGGGTTGTTAGTGTCTGTTCAGGGTTGTTACTCTCTGTTCAGGGTTGTTACTCTCTGTTCCTGGTTGTTACTGTCTGTTCAGGGTTGTTACTCTCTGTTCAGCATTGTTAGTGTCTGTTCAGGGTTGTTACTCTCTGTTCAGCGTTGTTAGTGTCTGTTCAGGGTTGTTACTGCCTGTTCAGGGTTGTTACTGCCTGTTCAGGGTTGTTACTCTCTGTTCAGCGTTGTTAGTGTCTGTTCAGGGTTGTTACTCTCTGTTCAGGGTTGTTACTCTCTGTTCAGGGTTGTTACTGCCTGTTCAGGGTTGTTACTCTCTGTTCAGGGTTGTTACTGCCTGTTCAGGGTTGTTACTCTCTGTTCAGGGTTGTTACTCTCTGTTCAGCGTTGTTAGTGTCTGTTCAGGGTTGTTACTGCCTGTTCCGTGTTGTTACTGTCTGTTCAGGGTTGTTACTCTCTGTTCAGGGTTGTTACTGCCTGTTCAGGGTTGTTACTGCCTGTTCAGGGTTGTTACTCTCTGTTCAGTGTTGTTAGTGTCTGTTCAGGGTTGTTACTCTCTGTTCAGGGTTGTTACTCTCTGTTCAGGGTTGTTACTGCCTGTTCAAGGTTGTTACTGCCTGTTCAGGGTTGTTACTCTCTGTTCAGGGTTGTTACTGCCTGTTCAGGGTTGTTACTCTCTGTTCAGGGTTGTTACTGCCTGTTCAGGGTTGTTACTCTCTGTTCCGTGTTGTTACTGTCTGTTCAGGGTTGTTACTGTCTGTTCAGGGTTGTTACTCTCTGTTCAGGGTTGTTACTGCCTGTTCAGGGTTGTTACTCTCTGTTCAGTGTTGTTACTGTCTGTTCAGGGTTGTTACTGCCTGTTCAGGGTTGTTACTCTCTGTTCCGTGTTGTTACTGTCTGTTCAGGGTTGTTACTGCCTGTTCAGGGTTGTTACTCTCTGTTCAGCGTTGTTAGTGTCTGTTCAGGGTTGTTACTGCCTGTTCAGGGTTGTTACTCTCTGTTCCGTGTTGTTACTGTCTGTTCAGGGTTGTTACTGTCTGTTCAGGGTTGTTACTCTCTGTTCAGCGTTGTTAGTGTCTGTTCAGGGTTGTTACTGCCTGTTCAGGTTGTTACTCTCTGTTCAGCATTGTTAGTGTCTGTTCAGGGTTGTTACTCTCTGTTCTGGGTTGTTACTCTCTGTTCTGGATTGTTACTGCCTGTTCAGGGTTGTTACTCTCTGTTCAGCGTTGTTAGTGTCTGTTCAGGGTTGTTACTCTCTGTTCCGGGTTGTTACTCTCTGTTCTGGATTGTTATTGCTTGTTCAGGGTTGTTACTCTCTGTTCCGGGTTGTTACTGCCTGTTCAGGGTTGTTACTCTCTGTTCAGCGTTGTTAGTGTCTGTTCAGGGTTGTTACTCTCTGTTCTGGGTTGTTACTCTCTGTTCCGGGTTGTTACTCTCTGTTCAGCGTTGTTAGTGTCTGTTCAGGGTTGTTACTCTCTGTTCTGGGTTGTTACTCTCTGTTCTGGATTGTTATTGCTTGTTCAGGGTTGTTACTCTCTGTTCCGGGTTGTTACTGTCTGTTCAGGGTTGTTACTGCCTGTTCAGGGTTGTTACTCTCTGTTCAGGGTTGTTACTGCCTATTCAGGGTTGTTACTCTCTGTTCAGGGTTGTTACTCTCTGTTCAGGGTTGTTACTGCCTGTTCAGGGTTGTTACTCTCTGTTCCGTGTTGTTACTGTCTGTTCAGGGTTGTTACTGCCTGTTCAGGGTTGTTACTCTCTGTTCAGGGTTGTTACTGCCTATTCAGGGTTGTTACTCTCTGTTCAGGGTTGTTACTCTCTGTTCAGGGTTGTTACTGCCTGTTCAGGGTTGTTACTCTCTGTTCCGTGTTGTTACTGTCTGTTCAGGGTTGTTACTGCCTGTTCAGGGTTGTTACTCTCTGTTCAGGGTTGTTACTGCCTATTCAGGGTTGTTACTCTCTGTTCTGGGTTGTTACTCTCTGTTCAGGGTTGTTACTGCCTATTCAGGGTTGTTACTCTCTGTTCAGGGTTGTTACTGCCTGTTCAGGGTTGTTACTCTCTGTTCAGCGTTGTTAGTGTCTGTTCAGGGTTGTTACTGCCTGTTCAGGGTTGTTACTCTCTGTTCAGCGTTGTTAGTGTCTGTTCAGGGTTGTTACTCTCTGTTCTGGGTTGTTACTCTCTGTTCTGGATTGTTACTGCCTGTTCAGGGTTGTTACTCTCTGTTCAGCGTTGTTATTGTCTGTTCAGGGTTGTTACTCTCTGTTCCGGGTTGTTACTCTCTGTTCTGGATTGTTATTGCTTGTTCAGGGTTGTTACTCTCTGTTCCAGGTTGTTACTGTCTGTTCAGGGTTGTTACTGCCTGTTCAGGGTTGTTACTCTCTGTTCAGCGTTGTTAGTGTCTGTTCAGGGTTGTTACTGCCTGTTCAGGGTTGTTACTCTCTGTTCAGCGTTGTTAGTGTCTGTTCAGGGTTGTTACTCTCTGTTCTGGGTTGTTACTCTCTGTTCTGGATTGTTACTGCCTGTTCAGGGTTGTTACTCTCTGTTCAGCGTTGTTATTGTCTGTTCAGGGTTGTTACTCTCTGTTCCGGGTTGTTACTCTCTGTTCTGGATTGTTACTGCCTGTTCAGGGTTGTTACTCTCTGTTCAGCGTTGTTAGTGTCTGTTCAGGGTTGTTACTCTCTGTTCCGGGTTGTTACTCTCTGTTCTGGATGGTTATTGCTTGTTCAGGGTTGTTACTCTCTGTTCAGCGTTGTTAGTGTCTGTTCCGGGTTGTTACTCTCTGTTCTGGATTGTTATTGCTTGTTCAGGGTTGTTACTCTCTGTTCAGGGTTGTTACTGTCTGTTTAGTGCTGTGAGATGCTGCACAGGGGGCCCATAGCTCTGGGTACCAGAAAGGGCCACATGGATGCTCAGTGTCAGGTCCCCTGTGTTGTGCAGGCCTTTCTCTTCACAAACACTCCCACGTGTATTTAGCATGTACATGGGCTGCATCAGCACTGCCCTCAACGCACATTAGGAAGCCAGTTCCTGAACATAGCCCCCCTAATTACAGCACCAGGGAGTTTACTGACAAACTGGCCCCTCACCTTACTGAAAAATTTACATGGACACAGCCCTCAATCATCTTAGGTCACTCACTGAATTTCTAGGCAAGGACCTGTTTTCTTTCCAGGGAAGCCGTGTGGGCCCACATTTCAGTGCTTCCAAATCAACTCCAACCACCCCCGGAATGACGCGGCCGAGCAGCTGCCCTGCCATGCCCACCTGTCCCTGCCCCGACTCTGCCATAGCTGGCTTGGGGGAGGCAGGGGGCATATAAACGTGAATTTGCAGCACGCCAGGCGAAGATGATAGTTGATTAGCAAGTACTTTCATAAATCCAGAGTGAGGCAGCAACAGAAAAATGACTGAAATGGCCTCACTGACTCACTGCCCCTTTATTCAACAACATCTGTGGTACCTCCTGCGAGGCAGGCGCTGCACAGGTGCACGGGGAAAGGGTTCCACGTGGCCAGCATCTCTGTGCACCATGCTTTCCATAAGGCAGCACTTCTTACCCCAGTTCCCCCTGTCGTCTTCCAGGGCCAGTCTCATTTCAGCTTAACATTCCTAGACCAGCCTACAACACCCTAAATAATTTACCCCAAAACCTCAGTCTGCCTGTCTCTGTCCCAAGGACACCAGCAGACTCATAACATGAGGCAACCCTTTCTTTCTCTCTGATGATGTAAAGCTGCTTAATTTTTTACTGGCTAGGTCTGCTCTCCCATGAAATATTTATTCCCACGTGGCCCCAGAGCACTTCTTTCCTTGGAAAGCAGCCCCCACCTCTGCCACCCCAGAGAGGAGACATCGGAGCTCTCAGGAGGAGTTGACTCAGGGAGGAGAGGATGGGGGGGAGCTGTATTTTTGGGGACCAGGCTGGGGTCTCAGGGCCTCAGCCCCCTTCCCTGACTTGCACACAGCCCTGGCCCAAGGCAGCCAGATGAGGTCATGGTCACCATGAATATTTAAGGAGATCGTTTTAATGTTCACACATGGATTGTTGCTGAAATGCAATCCCCCATTACCAGAGTTGCTTCCTGGAAGCCCTGGAGAAATGGGTCTCTGTGGAACCAGGGCCGAGGGAGAGGAGGAAGGGGCAGGGCCCTGACCAGGACTCAGCTGCGAGGTGGGGCCCAGCAGGCTCAGGTGCCATTCAGGAGAGCATTGTCTCAGGGAGATCCACACAGAACACCAAACAGCTTCATTTTATCATGCCAGCCCCTCCCAGTTTAGACCAGGAAAATTAATTTGTAAATGCTCTAGAAATAAATGAGAGAGAGAGACAGAGACAGAGACAGAGAGACAGAGACCGAGAGACAGAGAGACACAGAGAGAGAGACACACACAGAGAGAAAGACAGAGAGAGACAGAGAGAGAGACACACACAGAGAGAGAGAAGCCAGCACTAACCCTAGCTGCTTCTGCTTCTTCTGCCATTTAGGAAGCTTGGCAGGAGAACTTCCACCTCTGCCTGCCCCTCGATCTTGGCCTCCCTCTCTCTAGAACTTCCCAGTTTCTATTTCAACCAGAAGAGAAAATGCTGAGCCCTCAGTGACCATGGGAGAGTCAGCTGCTCAGCTGCTCAGCCCCGCAGCCTCAGAAGGGGCAGAGGTCTCAGGCCTGCTGGCCTGTGGTGGCCTCCTTATTCTCCAGAGCCGTCCTGGGCCAGGGTCCGCCCAGCCCACTGCCCGAGCCAAGCACCCTCCCCCCTAGGGCCAGACCAAACCCCATGTGGGGTGAAGGCAGAGCCAAGCTGAAAACCAAGGAGAGGCTGTACCCAGGCAGTCCCAGCCACCTGCAAGGGGCAGCGCCGTCCAAGATTCGGTCGAGTATGAGACACCTTGGAACGTTATTTACGCAGATCCGTAAAACATTTTATGCCCAGGGATTTGATGAGCCTTTGAAACATGATAACTAAATATAGAGAAGCCACAGAAGCAGAGAGGGGTCCACTTGGCTCAGGGGATGGCGCTGCTTCCCCAGGGCTGGGGACCCTTAGCAAGTGCTGGCACTGGGCACCCACACAGCAGGAAGGTTCTCACAGTCCCAGAGGCCAATGTGAGACCAGGCATCGGGCAGGGCCAGGCTCCCTCTGAAGGCACCGGGAAGGGCCTGTCCCAGGCCTCCTCCTGGGCTTTGGCGGGCATTTTCTCCTGCCTCTGTGCCACCATCCCTCTAGGCCCGCCTGGGTCCACGCCCCTTTTATAAGGACACTGGTCGCACTGGTCAGGGGCGACCCTGTGGCCCCATTGTCACACACACCTGCAATGACCCTGTCTCCAAAGAAGTCACGCTCTGAGTCTAGGGTCAGGCCGCCCACCTGCGGATGTGGGGGTACGGGTTAGCCCATCACAGACCTGAGTCCGCAGCTGGGCCGAGCCACCCAGCCACGACCCACCCCCCAGCCTCCCTCCAGGAATCACCATGTTGTGGTTTCTTACTGGGTGGATACATGAGTTACCATCTGGGATTACAGGGTGCCCGCTGAGCAGCGTGACGGGGTGGGGGACACAGCAATCCCCAGAGCTAAGCACTGAGGGAGGGCACCTGGGCCGAGGGGGTCCTGGGGCGGCTGTGGGCCCAGCAGCATCCGGCCCTGGGGCAGAGCTGACCGACCCCTTACGCATGACCCGGCCAGGCGGCGAGGCCAGCACCCCCAAGTCCTGGGCCGGACACCAGATGCCAGAGCTTCACGGAGCCCCTCACCCACCTGCTCACCCCAGCCGCTGGCACCAAGGAGCCAACAGCATCCCACAGCTGGGGAGGAAAACCGGAATGCAGGCCCCCAGTGCCAGCGGGGCTCGCTATGAAAGGAGAGGTGAGGCTGGGTCTGGATGTCGGGCAGGGGCAGCTGCCGCCGTTGGGGCCTGGGCTGGAGGCCCACGGAGTCGCGCAGGCTGGGGGAAGAGGTTGTGGGGCTGACCCCGAGGGACCCCATTTGGCAGGAACGTGGCTCCTCCCGGTGCCCCCGGAAGTCCAGAGCTCTCCCTGCAGTCGAGGTCTGCGCCCCGGGCCGCCCCTGCCCCCGCCCCCGCCCCTGCCCTGCTGAAACAGCGTCCTGTCGCCGCAGGGCCAGGGGCCTCCCAAGGAGAACTTCTGGGGACTCTTCCCACTCCCTCGCCCTGCGGCTACAGAGCCCCCCAGCCGGCTTGGGAGCAGAGAGGATTCTGAGCTGGGCCCCTGGAGGGAGAACGCAGCCCCCATGAGCTCTGAAGCAGCACCGGGCTGTGGCTCAGAGGGGCGGGCAGCTCCTTGTGAACGAGGCCCTTCTCAGGAGTTCCCGCAGACGAAGCCATCCCACTACACAAACGGCCCCTCACGACCCTTTTCTGAAACCAAATTTAAAACGAGAAGGCAGGAAAATGGAAGGGGTCCTGCTCCCACGGCGGCTTGCCTCTCTCGTAAGTCTCGGCAGCTGCTGCCCACTTCTCAAGGTCGAAAGGAGCCCCCTGGACAGGACTCAGCAGGACGACGGGGCAACTTTCCAATTTCAAAGAAAACCGCTGCCCTGCCCGGCGTGGGCCCGAGACCTGCCCCATCCGCAAGGCTCCTCCCCAGCTCAGCCCCGGCCCGGACTCAGGGGGACCCTGGAAGGGCGGGAGGGGTGGGGGCGGCACACAGTGGCCAGGGACGGAGACTGGGAGCCGCGGGGACCCACAGAGGGCAGGGAGGCCATGGCTTCCAGGCGGGGCTGCCCAGGGGTTCTGTGTCCGGACCCCGGCGGGGGTCGACCCTGGTGCGTCCCCAGCATGTTTCTTGGGGGGCGCTGGAGGCTGCTGTTGCTGCCCAGAATGGCCGGACACCCCTGCCCGAGGCCTCCTTCCACCCTGCGCCTCCCAAACGTGTGGAGTTGGGAAGAGGAGCGGGCCCGGGAAGGAGGGCGCGGGGGAAGGAAACGTGGAGAAATGAGGAGAACGTGTCGGTTCTAATAAAACCATGTCTCCCTGTTCCCGGGCACGCAGCGGGGCAGCTGGCTCCGGAGGGGGGGCCGCCCACTCAGCACAGCCGCCCAGCCTGGCCGGCTGTAAACAGCTATTACGGCTGATCAAAGGCGCTACAAGGACTTAATCACAGGGCTTAAGGTGAAGGAAGTGAGAGGGGGCTGCGCACGACGCGGCACAAACGTGGCGTTCAGGTTTCCATGCACCGCGATTCTGCGTGCGGAGCGTCGGCCCCCGCCCTGGACAGCTGGAGTGGGGCCAGACGGCCGGGTTCAGAGGGACACTGTGGCCCACCCGACAGCCACGTATTCACATGAGAGGGCGCGGCTTTCACCTCTCGAGGGGAAGGAGCCTCGCCCAACACTGGGTGGTGAGCACGTTGAAGATGAAAACATCTGAGAGCGCCGTGCATGATGGGGCGACGACGTAGGAAAAGCAAGGAGCGCAATTTCTCCTCAGACCTCAGAGGGGCAGCCGGCGCGGGGAGGAGCAGCTGGCGGGGGAGGGGCAGCTGGCGGGGGAGGGGCAGCTGGCGGGGGAGGGGCAGCCGATGGTGGGGGGGCAGCCGATGGTGGGGGGGGCAGCCGATGGTGGGGGGGGGCAGCCGATGGTGGGGGAGGGGCAGCCGATGGTGGGGGGGGCAGCCAGGCCGGGGGGAGGGGCAGCCAGGCCGGGGGGAGGGGCAGCCAGGCCGGGGGAGGGGAGCCAGGGTGGGGGGGTGGGCAGCCAGGCCGGGGGGAGGGGTAGCCAGGCCGGGGGGGGAGGGGCAGCCAGGCCGGGGGGAGGGGCAGCCAGGCCAGGGGGAGGGGCAGCCTGCCGGGAGGCATCCAGGGGAAACGGGGCCCTCCTCGCTGCCAGTCTCTTGAACGGAGCCCAGGCAGCAGTTTCAGCCCTAAGGCCCACAGCCACCACCCTCTCTAGGCCACAGACGTGGTCGTCTTGAAGGTCTCCTTCAGCACCCACACCCCTGGATCTTACGGCTCCTGTGCCTACCCAGACAGACGCTGGAAGGGGAGGCAGCTCCAGGGAGTCCTGGGGACAGAAAACGACAGTGACCTTTCAGGCACACCCCAGATCACGCCACTCTCCTGGTGAGATCTGAGCTGTTGTTTGTCGCTACTCCTAGAACAAAATCCAGAGCCGCAGCTGCCCCCAAGGTGCTGAGACCCACCCGTGCCCCCAGGCCCACTACCCATGCCCTCGGCTCCTGGACGCATTGAGGCAGCCCGTGGGGCTCAGGCCTCAGCCGGAGCTCTGGCCCTGGGCCTTTGCATGGTGGCTGCCGCCGTCTGCTCCTCTCTGGTGCTGTGAGGCTGGCTCCTTTCTTCGAATTCTCTCACTGGACCACTGGATGCGTTGCCACCTCACAC
Source organism: Nomascus leucogenys (assembly GCF_006542625.1). Lineage (NCBI taxonomy): Eukaryota > Metazoa > Chordata > Mammalia > Primates > Hylobatidae > Nomascus > Nomascus leucogenys. The sequence continues at coordinate 155,682,879 of NC_044383.1, forward strand.
AGGACCCCTGACCCTGAGCTGGCCGGGTGGGGCCAAGGTGACCCCAGCACCCAGGAAGTGGGCTCCCACCCAGAAGCTGCTGTTTGTTTCTTACTAGCACCTAATCAATAAGTTGGAATGTACTTCACAAAGCCGTGGCTTTCATTGACTGTCGATTTGTTCAACACCACATCCCAGGTCTGTCCATGCTCGAAGAAGAGTGAGTGCCTGACCAGAGGCGACCAGGGCATCCAGGCCTGAGCCACACAGCCCTCTGTGTTACACACACGGCTGGACCTCTCTCTGACATGTCCTGAGGCTGGCGGGCATCGCCTTTGCAGGTGTGTGAATACAATCTTCCCACCCTTACTCAGCAGGCACGGGCTGCTGGGGCTCTGCCCCTTCACTGGATGCAGGAGAAAGAATTCTGGGTAGGCAGCAGGGTGCCAGGCTCTGCCAGGGCCATGCTGGCCATAGGCAGGGCAGCCCAGGCCTCTCTGGGCCTGTTTTCTGTCTCGTTTCTTCTGTCCCAAGTTTAACAGGATTGCAGAGTGGGGTCCTTTCCAGGTCTAAAATCATGTAGCCTCTTGTTTTCCTGCTGTGCATGTGTGGGGAGGGAGATTCAGATTACTGTACACAGCAGAGGTCTGCAAACAAGAAGACAGGGTGCCTTCGTCTAGGATCCGTTCGGGCTGCCACAGGCAAAATGACACATTTCCTGGTAAAGGCGACTGGCACGGCTAGGATCCTGTGCCCTCAGGAACTCAGCGAGCTGGAGCTGGTGTTCAGTAGCTGATGGCATGGGGCTTCCCTGGCCGAGCCCATGCAGGTTTGCTTAGGCCAGTACACTCGTGAGGGGTCCACACACTGCCTGAGGCAGGCACCCCCGCCCCCCGCCCCATCCTTGTAGGTTTGTAATATGAGCGCCTCCTCCAAGCATCCCGGAAGCCGGCCAGGCCCTGAATGGGTTCTGGAGAGTCCTGCAGCCCCATCCAGCACCTGACCCAGGACAGGGCCACCCAGCTGTCCTCCCCAGCCCCATCCAGCACCCAACTCCACCCCCCATCAGCTGCTCTCCTTGGAACCAAGCTTGCGGGGTGGGGCAAAGCTGACCCCAGCACCCAGCACGGTGCCAGGCACGGAACTGACACGTGATGCCCGTCTGTTTAACAAGTGAACAAAGGCACCAGAGGCTTTCTTCCCTTGAACACCAATCTTCCAACCTAGATTAGCAGCCGAGCGAGAGGCGGCGTCTGAACAGCACCCTGGGATCAGGCAGCGCACGCTTCCCAGGTGTGTCTTGCTTGTTCACTAAACAAATATTTGTGCTTGGCACCAGTTGATATGTTGGCATTGTGTTTCATCTGATTGTGTGTTATTTTAAAAACTCCTATTACTAAATCCATTAAGCAACCAAACTCCTAGAGTCACTAGATTAAAATGCATGACACACAACTACAGCAAAATGTCAGGAAATGCAAATCCAGGCAGGTGTCCTGAGACATATCAGCTATGAGGAACCTGTCTCTAGGAGATCTGTGTTTTCCTCCCAAAAGAAGATCATCTTTCCAGAAAAAGAGGATTTTACAGTCAATTTGCTAACATAATATAAATTTGTCTCCTTCCGGGTACTTATACATTAGTACATATTGGTGTCTTTATTGATGGCTGTAAGAACCAATACCTCCAAAATAAACAGAATTAGTAAAGCCATTTAAAAAGGCATGCTCCACTTTATAGAATATAAGTTATTAATCACATTTTGAAAGAATAGAAATGCATTCACTCTTACGATTGCAAGCTGAGCATATGCTGAAGTCTTTCCCCATCTGCACATCAAACTCTGAAATGATAGGAAAAAATAGTAAACATACGGAGAGGCATCTGGAAAAACAAGGAACAGGAATTCTCTGAGAATCAGCAGCTCTCGGGAAACCCGGACAGTTTCCATTAAAGATGCAGCTGCCGTTCCAATATTCGCCCATTCCTGGACTGGCTCATGGGAGCACACAGCCACTCCAGGAGTTCCACGCCAGGGAGGAAGGCAGGCAGGTGCATCCTGGAGAGCACACGGGAGTTCCCCAGGTCCCAGTAGAAGGGGCTGGCTTTCCAACTGCTACCGATCCCCTTACCCAGGCTGGGAAGCTGGCAGAGGGGTCAGGACCAGGCAGAGCAGCAACTGAGGCCACGCCAGAGATGTGCTGGGGAGGCGTGAGCCAGCCCAGAGAGCAAGGTTCAGAGGTCAGAGGCCACTCATCTCCCGCTCTCCCTGGGGTAACCCAGAACTCAAGCCCCAAAAGATGACTTTTCTGGCAGGCTGTGTACAGGGGAACAACTACCTCAAAGACGACCCCACAGTCAAATATAGTTAGACATCTGAAGCATCAGCGCCATGAAGACAAGGTTACCAAAGAATTTGCACTTGAGGAAACTGAGCTAATAGCACCACCGAAATAGAACCTTTAAAGTATAAGCAATAGCCTCAGACAGCCAAAAGGAACATGCAGTATCTGTGACTCAAGAACGGAAAGTTATGAATAAGAACCAATTAGAAATACAGGAAATTAAGGATACAATTGTTGAAACTTAAAAATTCAAATTATGCTTTGAATTTTAGAAGAATATAACAGCACTCTGAGTAAACGAGCTTTAAAAACAAGCAGAGAGATTTTTCCAGAATGTCAGAAATCTAGATGATGTAAAAGTTGAAAGACATGAAAGATTAACTGAACACATATGTTCACTCTGGCTCTTGGAGGAGAGCGTGGAGAAGTTAGAACGCCAGCCCATGGAGGGATGGCGCAGCTGTAGGCACCTCCTCTGCACTTTGACAGGAATACATTTGCAAGGTGTTTACCGTATTCTGCAAGGTGTTTACTGATGGTCTTCATCCCCGCCCCACTCACCTAATTCTCTAACGTAAGAGGCCTCCAAAATGATCACGCTTATGTCCCAGTACCAACATTACAGGCTCTGGAGAGGAGTGTGCCCAGCTGGGAGGAACATTGCCGCCCACTAAACATGGACACCTGGGCCACCGCGCTGGCACCAGGAGAGGCAGCGCGTTTATGGTTGATTGACAGGAAGTTGGGTGGGAGCACAGTTTTGCTGTCCTCTTCAAACACACACAAAGAGGTGTGCATGGGGCACAGGCAGCACTGGGTGGACATGGTGGCTTGTCCTGGGTCAACTGGGTCAGCTGGGAGGGTGGTGAAAGAGGAACTTTGCATGGACTCTGCAGGCAGACGTGGGGCGGCGGTTGAGACCCTCTGCCAGGGCAGGGCAGAGGCACCCCACAGGTTCCCCTGGGCCTCACTGTCCCTCACAGCAGCCAGCTCCTTTTCCCAGCGGTGCCCTAGGCTCACCAACAGAGCTTTGGCTGCAAACTGCGGAGGCCACAGCCACACAGAGCACAGCCTCCCTCAGGCCTCCCTTGAGCTCCTGCTTCACCTGAGAGCTGGGGACACCTTTGATTCTCATCCTGGCTGGAAGCACCGTGTCTGTCCACAGCTTTCCTCCCAGACCACCACGCCCAGCTCCACAACTCCTGTAGCAAAGTCCTCACCCAATAACACAGATTGATTAGGGACTGCTCTCCACACTTACATGGACCCCTGACTGAGACACCAACAAGTACTTGTTGATGGTCTAGCTTGAAAGGCACTATGCGAGGAGCTGGGAACTCAAAAAAGGGCCAGATGACATGCTTCTGTCTTTAAGGAGTTTGTCCTTTATTATGCCCCTAGTCCAAAGGCTCTGCTAGGATGGGTACAAAGAACTCCTTTTCCTGTTCCATGACTGTCTGTGTTGTCAGGGCTGCTGCTGTCATATTCTGTAAAAGCTGCTCATGCACCCATTGCTGGCAAGGACTTAGAGAAGCTGGAGCCCTCATCACTCATGGGACTGTGGGTTGCTGCCACTGCTTTGGAGCTCCTTTCTAGTCTCCGCTACAACTGAACCTTTAGTAGGTGGACACCCTGCATTCTAGCAGCTCCACACCTAGAAACCATGCTCACAGGAATTTTCCCGGGAGTGCTGCCCTCCTCACAGCCAAAACGTGCTGGAAGCCACACGGATGCCCATCAATAGTAGAGGGATGCCTTCTGTATCCTCCACAGTGAGAATCCACACCTACACCTGCAGGCGGGAACATGTACAAATCACACACAGGAAACAGCAAAAATCCACACCCGCTAGCGGGAACACATGGAAATCATACCCAGGAAACAGAATCCACACCTGCAGGCAGGAACACACACAAATCTCACCCAGGAAACAATGAGAATCCACACCTGCAGGCAGGAACATGCACAAATCACACACAGGAAACGAGAATCCACACCTACACCTGCAGGCGGGAACACGTGGAAGTCACACCCAGGAAACAGCGAGAATCCACACCTGCAGGTGGGAACACGTGGAAGTCACACCCAGGAAACAGTGAGAATCCACACCTGCAGGCGGGAACACGCGGAAATCACACCCAGGAAACAGCGAGAATCCACACCTGCAGGCGGGAACACGTGGAAATCACACCCAGGAAACAGCGAGAATCCACACCTGCAGGCGGGAACACGTGGAAGTCACACACAGGAAACAGCGGGAATCCACACCTGCAGGCGGGAACACGTGGAAGTCACACACAGGAAACAGCGAGAATCCACACATGCAGGTGGGAACACGTGGAAGTCACACACAGGAAACAGCAAGAATCCATGCCTACACTTGCAGGTGGGAACACATGCAAATCACACACAGGAAACAGTGAGAATCCAAACCTGCAGGCAGGAACATGGGCAAATCACACACAGGAAACAGTGAGAATCCATACCTGCTGGCGGGAACATGCAGAAATCACACACAGGACACAACAAGAATCCACACCTACACCTGCAGGCAGGAACACGTGGAAATGACACCCAGGAAACAGTGAGAATCCACACTTGCAGGCAGGAATACGCACAAATCACATCCAGGCAACAGCGAGAATCCACAACTGCAGGCAGCAACACACGCAAATCACACAGAGGAAATAGCAAGAATCCACGCCTACACCTGCAGGCAGGAACACGCATAAATCACACGCAGGAAACACTGAGAATCCACACCTGCTGGTGGCAACGTTCATAAATCACACACAGGCAACAGTGAGAATCCACATTTGCAGGCAGCAACAAGCGTAAATCACACATGGGAAACAGCGAGGAAGAGACCAGAGGCACACGGATCATATTGTTCGATTCTGTCTATGGAAAGTTCAAAATCAGAAAAAACTCATCTGCAACATCAGAAATCAGGTTGCTCCAGGTGGGAGACAGGGGCACACGGTGACACTCTGGGGAAGGGACCAGCTCCCAGTGTCATCAGGCTTCCCCACCCAGGTGCTCGGCTGTGTGCTTTGAGAGCTTCGCATTGTGCACTCAAGATTCATGCTCTTTCCTCTTCAAACACAGAAGTGTATTTCCCTGAAGTTACCCCCCCTTTTTCTAATCTTTTTATTTCATGCCCTAAAAATGTGTTGGCTTGTCATCATCCTCTAGTGCCCAGTCACGGCGAACAGGCACATCCCCGCAGTTCTCTTTGTGTTTTTCATGACAGAGGGCATTGTGCGCTCAGGATCTTCACAGAGATCTTTTGATGGTGGTGGTAGTAAAAGGAAAACCTTAGACAAATTAAATTGAACAGAATTTAATTCAGCAAAGAACAATTCATGAACCGGGCAGCTCAGAACCTTCAGAAAGACTCCAGCATAGCCACGTGGTCAAGAAGGTTTATGGACAGAAAAAGGAAAATGAGGCACAGAATGCAGGGGTGAGGTACTGAAACTGCCAGGTTGGTTACAGCTCGGCGTTTGCCTTATTTGAACACAGTTTGAATGGTGGGCCATCTTTGATTGGCCAAAACTTGGTGATTGGCACAAGAGTAGGTTACAGTCTGTTTACAGATCCAGTTAGGTTACAGTTCACTATGTAGGGAGAAACTTTTCAAATAAGAGAAGAGGCAACTTAGGCTAACTTAACAGTGGTGATAGTGATCACGATGATGTTGGTAGTGGTGATGATGATGGTGATGGTGATGGTGATGATGGTGATGGCGATTAATGATGGTGGTGATGATGGTGATGGTGATGATAGTGGTGATGATGGTGATGATGGAGATGGTGGTGATGGTGGTGTTGGTGTCAGTGATGATGGTGATAGTGATAGTGATGATGGTAATCATGGTGGTGGTGATGATGGTGATGTTGGTTATGGTGAGATGGTGATAGTGATATGGTGATGGTGATGATGGTGGTGATGGTGCTGATGGTAATGGTGATGGTGATGATGGGATGATGGTGATGGTGGTGGTGATGTGATGGTGATAATGGTGATGGTGATTTGGTGATAGTGATAATGGTGATGGTGATGGTAATGGTGAGGTGGTGATGGTGATGATGGTGAGGTGGTAGCATGATGGTGGCGACAGTGGTGGTGATCTGGTGATGATGGTGGTGATGATGGTGGTGGTGATGTGATGTGATGTGATGATGGTGATAACGGTGATGGTAAGGTGGTGATGGTGATGACAGTGAGGGTGGTGGTGGCAGTGATGATGGTGATGGTGATGTGATGGTGATGATGATGGTGATAATGGTGATAGTGAGGTGGTGATGGTGATGATGGTGATGATGGTGGTGGTGGCAGTGATGATGATGATGGTGGTGGTGATGTGGTGATGGTGATGATGGTGATAATGGTGATGATGGTGGTTTGGTGATAGTGATAATGGTGATGGTGCTGACGGTAATGGTGAGGTGGTGATGGTGATGGTGAGGTGGTGGCAATGGTGATGGTGGTGGTGGTGGTAGTGATGGTGGTGGTGGTGTGATGTGATGATGATGATGGTGATAATGGTGGTGGTGGTGGCAGTGATGATGGTGATGGTGATGGTGATGATGATGGTGGTGATATGGTGATGATGGTGATGGTGGTGATGGTGGTAGTGGTGACAGTGATGGTGATCGTGGTGGTGATGTGATGATGATGATGGTGATAATGGTGATGGTGACAGTGATGATGATGGTGATGATGATGATATTTATCTCAGTGCATGTGACAAAAATGAATTGAGAATACTAATGTGTTTGAATTATTAGATAAAAGATATAATGAAAATTCAAAATAGTGTTATTTTATGCCATGCTCCCAGCTCTAGCTGGATTTCTGAATTACAATTTGGATAAGCAATGCAAGAAGAATTATGGCACTCTTTTGGAAAACCACAGTATGCCCTTTTCCTACTGCTGGTCACTTTTATTTGTAAACACTTAGCAACAACTGGAAAGGATTTTAGACAGTGAAGCACCTCCTGCGACCCCCTTTTCATAAGTACATGAGAATTCTTCCCTAGGGATGTCACTGTCACACACAAACACATACCCACGGCGACAGCCAAGGAACACCTCCCTCATTTCCATTTTCCACTTGGTTATCCAGAGGGTTAGAAAGAAAGGCGAGGACAAGACCAGAGTGACAGCCCAGAAGCCATGCTCCTGCCAGCACTTCCCAAGCCACAGGCTGCTTTGTGTGCCTGGGCCCATTTGCATGGGGAGGTGGGGCCAGGTTTTGTCTGCAGTCGTTACTGGGGGAGCATAACCAGAGGCAGACAGCAAGGCCACAGCCACAGCAACGGCCTGCCAGAGCCACAGGAGGGGCTGCTGGTTCCGGGACTGCAGAAGGTGCCTGCCACCGGCCTCCTGTGGCCCTGGTAGTTTTCATCATTCTTGGTGACTGTTGTCTCTGTCTGTGGCAGAGGTGAACAAACAGCTGGCACATGTGGCAAGAGGATGAGACTTAAATGTATTCTCATTTCCAGAATGTACTGCAGCTGGGAGTGGGAGTCATCTGCCTTTTTTTTTTTTTTTTTTTTTAATTTGAGACAGAGTCTCTCTCTGTTGCCCAGGCTGGAGTGCAGTGGCACAATTTCGGCTCACTGCAAGCTCCGCCTCCCAGGTTCACGCCATTCTCCTGCCTCAGCCTCCTGAGTAGCTGGGATTACAGGCACCTGCCACCACATCCGGCTAATTTTGTACTTTGAGTAGAGACAGGGTTTCACCATGTTGGCCAAGATGGTCTCAATCTGCTGACTTCGTGATCCACCCATCTCGGCTTCCCAAAGGGCTGGGAATACAGGCGTGAGCCACCATGCCCAGCCTCATCCTGGCCTCATCCGCCTTCTTTAGGTCTTTGTCCTCACGTATTAACCAATAAGCATTAAATAACTAATGATGTTTTTCCCAATAATCCTTGTGTATCTAAGGATGTTTATGATGTGTCTGCAACTTTTCAGAAGTTTAGAAAATATAATTATTATTACTCGACTCCTGGCAAGCAAGGGGAAAAAAGTGAATCATCCCTTCAATGGAGGCACCAGCTGCTCACCCGAGCGTCTCCCCCAGGAACCCTTTGCCAGCCCCCATCCTCCTCCTGTGCTCCACAGCACACTGTGCAGACACCACACACCCAGGCTTCGGTCCCTGCAGTATCGCCCATGCTTAGAGGCCGAACAGCACTCAGAAAGTGCTGGCAGAATTGGGTACCATTTTCTAGAAAATGTTGTATTTCTAACGCCTCTCTTTGTTCTTTCATTTGCATCAACAATAAAATATTATTAGGCCAGGGATGCCCATCCCCTCACGCAGAATTCTGATCACATGATGCTTCAATAAAATCTAAGGGACCTTGTTAAACGTCCGATTGTCACTGGCAGGCAGGACTCGGACACTGAGATAAACCGTGCCCACCGTTCCCTTCACAGAACTAGCATCTTCACTCGCCATCGGACATCCTACCGCTCGGCTTACCGTCCCGGCTCGTGCAGCAATCCACGGAGGCCGGGCTACCAATGAAACCTCACCCGCCCCAGAGCTCACCTCTTTTACTTTGGGAAATGGCGGCAGTTCCATCAGCTTCTGGAGAAATGAAGAGAACTCAGGTGAAGTACGGAGCCAGGAGCCCAGAGAACCCAGCCACCGGCTCCCTTTCTTCAGACATCTCGGCTTCCCTGGGACTGAGGCCAGCGTGAGCTGGAATGTTCTCAAGGCCGCGTTAATCCTTCTCAGAGGCAGCAGTGGAGGGGGCAACGCGGGCTCGACCCAGCAACCAGCTCATCCAGCCCCTCCCGTTTCCTTCCTGCTCTCCTGAATCTGCCCTTCCTTTAAGGCCAGCACAGGCCAGGCTGGGTGCCACACGCTGTCCCAGGTGAGCCACGGGGGGTCTGGTGGCGAGGCCATGGTCTCCAGCTGCTGGGGGCCTCTGTGTGGCCCGCTTTCCCCCAGATCACTCACGGCACACCCTGCCTGGCGGGAAAGAGGGGCCCTGCTGCCCCACCCGCATCTCTGACAAAGACGCAGGAATCCTTGCGGGCATGCAGACCCAGCACCACTAGGAAAGGCGACACCTCACTGCAGGGACTGCAGGGGCCTTGGGCTCAGGGAAGCCCACCGTGATCTGGCTGGGAGAAAGACTGAGGGAGGCCTCAGCTGCTGTCTGGCCACACCCCTGGGGGCAGATCGCTCCTGGGCTACACCTGTGGCCACATGCAGCCGACTCCTGGGCAGATGCTGCCTCCTCCCCACCCCCCACACACACCTGTGTCCACACAAGTGGCTCCACCCTCTGTGGCCAGCTCAGGATACCCCCCCAGGGGTGACAGGGTCCCTAGGTGTAGCCCCACATGGCAGAACAGCCGCAGGGAGCTGAGCCCACAGGCCCAGGGGAGTTTGGTGCAGAGGCTGAGGTAGAGACCTTGTGGGGAGGAGGCCTTACCAGCCAGATCGAGGGCCGTGCCAGGCCGGGCCTGCCTAGACTACAGCCTGCCCCAGCACTCGCCTGAGACCTGGAGCTGAACTCCAGCCACACCCGAATGTGAAAGGTCAGGGCATTGTCCCTTAGGCCACCGAGCCTGCAGGAAAATCTCTTCTGCGTTAATGCTAAGAAAAAACAAAACCCAGCTTGCACCGGGAGCCCAGCCAGCCCAGGACAGACCACACGCCCTGCGGGGGGCGGAGCAGCATCCACCCACCTGGAGGCAATTAGGGCAGGAGGCCTTGATTACAAATGACACGTGGGACCCCGGGCTGCAGGTTCTCTGACTCCTCCCAGACAGCCAAGACCTGCTCCAGACCCCATGCCCACTTGGGTAAGCATGCAGTCCTCACCCTGGGGGGGGGCAGGGAGGGAATACCCCCGCTCCACCGCCTGGCATCCTCACACCCACCCAGCCCAGCCCTGATGACAGGATCAGGACACCTGGCTGGGTCCCCAGCCTCTCGGTGTCTGCTTTTTCTTCAAGTCCAACATTGTCCAGGCCAGGTGCGGACACAGCGGCAGGAACAGAAGTTGCCCTGGCAGGGGCGGCAGGCAGCCCGCAATCAGGTTAGTGGCAATCTCACCCTGGGGTCACAGAGCCAGGGCAGCCAGCCTTGCCAAGGAGGAGCTGGAGCCTCCTGGAGTAGGGGCTTCCCCTCCTCCCAGCCCGAGATGAGACCACCAGGAGGGGAGGCATGGACCCTGTTCCTGGCAACAGGCGCAGGGGACACCCGATGAGGGGCAGGCCCACCCCTCTGCCACAGCAGATGTTCCTGGGCCTTCTGGAGGAGGGTGCAGAACTCAAGAGCAGTGGCCACTGCTTTGCTGCCTTCGTGTGAGGCCGTGAGTTCTATTCGTGAAGCCCACTCAGTTGACGGCCACGTGTCCCACCTGAGGCGCGGGTGTTTCCTGGGTGAGAGCTTGCGGCTGTGACCCCCACAAGGAAGCATGGTGCCACCATTCCTGCATAAGAAACAGCTGAGTGCACACCAGACCCCAAATGTGATTCCACCAAGGCAGCCAGCCCCAGCTCCACGCCAGGCCCTCTCCTGTCCTGCCTGGCCGTGCTCTGGCCTCTCATGCCCGGCCTGGCTCCAGTCTGCTCATCCATGGCTGCCTGGATCCCACGCCTCTTGTCCCTGAGCTGTGTCCCCTTCTTCCTCATCGGGAGAGGCCCACTGGCCTGCCTTTGGGGTCTCTACTGCCCAGTGAGGTCTGGGATGCTGCATCCTGGCTCCTGATTTATGCCACACAGCCACACCGTCACCTCATCGCATGGTGTGATGGAGACTCTGCATTAGCAGTGAAGATGGAACATGTGCAAGGCCCTGGAACTAGAAAATGGGGCAGGAGGAATCCTACAGGGGACGCCCGCAGTAAACCTCTGCTCCTCACAGCCAGCCTGGGAGGGACGTTGACAAGGACCCCGCACTGCGGGGCAGAGGCACCAGCCTCGCTGCTGGACTGGCCCTGGGGAGGCTGGTCCCACCATGCATGGTGAGAATAGAAATCCTGTCCTCCAAATTCAAGAAAGGACACACCTGATGGTGCTTTGGCCTTAGAAGCTGTGAACAAGTAAAACACAAACGTGACTTAAACCCCATCCCAATGGGTCAGCAACAACACTTCAGAAGCTTCCAAAGGGTGGTACCTTGCCCTTACCAGAGGCCCCTGCAGGGATCACACCCCCCTTGCTTCTGAACCTTTGCTGGTTCTGGACTCCATGCTTCCTTAAAGGCCGGGCAATATCTGCTTTTTGCTGTGTTCAGAGACCATGCCTTGCAGATACAGCTCTCTAACTGTGCAAGTAATAATTCCCTTTCATTTCAGATGCTGGAATTGATTTCCTCCTTCCACAATGGCGGGGGGAAGCCAGCCAGGTCACACTCTCCCAGGGGCCAGGCCAGCTGACGGACCCAGGAAGCTGGAGTCAGAGGGCAGTGGAGCCCCACAGGCTGTTCTGTGCACTGGGAGCAGGACCCCTGGCTGAGCCAGGGCAGGATGGGCTCCAACCTTAGGGAACAGGTCTTAGGGAACAAGCAGGTGGCTAAGAGCCTGGTTACACCAGGGGCATAGGGGACAGCTGCAGCTTGAGTGGGAAGGACACTGGGCCGGGCTAGACTGGGGAGGAGAGCAGAGGAGGTTCTTCGTCTGTTCTGGGTAATGGAGCCCAGTGCACCTCCAGGGTGCATGCCAGACCCAAGCTGGGGCAGGCAGGTGCACGGCGGCCGAGCTGGCCAGGCACAGGGTCCCCCACTCCAGGTCCAATCCAGGAGCCAGCTATGAGCCCCCTGTTTATTCCAAACAATTTAAAATAGATCACAACTCCAGGTAAAAAAAAAAAAAAAAGTGTTTTGCAATTAGTCGCAACAGAGCCATCCTATAGACAAAGAAAACCCACAGTTGAAATGCTAGGTAAATACTATTTTCTAAGAGCCTCTTTCTTCTTCTCAGCCACACCAAGTGAGAGCAATTCAGGTGCTGGACCTCAAGCCTCAGAGAGGATTCTGCTTTTCGTGTAAGTTCAGGGATCTTCTGTCACCTCCCCACAATGTCCATCCACAGAGCTGCACCCAGGAGCTCAGGCCTGGCACGCATCGGGCCGACCTCCTGTCTTCAAGACTCCATGATCACCTGCTCCAGGGACCTGTCCCAAGTAGCCCCGGGTCCGTCCTCCTAGGGCCTACAGCCACTTGAGGCACAGGGTCCGCGCAACTTCCTCACTGCTCCTGCCAGACAGCCAGCGCCATCCCAACATGACCAGTGTCCAGCATGGCCTGGCACAGCCCAGAGGCACTGTCCATGCTGCTGGGCACAGATGTCACCAATGGCTGGGTGGGCTGCACGGCCCTGAAGGCAAAGTTCCAGGGTTGAGAACAAATATTTAAAAAAGGAAACCGTATCTGGAGCCTACTAAGATTCAAAAAGCTTCATTTTACTCCATCTTCTTTCCATCTACTTGGAAAGCACTGATTTAGGTCTGCAGACCCTGAGTAGAATGTTTCACAAGCCCTATAAAATTTCAGTGAAGTCTCAGGTGGAACAATCTATGCAGACCTTTTGCTAAATGCCCTTGGTGTGAAGGAAGAGCATCTGTCACTTTTCAGTGAAGTCTCAGGTGGAACAATCTATGTAGGCCTTTTCTAAATGCCACTGGCGTGAAGGAAGAGCATCTGATCTATGCAGGCCTTTTCTAAATGCCCTTGACGTGAAGCGTCTGTCACTTGTTAATGCCCAATCATCTCACATTCTATTTCTCTCTCCTCTTTCCCACTCCCACCCCTCAAAAATTATGAATTTGCCTTTTTATTCTAGGCAAAAAAATAATAATAATAACACTATCTCATGACCTTTTAAAATAAAAAGTCCCTCTTGCATAGACATACCTGTTCAACAATGTTACAAACCTACTTCTGCAGGGCAAGCACTCCCCTGCTTGGCCCACACCTGGGCCCCACATCCCCTCTGGTATAAGACACACAAGCCCACTACTCACAAAAGTTTCTGCAGATCACACAAGGCCACTAATGAGCAAGTCTCTGCCTGGCTTACCTGAGCAGGACACAGGTGGTCACCAAACCTAAGAGCATGCATCAAAGGGAGCCTTTTCCAGCAACACTGAGCTCAGTTTTCTCACCAAAAATCCCAGCAGTCTCATAACCCATCCCTTTCTCTCTGACCTCTGCAACAAGGACACCCAAGAAGACAACGTTCCCAGGGGTCAGCAGACCGTGCCTGTTCCCAGATTTGCACAACATTTCCCATGGACAGGAGCTGGAGCCACAGGGCCAGGCCAAAGACGAGGGCGCACCTCTGCTCCAGACCTGGCAGCAGAGATTCTCATACCTGCTGTGAGGAGACCGCAGTCTCTGAGATTCTCATACCTGCCGTAACGTGACGTCATCACAGTGTGAACCAGTGCATGGGGCGGAGTGTGGAGACCACAGGGCTCCTGGGTGAGTCTGGGACAACTGCCACCCTTGGCCACACCTGGCTGGCAGGAGAGATGAGCATTCGCCTAGTGCAGCTAAAGCAGATGGTGCCAGGTCCGCCAGGTAAACCTCGGTAAGAGCGGCTACTCTCTGGCTGTGCCTGTTTCTCAGAGAGCAAATCAGGAATGAAGAGGGAATGACCTGGCCACCAGGATAACCCAGGCCCTGCTCTCTTGGGACCACACAGGAGGCAGCCTCTGCAGAGTGAGGTCCTAGCTGGGGCCACAGCCTTGCCACACCGCAGTCCAGCCACCTCTCACTCAAGCCATTCTTCCCAAAGAGGACACGGTGTCTGTCACCAGTGCAAGCTTTGAAGCCAGGCAGCCTGGACACCCAGCTCCTCCACTGGCCAGCCATGGCCTCTGGGACCAGGGTCTGGAGTCTCCAAGCCTCCATCCTCTTGCCATAAGGAGCTGGCAGTGTTTGATCTCTCAGAGAGCTGTGATGACCGAATGCGACATATGAAGTGCATAGGAAGAGCCTCCACAGAGAAAGCATTTAAAGATTTTGGAGACAATTCCAGCAAGAACAAGAGGACAGTCAGCAAACTTCAGGTTGGTGGACATAACTGTTTAAAAATACTTGATAGTATAACTACTTTGCAACATTGGGCATCTCATGTAAAGACTTCAAAGCTATAAAAGCATAAGCCAAAGAACAGGTTCTTCGTGACAAGGAAGCAGAGAAAACGGCAGCAGTGACACGAATGCAAGTTCTGCTTCCAGAAAGACGGGGTGGACTTACTGTTTCCTATTCTTTCAAGCACAACGAAAACCCTGGATGTTACCTATAAAACAAGATGCTGAATGAGGGAGAAAAGAAAGACCAGCTAGGGAACCCAGGACCCAAAGGACAGCAGGGTGGCAAGTTCCTGGGCTTTCTTTTTGCCTCTCACATCTCAGACTTGGAAGTGCAGAAGCCACAACCCAGAAACACCAATGGGTGCAAACAGAAGCAGCCCCGCAGACGCTGGCTCTCTGCAGCCAAGGCCCTGGACGGGCCGCCCAGAAGCAGCCCCGCAGACGCTGGCTCTCTGAGGCCAAGGCCCTGGACAAGTGCAAACAGAAGCAGCTCCTCAGATGCTGGCTCTCTGCAGCCAAGGCCCTGGAGGGGCCGCCCAGCAAGACAGAACTCTTCGAGATGGTGACCACCGCATTCCTGCCAACACCACAGAAAGAACGTGGTCCCACCCCCACACCATGCCAGGGAAGGTCAGGTCAGGTCAGTGCCTCGGAGTCCACCTTCATGAGGCTCTGCCAACAAGCCTTGTCCAGCCCCACTGGAGTGGTGGCAGAAGAGGCCAAAACACACCTCCCCGCTGTGATGCAGGGACCATGCAGGAAGCCTGAGCTTTCACAGTCAGCACTGTCTTTCCTCTGTCAACAGGACCACATAGGAAACCTGGACTTCCACCCCCATCCCACCCCTGCCAGAGCCGCTCCGGAAAAAGCACGCTCATGATGTAACACAAAAAGGTCTAGATTTCATTCAAAAACCACTCATTATACCAAGAACCAGGAAGATCCCAAACTGAATGGAAAAATAAATAATCACTACCTGCCAGCACTAACAGGGATATTAGAAACAATAGAAAGATCTTAAAGCAGCTATCATGAAAATACCTCAAGAAATTATAAACACACCTGAAACAAATGAAAAAAAATAGGAAGCCACAACAAAGAAATAGCAAGTCTCAGCAGAGAAATAGAAGATGTAAATAAGAACCAAAGGGAAATCATAGAACTGAAAATAATACATCCAAAATAAAAAGCTTAGCAGATGACTTCAACAGTATAGTGGAGGGGACATAGGAAATAATTGGTGAACTGGAAGATAGAATGAGAAAAATTACTCAATCTGAACAACAGAAAGAAAACAGACTGCTTAAAAAATTAACAGATTTAGGAGTCTTCTATAGGACTATAACAAAGATCTAACATTCATGTCACTAGAGTGACGAAAAGAGGAGAAAGGATGGAGCAGAAAATGTGATCAAAGAAATAATAGCTGAAAACATCTCCAATTCTGCAAGAGATGTAAACCTTCAGGTTCAAGAAGCTGAACAAACCCTAAAAAGAGTAAGCCAAAAGAAATCCACATCAAGACATATCATAATTATACATCTGACAACTAAAGACAAAGAAAAAAAGCCTGAAACCAGCCAGAGAAAAATATTTTACCTTAGGGGGAAAAGTTGCAATAACAGTGTATTTTTCATCTGAAACCACAGAGACCAGCAGGAAGTACCACAATTTTTTTTAAAGAACAGAGCCGTCAACTCAGAATCCTATATCCACTGAAAATGTCCTTTAGGGATGAAGGGAAAATTCATACATTCTCAGAAGAAAGAAAACTAAGAGAATTTGTCATCAGCAGATCTACTCTAAAATAATGTCTAAAGGAAGTTCTCTAAACAAATAGTAAATGATAAAAGGGGGTGTTTTAGAAATCAGGAAGTCAGAAAAAAACCCAGTAACCAAAAATAAATAAATAAATAAGTAAATACAATAGGATTTTTTTCTCTTGAGTTTTCTAAATTATGTTTGAAAGTTGACGCAAAAATTATACTGCTCTCTGCTGTTGTTCTAAATGTATATAAAGAAAATATTTGAAACAATTATAAACAGGGTAGAACAAAGGAAGATTAAAAAGAGTAAAGGTTTCTATACTTCACTTAAACCAGTAAAATGACAACACTAGTTAACTGTGATAAGTTACCTATATATAATGTAATACCAAAAGCAGCTATTAAAAAAGTTACAAAAAGATGTACTCATAATCACTATAGATAAATCAAAATGGAATTCTAAAAATGTTCAAGTGAACCACAGGAAGTCAAGAAAAAGAAAACCAACAAAAATGAGAGAGAATAATGAAAAAACAAAAAACATGCAAACCTAAGCCCTAACATACCAATAATTACACTAGATGTAAATGGTCCAAATACTTCAAATAAAAGAAAGAAATTGGCAGAGTGGATTAAAAACGATGACCCAAATATTTACATTCTATAAGATGCAATCTTCAAATATAGCAATACATAAAGGTTGAAAGTAAAAGGATATAAAAATGTATAGCATGCAAACATTAAAGGAAAGCAGAAGTGGTTATTCATGTTAGACTTCAGAGCAGACAAAATTATCAAAGAGGAACATTATATTATAATAAAGAGTCAATCCTCCAAAAAAATTAGAGCAATCCTAAATATGTATGGCCTACACAACTGAGCTGTGAAATGCAAGAAGCAAAAAGTGATAAGTGGAAGAAGAAATAGAAAAATTTACAATTATAGTTGGAGACTTCAACAACCTTCTATCAACAATAGGTAGAACAACTAGATATAAAATCAACAAGAGTAAAGAACTCAACAACACAATTTACTAACAAGATCTAATAGACATTTACAGAACATTCCATCCAACAATAGCAGAAAATACACTTTCTTCAAATGCTCATGGAATATATATCAAGATTGGCCATCTCCTGAGTCATAAAGCAAACCTCAACAAATTGAAAAAAAAAAGAAATCATAAGAAGCATGTTCTCCAATCACAGGAAATTGAGCAGCATATTTCTCTAAATAATCAATGAGTCAAAGAGGAATTCTTGTAAAAATCAGGAAAAAACATTGAAAACTGAAATGAAAATACAACATATCAAAACCTATGAGATGCAGCTAAAGCAGCACTTAGAGGAAAATTTATAGCACTAAATTCATACATTTAAACAGAGTAAAGCTCTGAAATCAATAAACTAAGTTCCTATCTCAAGAACCTAGATAAAAGAGCAAAATAAAACTGCAGGAAGCAAATGAAGGAAAATAAGTGTAAGCCAATGAAACTGAAAACAGAAAAACAGTAGAGAAAATCAGTGAAATAAAAAGCTTCTTTGAAACAAAAACAATAAAATTGACAAACCTCTAGCAAGACTGAAAAGAAAGAGAGAGGACACAAATTATCAATGTCTGCAATAAAACAGGGGCTATCACTACAAATCCTAGACCCATCAAAAGAATAATAAGAGAATACTTTGAATAACTCTATAAAACTAAATTTGGCAACTTAGACAAACTTGACAAGTTCCTTTAAAAATGCAATCTATCACAATTCACCCAATTTAAAATAGGTAATTTAATAGCCCTTTAACACTTAAGGATATTGAGTTCATGCTTTTAAGGCCCCCAGAGAGAGAAATTTCCAGGCCCAGATAGTTTCAGTGGAGAATTCTACTAAAACTTCAAAGAAGAATTAACACCAATTCTATAAAATCTCTTCCAGAAAATAGAAGCAGCAGCACTTCCCAATTCATTTTATGAAGCTAGTATTACTCTGATACCAAAACCAGTCAAAGACAGTACCAAAAAAAGAGCAACAAACCAATATCCCTCATGAACACAGGTGTAAAAATCCTTAACAAACATTAGAAAATAAAATTTATTAATATATAGAAGCAGTTATACACCATGACCAAGTGTGTGGCTTATTCCAGAAATTCAAGGCTAGTTTGATATTCCAAAACTAATCATTATAATCCACCATATAACAGACTAAAGAAGGCAAACCACGTCATCGCAAAAAAAAATTTGACAAAATGTAATGTCCATCTTGGGTTTTATTTTTAATCTCATAAAAATAAAAATACAGGGAAACTTCTTCAACTAGATAAAGAGCATCTGTCAAATTCCACCATTCATTAACATTGTACTTAATGGTGAACATTGATGCTTTTCCCTAAAATTGGAAACACACTAAGCCTATTCATTCTCACCACTTTTATTCAACATAGTTCTGGAAGTTTAGCCAGTGCAATGAGAAAAGAAAAGGAAAAGCACACAGATAGAAAACAAATAAATAAAACTGTCCCTGTTTGCAAATCACATGACTGTCTATTTAGAAAATTCCAAGAAATCTATAAAAGAACTAATAAGAGAGTCCAGCAAGGTCATAAGATATAAGATAAACCTACAGAAATCAATTGTATTCCTTCTTGCTCATAACAAACACATGGTCACTAAATTTTAAAATACAATACCATTTATAATTGCTGAAAAAACATAAACTACTTAGGTATAAATCTAAAAAAACATGTACAGGTTGTGTGTGTGTGGAACACTACACAACATTGATGAAAGAAATCAGAGAAGAGCTATAAAAATGGGGAGAGATACCATGTTCATAGAGTGGAAGACCCCACACAATAAAGATGTCAATTCTCTGCAAATCAATGTATAAATTTGACACAATTTCTGTCAAACTCCCAACAGGATATTTTTGGATTTAGACAAGATTATTCAAAAATGTATACAGACAGACAAAGCTAGCCTAGCTAAAACAATTTTGAGAAATAAGAAGGAAGTGAACGGAATCAGTCTACTTGATTTGAAAAGTTAGTATACACCTATCGTAATTGACACTATAATATTGGCAGAGGTAGACACATGGGTCAATAGAATAGCATAAACAACCCAGAAACAAACCTGCACAAATATGCCCAGCAGATTTTTTTTTTTTAAGTACAAAAACAATTAAGTGGAGGAAAGATCACTCTCTCAGTTAATAGTGCTGGGGAAATTAGATATCCCCAGGAAAAACATGGGGGCATTTCCCCATGACCTAAATTTCACACCTTATACAAAAATTAACTCAAAATGGATCACAGATTTAAAGGCAAAACATAAAAATGATAACATTTCTAGGAAAAAAATCACAGGAGAAAATCTTCAGGATCTAGAGCTAGGCACAGTTCTTAGACTTGACATCAAAACCTAATCCATAAAAGGAAACATTGATAAATTGACTTCATCAATATGTAAAACTTTTGCTCTGTAAAAGACCTTGTTAAGAGGATCAAAAGACAAGCCACAAACTGAGAAAAAATGTTTGCAAACCATATGTCCCAGGGCTGGTATCTAGAATATATAAAGAACTCTCAAACTCAACAGAAAGAAAATAAACAATCCAGCTAGATAATGGGCAAAAGACATGAACAGACTTAGTTACCTAAAAGAATATACAGAGGGCAAATGAGCACATGAAAAGATGTTCAAAATCATTAGCCATTAGGGAAATGCAAACTAAAACCACAATGAGATACCACGACACCCCTATCAAAATGACTAATAAAAATAATTATAACTTCAAATACCAGGAAGGATGTGGGGGAAGCATCACCCACGTATTGTGGGTGGGAATGCACAATGGACAGTCACTCTGAAAAACAGTTTGGCAGATTCTTAAAAAGCAAAATATGCAACTGTCATACAACCCAGCAGTAATACTCCAGGGTATTTATCCCAGAGAAAAGCAGACATATGTTCACACACAGTCCTGAGCACAAATGTTTGTAGCAGCTTTATTTGTAATAGCCAAAAAGGGGAAAACACACAGATGTCCTCCAACCAGAAAGGTTAAACAAAGCATAGTGCATCCACACCGTGAAATACAGCTAGGCAAGAAAGGAAACACACTACAGATACGCAATTCGGATGGATTTCCAGAAAACCACGCTGAGTGGAAAAAAAAGACAATCTCAAAAGGCATACACTGCATAGTTTCACTTATGTAACATTCTTGTAATGACAAGATTATTAAAACGGAGAATCTGTGAGTAGTCACCAGGGGCTGAGAATGGGAATGGAGGCAGGAGGATCTGGGATTGATGGGAATGGCCTGCGTCTTGACTGCACCGATGGCATCATCGAGGTTATGTGATTGTGCCACCATTTGCAAAATATGATGAATGGGGAAGTTGGGTAAAGGCCACACACAGCCTCTGTGGTATTTCTAACAACAGCATATTAACCTAACAATTATCTCCAAATTAAAAGTGTGATTTCAAAATAAGAATAACACCATCCTGGCTAACACAGTGAAACCCCGTCTCTACTAAAAAAAAAATACAAAAAAATGAGCCGGGCGTGGTGGCAGGCGCCTGTAGTCCCAGCTACTCGGGATGCTGAGGCAGGAGGATGGCATGAACCTGGGACGTGGAGCTTGCAATGTGCCAAGATCGTGCCACTGCACTCCAGCCTGGGCAAAGGAGCGAGACTCTGTCTCAAAAATAAATAAATCAATAAATAATAATAACAATAATAATTCAAAAATAAGGAAAACTAAAACATTTTAAAAACCTTTCTACTTTGATTAACTAGGTATTTACCCAGGAAGGGTGTATTTCAAAGAATCAATGGCTTCTCTGTGGCTTCTCTATCATTTAAATAAGATAAACATCCTGGTCTCCCAGACGAAAATGGTGACAGCAACATGAAGCTGAATCACAAAATCCTCTCCCACCAAACCTAACGAAATGCATCAAAGGAAACTGTTTATTTAAAAGACAACAAAAAATTAGCTCTTTACTTTCAGCTCAGGAGAGACCAAGGTGAAACTTTCTTGGATGTCCCAAATCTGGGTTCACCTGACAGTGGCCACCGCCACCATGCACCTAAGTTTGACCCCAAGGAGATCAAAGTCAAATTCCTGAGTGCACTGGTGCTGAAGTCAGTGCCATGTCTGCCCTGGCCCTCCAGAAAAGGTTGCTGATGACATCACCAAGGCAACCAGGGACTAGAAGGCTCTGAGGATCACAGGGAAACTGACCATTAGAACAGACAGGCCCAGGCAGAGGCCGTGCCATCTGCCTCTGCTCTGATTGTCAAAACCCTCAAGGAACCACCAAGAAGCAGAAAGAAACAGAAAAATATTAGAGTGGAAATATCACTTGCGATGAGATTGTCAACATTGCCAGACAGATGCATCACCAATCTTTAGCCAGAGAACTCTCTGGAACCACTGGAGCTCCTAGGGACTGCCCAGTCTGCAAGCCACAGTGTCGATGGCGCCACCTCATCATGTGACAGATGACCATGGAACGTGGAGTGCCGGCTAGTTAAGAAGCACAAAGGAAAATATTTCAATAAAGGATCACTCAACAACCCCAAAAAACAAAAAGTTAATGAGTAGTAGAAAATGCAGTTAAAAACAAAAAATAATGAATAGCAGTAACATAAGGAAAGATGTCATAAACTTCAAAATGGTAAGATGAACAGAAAACAAGGGCTCTGTCTCATCTCACCACCCACATCCCAGAAGCAGGGGAGAGACCGTAAGAGCATGAGTCCTCCGCCAAGAATCCTCCCCAGCCCTTACAGGCGAAGAGAAGTGGACTGAGGCATAAACAGGCCACCCACGGAACAGTCAAAGGTGTCCGGGAGAAGAGCAGCCTCCCCCACAGCATCTGTGCGAGGCAGAAGAAAACACCAGGCTGCCTCGTCCCAGAGCTCACGGCAGATGAGGGGACGTTTGGGAGTCCAAGGCTTTCCCTGTAGGGATGTGAACCCCAGGACAGAATAAAATCTCAGAAGGAAGGGTGGCACTCGAATCCCACCAGAAAGCCTGGACACAGCTTCTGGCCAGACCTACAGTGGCCAGGAGGAGCTGGTGTGCAGAGTGCCAAGTAGAATGACTCACATTACGGGAAACAGGCAAAACTCAGGTTAGTAAGGCCATTTTTGGCTACAAGTGATGGAAATTCAATCCAAGCCATCTCCTATACATCAAAGAGGATAAAGTAAGGAAATTGAAAATAATAAATTAGTAAGACAAGATAAGTTGGTTCTTTGACAAAACTAAAAGTATAGATAAAACCCTAGAAAAACTAAAACAAGAAAAAATAGAAAAGACACCACATACATTATTTGAAATGAAATGAAACAAATTTAATTACAAGAGATATCATGAACAATGTGTCATGTATCAATAATTTTAAAACCTCAATAAAGTTGATGATAGTATTTTTAAATATATAGTCAAAATCAAACCAAGATGAAATATATAAAAAGTAAATGAAGGAATAATCATTAAAACAAAAAAATACAATCAAAAACCAACCTTTCCTGTAAGTTTTCAGTCCTAGGTGGTTATACTGGAAAGTCTTGCCAGACCGTAAAGGGAGCAGCAGCTCCCGTCCCTCCCACACCGTTCCACGGAATAGAAAAGTAGGAACTACGCTCACTTTATTTTATCAGGCTGCTATACCCTGGATATGAAACATCAAACAAAGACCATGTGCCTCAGTCCATCCAGGCTACTGGGACAAAATGTCATAGACAGCGGGGCTGATACTCAGCAGAAACTCGCTTCTCACCTTTTGGAGGCTAGAAATCCAAGATCGCAGTGTCAGCGGGCTCAGTGTCTGTGGAGGGCCCATTCCAGGTTTACGAGTGAATGGCCATCTTCTCGCTGTGTCCTCACGTGGTGGAAAGGGTGAGGGAGCTCTCTGGGGTTCCTTTTATAAGGCACTGATCCTATTTGTGAGGCTCTGCCCTCATAACTGTTTCACTTCCCAAGGATCTCACCTCCTCCACCACCACCTTGGGGGTTACAAGATTTCAATTTATGAATTTGGTGGGGTGCAAATATCAAGACCACAGCACAGCAGGAGAAACTTTTTAATAATCTCCCATATGTGAAAATGCTTAAGAAAACTCCCCCAAAAAAGAAGTGAGTTATATCTAAAAAAAACAGAATTACATCACAGCCAATTAGTACTATGTCAGCAGTGGAAGAGTAATTCAACATCAAAACAATATGTTTGTACAATTAACATATTACTTGTTGCTAAAATTAATATATAATACTATCTGAAAGGAAAAAAATTATCTCAATAATTTAGTAACTGATAGTTATAATAGTATTATAATAGTTTATAATCAATACTTTATTAAAAACTATTTGATGCAATTGCATACTCATTCATGGCTACAAAATACAAAGTATATTCTTAGCAAACTAGGAATAGAAAGGAACATTGTAACTAACCAAAAGCTAATAACATAAAGAATAATATTATTATTAATAAAATAATATTTATTTATTTATTTTATTTGGCTATTAATATTTTATTTAATAATTAATAATTTTTAATAAAATTTAATAAATGAATATAATAAATATTAATAAATATTTATTTGGCTATTAATATTTATTATTTTAATAAAATAATAATAACATAAAGAAGAATAAACTCGTACTTAATGCTGAAACCTTAGACGTATTCCCATTGACAAGAAGAACCGTTGTGGACATCCCCTCTCACCACTTCCCTCTGACTCTGCATTAGAAGCCCTGCCCCATGCAATAAAACAATAAAAAGTGCTAAAAGATGCAAGAAACTGAAAGAATGAGCCAAAACTCTCATTATTCGTAGGAGGTATGATTACTAGAAAATTCTATAGCATCTACAGTCTATTAAAATTCACAAAGAACTGAGTGACATCCACATCAAGTCAATTTCATTCCTATTCCCCGAGGATAACCATTTAAAACATAATCCACATATGCTCGTTCATGGATTCCACAAGTGTTTGCTGCACCCCCGCTGCGTGCTTAAGGTTCTGGGCCCTGGGGGAGAGATGTGAACAGAGAGATGGAAGCCCCCACCCTCCCTGAGCTTACAGTGAGAGCAAGGTCAGTGTGAAATATACCACATATGATGAAGAGTGCTTTGGAAAGTAACAGAGCAGGGAATGGGGTACGTTTCAAGATGTTGGGTCCTGGAGGTCCTCACTGAGAAGGTGACTTTCAGCAGATACCTGAGGAGGGAGGGAGTTGGAGGTGCTTGGGCAGGGAGAAAAGTGTGTGCAAGGCCCTGGCACAGGAGTGTGTAGAGAGGCTTGAGGAGCCACAGAGAGGCTGGGTGGGCACAGCAGGGCAGTGGCATCACCACCTCCAGCTCCCACTCAGAAAGCTGATGAATGTGGCAAAGGAAGGCCCAGTCTACTTTCTGCACTTCCATCTGTGGGAAAGAAGTCATGGTGGGCTGGCCAGGGTGGCAGCGGAGGGCAGGTGGGGCTAAAGGCTGGAGAGATCTCCCAGGTAGAGCTTTTGAGACTTGCAGACGCCATGGAGTCGAGGAGGAGTCCAGGTCAGGAACTCCCAGTTCTTGGTCTGCACAAGCTGGAAGGAGGGAAATGCCATCTGCTCAGGGGAATCACCAGAGAAGCAGTGTCAGTGAGCGGTGAGGTGTGGGGTGAGGAGTCAGAAATGCAGAGTTAGACCTGTCTGGTTTTGAGATTCCTGTTACATATCCAAGCAGAGATGTTGAGAGATGTTTGATAGACAAATCTGGAATGCAGGGGAGGGATTTGCACTGGAAACTCAAAACAAAAATCATCATGCCACAGATAATATTTAAAGTAGCTCACAAAACCAGATGAGTGCCTGAGGACCCATGACATTAAAGGGCCAGAGAGATGGGAAAGTCCCTGGAGGATGAGAAGGCACAGCCAGAAAACCAGGAGCAAGCCAACGGGTGTGGTAGACCAGAAGCCCAGTGAAGAACACAAAGCGGAAAGTGTCTCAGGGATGTGCAGGCACTCACTCCACCAAACGCTTAGGGCAGTCAAGTCAGACAAGGCCAGGAAATGGACCACTGGATTTAGCAATGTGTCCACGAGACTAGGAAGAAGAAATGAAGACAGTGAGTGCAAATACGTAATAGCAAAAAAAGATATTCACAGAAGCAACAAAATCTTTAAAATGAAAGAAAGTAACCTAGTAATAAATCTAACCAAAAGTAGGAATGACCTCCAGGGGGGAAGTGTATAAACTGTTATTGAAGATGATTTGAAAACACCCAATTAGACAAATGTATATATATAAAAAATATGATATCCTATTATATATATAAAAAATATATAAAACATTGAAGAAGATTTGAAAACATGTAATTAGGCAAATATATATAAAATATGATATATTTTATATATTTGAAATTTGATATCATATTATACATATATGAAATATTATATATTTTTATATATAATATTTCATATATATATATATTTAAGGATACAAAGATTGAATGCCTTAAAATGGGAGGTAATTGAATCATGGGGACAGTTACCCCATGCTGCTGTTCTTGTGATAGTGAGTGAGTTTTCACAAGATGCGATGGTTTTATAAGGGCCTTTTCCCCTCCTTCACTCTGCACTTCTCCTTCCTGACACCATGTGAAGAAGGACATGCTCCATTTCCACCATGACTGTAAGTTTCCTGAGGCCCCCCCAGCCCTGCAGAACTGAGTCAATTAAACCTCTTTTCTTTATAAATTACCCAGTCTTGGGTATTTCCTCATAGCGGCATGAGAATGGACTAATACAGGGGTTTGTTGTACATATTATTGCATCACCCAGGTACTAAGCCGAGCACCCAATTGTTATTTTTGCTGCTCCTCTCCCTCCTCCCACCCTCCACCCTCAAGTGGGTCCCAGTGTCTGTTGTTCCCCTCTTTGTGTCCATGTGTTCTCTTAATTTAGCTCCCACTTATAAGTGAGAACATGCAATGTTTGGCTTTCTGTTCCCGCGTTAGTTGCTAAGGATAATGGCCTCCAGCTCCATCTATGTCCCTGCAAAGGACACAATCTCATTCTTTTTTTTATGACTGAATAGTATTCTATTCTATTGTAAAGATACATGCCTGCAAATGTTCATTGCAGCTCTATTCACAATAGCACAGACATGGAATCAACCTGTGTTTCACTTTAATATGTATTCAATAAGTAACATGAGACAGTCGACAATGTATTATAAAATGAACTTTCTGTCAGATGATGTAAGTGGCCAGAGCAATTTAAGACAGGCTGAGCCCACATTTAAGGCAGGCTGGGCCTACATTTAAGGTAGGCTGGGCCAGCCTATGATGGTTGGTAGGTTTGGTGTAAATGCATCTCAACTTAGATCATTTTCAACTTATGATGGTTTATTGGGAGGTGCATCTGTATTCACATTTGAAACTATTATAATTAAATTGGATTAAAATTTCAGCTCCTCACCAGCAGAAGCCACATTTCAAGTGTTCATATCACACGTGGCTGGCTGCTTCTGTATTGAATAGCACAGAAAGTTCTATTGCACAGGGCTGGTACTTCAGGGTAAGCCTGGCTTACACCTCACAGAGGAAAGGTGCAATTAGGGAGACTCTGCTTCATTTAAGCCCTTGCACACAGGGACACCCCTATGCATGTATAACCTATGCATATACGTGTGCACACACCTATGTATGCACATGCAGTTTTACACACCTACACCTGCACACACCCACATACACAAACCTCTCGTGCAACCTAAACACTCATCACAGCTGGGAAGGCCTTTGTGCAGGGTAGCACCACTCACTAAATGGGAGTTGTGTGATGAGTCTAGCAGTTGTTCTCAGCCTGAGGCACTCGGGCAAGCTTTCCCCACTGCCCACCTTGCCTTGGGTGGGGGTGGTTCTCATGTTGGCTATGGAGGAAGAAGGTCATCTTGAAGGCACTGATTGGAGGGCCCTATTAGGGTGCTAATGTGGGTGCTACAATTATGAGAACACATGGACACAAAGAAGGGAACAACAGACACTGAGACCTCCTTGAGGGTGGAGGGAGGGAGAAGAAAGAGGAGCAGAAAAAATAACTACCAGGTAGTCAGCTTAGTACCTGGGTGATGAGAAGCGGAGTAAAGGCCCCTATTTGGGAAGTTTGAGAGCATTGATGAGGTTCCTGACTTCCTGGAATTGCCTAGCACAGGCCTGTCAGCTGGTGGGCAATGGGTAATCCCAATAGCGGTGTCTTTACTTCAGAGACAGACCTCAGAATGACGGGCAGCCATGGAACATGCCATGTTCTTGTGCATGAGCTTCTACACTTGGGAATCACCGTCAGAGATTTTTAACAGTCATCCCCTTTGATGGACAAAAATCTCCCTTAGCATCGATCAGGCAGCGAGCAAAGTAACTGTTTTACTTTGCTCTCTTTTTAAAGATTTACAGCTGGCACAGTGGTAACATTTCACAACGCATAAAAACCCAATCCCTGGAAGTTGTCCAGTGCCTCACAAATCATGAAGTGATGATGTAGCAGAGCTGGCCTTAAAGCTCAGCTATGGCCTCTGTGTGTGCAAGTGCATGAGCATGTGGAGGGGTGTGAGCACGTGTGTGCATGTGTGTGAGTGGGTGTGAGCACGTGTGTGCATGTGTGTGAGTGGGTGTGAGCACATGTGTGCATGTGTGTGAGTGGGTGTGAGCACGTGTGTGCATGTGTGTGGGGGTGAGTGCATGCATGTGAGCAAGCAGTTCTGTGTGCATGTGTGTGAGTGGGTGTGAGCACGTGTGTGCATGTGTGTGAGTGGGTGTGAGCACCTGTGTGCATGTGTGTGGGGGTGAGTGCATGCATGTGAGCAAGCAGTTCTGTGTGCATGTGTGTGAGTGGGTGTGAGCACGTGTGTGCATGTGTGTGAGTGGGTGTGAGCACGTGTGTGCATGTGTGTGGGGGTGAGTGCATGCATTTGAGCAAGCAGTTCTGTGTGCATGTGTGTGAGCATGAGTGCATGTGTGTGCACGTGTGAGCATGGGTGAGTGTGTGAACATGGGGAGTACATGTGTGTATGTGAGCATGGGTGAGTGCATGTGTATAAGTGTGTGCATGAGCATGTGTGTGCATGTGTGTTAGCATGGGTAAGTACACGTGTGAGAGCAAGTGTGTGTGTTAGCAAGCATGTGTGTGGGTGTGAGCATGTGTGTGCACACCTGTGAGCATGGGTGGATGTGTGTGAGCATGGGTGAGTGCCTGTGTGTTTGGGTGTGAGCACGTGTGTGCATGTCTGAGAGTAGGGGTGAGTGCATGTGTGTGAGCAAGGGTATAAATATGTGTGGTCGTGTGTGCACAATGTTTGAGCATGTGTGAGTGTGTAAGCATGTGTTTATGAATGTGTGAGCATTTTGAGCACATGCCTGAACACATGTGTGCACATGTATAAGCAAGTGCATGTACACTTTAACTGGAAATTTCAGGTGTTCAGAGTGTGGGTCTACACACACACACACACACACTGCCCCCTCCTTCCGTCCCCCTGGCCTGGGGCTTCGCATCTGTCCTTCAGGCATCGTCCCTGCTAATAGCCATGCAGCCCAACCAGAGCCAGGAGGAAGCTGCATTGGTGCCGCCACGCGGCCCTGCACAGCTGCCGAACAGCAGCTTCTCTCACTGTGGGGATGAGCTGGTCAGCCTGGAGCCAGTGTGGCCGGAGGCTTCCTACCCAGCCTCCCTGGGGTTGGGGAGGAAAAGCTGCCTCCGAGGCCTGGACTGTGCTGTGCTGATGTTTGACTGCACCTGCTGCCTGCAGGGGGCACAGAGGCTGTGGGTCCCTGCAGGAGTGGCACAGGGACAAAGGCCACAGGAGGTGCAGGCGGGTGGTGTGTCTTCACTGGGTGTAGTCTACAAGGATGAAGGACACAGGAGGCACAGGCAGGTGGCACATTTTCACTGGGTGTATTTGGTGCCCGAGAAGTGTGCACCCCCCAGCACAGCCCTGCTAACCGGGACAGCTGGCACCTGACACTCCAATCAGGAAAGCAGAGCCTGGTGAAGATGACGCCCCAGGCTGTGACCACTCAGCAGAAAAGTCAGAAACCCTGGCCTAGCAGCTCCTGGATGCAGGCTGCTCTGTGATCAATGAGATTTCAACCAAAAATGAGTCACTGCTTATTTATTTTGCGTTTGTGTGGGCCCGTTCTCTGCTAATCAGAAAAGTTGGCAGAAAAGCCCACTTCCTGGGGCAAGCAGCTATTCTAGGAGAGTGTGGGAATGGGAGATGGGTTCGAGGTAACCCCCACCATATGGCTCTCCTCAGGCCCCTCTCCCGAGTCCCCTCTGAGGGCCCTGAGACCAGCATTCCTGACCTGCATACCTCAGGCAGCAACAAAGTCTCAGCTCCACAAAGGGAGACCTCCGCAGACCACCCCTTCTCCAGTTTCACCCGGTGGCCTCCCTTTCTCGTGTCCCAAGAGGAGTGGGGATCGGGTTTGGCTTTCTGTGGGGCATACGGTTTCCAAGTGGATGTTTAATTCACACGCCAGTCCCTGGTGGCAGATTCGGTTTTCCACTTCTGTAACAGGAGCTGGGCTGTCACTGCTGTCGGAATCAAACAGACCACTTCTTCCAGAAGAATCCTAGGCCGCACTGAAAACAAAGCGAAATAAACTCATCATCCAACAACCACCGCCATGTGGCATATCACCCTCCATTTGGATTTCCTTCGGCTTTTGTTTGTGGCAAGAATGTGGAAACATTGAAATCCAGTATCTGCCCTGGAGACATGAGATTTTGTTAACATTTGAGAAAGTCAAGACTGAGAGTGGGGCAGCCCCAGCGTCCAGACCGCGCAGCCCCCGGGTTCCAGCATGAGGACGGCCAGCTCCTGGAGCTCCATCCCTTCTGCGCCTGGGCCCCAAACTGTTGTGCCAGCACCAGGCAGGGGCTCACTCCTTTGGCGCCAGGTCGTTTGGACCATAGATGGGGAAAAGGGCCCTTAATGGTCCTGCAGGAGCGGTATAGGACTGTCCACAAAGAAGAGGGCACCTGGATGCTGTGGCAGGGCCATGTCAAGATGCCTATGTGAGTGCCATGCCTGGACACCATGGGAACTGACCGAGGGTCCAGCAATCACAGGAGTCATTTCCTCATCAGAAGGATTTGCATCCGTTCCTCTGCTGGCATTTAAAAGCTGATTCACGCACGCTGACCATCAGCCCTGCTGAAAAGGGGGTCACAGCTCCTTGTGAGAAAATAAGAAAACCAGCCAGGACCCGAACCCGAGCATCTGACCTCCGCCATGTCAGGACCTGAACCTGAGTATCTGACCCCCACTCCCTCGGGTCCCGAACCTGAGCATCTGACCACTGCCCCCTGGGGACCCTAACCTGAGCATCTGACCAATGCTGCATCAGGGTTGCAGGAGGGAGAGCAAGATTGCCCTTGAGGCCCTTCCGCCCTCACATGCATGCACTCACACACGTTTGTAACTCTCCACTCCCTGTGGCTGTCAGGAGAGCACAGGCGAGTGCTTCGCAGACCAGGAGCATGGCCTGTGCCATCCCCAGCACCCACCAGGCCCAGGGGCTGCCCCTGCCAATGCCTGGCTCCAGCTCATAGTGATCCCCATTCTACCCAGAGGCTCAGGGCTGAAAAACGTGGTTCGGTTGGAATGTTCTTTCCCTCATCACACCTCAGAAGCTGAATTCTTGGATGAGGGACACGGAATGGGGTGATTCAGGACATTCGGGACATGGACTCTGGAGCCAGACCACTGGGCTCGAATCCCAGCTCTGCCACACACAAGCTGTTGGCCAGAGACAAGTTCTGAGCCTCCTCCTGCCCTGCTTTACTCCCTGTGAACTGGAGCTGTTAAGGGTGCCCCCCTCACAGCATGGTGGAGATTCCAGCGTCAGCATTTGCAGAACCTTTGGGCAGCATCTGGAGCCCGGCAAGTGCACACAGGAACCTGATGGGCAGGCAGGACAGAGGGAGCCTCCTGAGCACAGCACAGGCACCTGCATACAGTTGGCAGCTAGAGGGGAATTCTTCTACCCACAACAGCGTGATGGCGTGAGAGGCATCTCCACCCCTGTGAAACAGGCTACAGGAGGACCGCTGGGCTGTGGGGGTCCCGATCACATGCTGTGGGGCAATTTCAAGCACCTGGCATCCCTGGCTGACCCGTTCTGAGGGGCAGCCCGTGTTGTGGGTCCCTCCGGCTTTCTTGGAAGAGTCCTGCAGCAGCGAGAGGCTGAGTGTCCAAAGCCCTAAAGCCACAACTAGCCCAAGCAGCCATCTGGAGTGGTGCTTGGCGAGCAGTGGCATGCCGTGCCCCAGGCCTTCGGCTCAGGCCTGCAGAGCTCCAGAGCTCCGGAACGAGAGAGCCAGGACACAGGGGTGCAGCCTGTGATCGCCCAGGATGGCCGGTGGCCCTGGCGGCAAGCCTCACCTTTCCCTTGGCCCACTGTAACCAGGCACAGCCCAGGCTGTTCCCCTCCCTTTTGAAGGGAGCCAGTCATCAATATATCAGTTTGTAATCACATGAACAGGAAGGTTCCTGGAAGTGAAGCCACCAACAGGCCAGCGGTCCTGGCATTGCCTCGACTGGCAATTGCCTGGGGGTTTCCTGCAGCCAATGGAAACTGACCTTCGTGCCGAGGAAACAGCCAACCCAGCCAGAGGCAGGAGGAGGCTCGGTCCAGGTGCCCTGGGGGGTCTCTTTTCCCTTGAAAGGACAAAGGTTTGGGGAGGAGACACACAGGTGCATTCCCCAGCCCCCGGGATTCCCCGTAGTGGTTTCCCTCACCATTGTCAGCACTGGAAACACAGAAGTTGACACAGTCCCATTGAAGTGGGTCAAGTGTGTTGTTGAATGTAGTGCACACATACAATGGCAGGTCTGCCAGCACCTGAGGTGGCCAGCTCAAGGTAAAGGCTCATCACAAAGCCATCAGTAACCACATCTTTTTTCTTTCATTCAATCAAAGCAAAGTGTACATCTTCAATGCATGACCTGGCAAGATTTAATAAGACACAGCAGAAACTGTGGAAAGAAAGAGGTTAATTCCAATCAAGGAAGTCTGATTTGGCTTGAATTAGGCCGGCTGTTAATGGGGGTAAGGGCGTTGCCAGCAGAGGAGAGACGGTGAGGCTGATGATGGCATTACTCAGCAGGAGATGATGGGAAAAGAGAATGAAGGGTTCGGCTGCAGGAAGACATGAACGCCCCTCCACAGGTTTGAACTCTACCAGTGTTGAGGGCCATGAGAAGTTTCTAAATAGGGGATCTTGGGTGTGGACATGCTTTAGAGGGTCAGTGGCTCCAAGAGTAGAATCATTTGGGCGGGAGAGGGGTTACCATGAGGCCAACTCAAAACAGATTCCAACAATACCAAGCAGACGTCTGCGGGCTGCACCAGCAAAGGAAGAGACATTCGGGAGGGAAACCCTCTGCCAGGCTGGTGAAGGTGAAGATGGGGCACACTGTTACAAACAAGTCCAAGTTTTCTGTTAAAGCATCAACACTATCACCTCAACCTTATGAATATCCTCAACCTGAACAAAATTGCCCTTCTTAGCTAAAACTTGCAATGATTCCTAATGACAAATTACAGTGATTTTCCCTAATGCTAATGTCTACACTACTCTTCTTATTTCAGCCCAAGCCTGACTCTGAGACTGAAAGAGGCAGCCTTTCCACCTCCAAGGCCCTACCTGTCTCTGGTGCGGATCTTAGGGCTCTGGATGCTGCTTCCCCTGGTGGGGGCTGGCACCGTGAAGGGCCTGACTGCAGCCAGCCCTGTCTGCCCCTTTCTGGAGATGTCATTCTAGACACAACCTCTCACCATCCAGCACTTTTATTTTCCTACCCACAATACAACAGCAAGCATTAGCAATGTTCCTCCGATGTGCCCAGTGCAAGGAGAGAACCAGAGAGTGTATGTAGGACCTGGCTTCTGCCTTCAAACATCTTGCAACTTGTTCAGAGAGTCCAGAATGAAACAAACGAGGTGTACAATAGGCAAGCAGTATTCAGTCCCTGGCTTGTGTACAAGCTCACGGGAGGAGGAGGTTAACACTCGGGAGAAGCCATGCTGGGGACGCTGCATGAAAGTCCTTCTTGGAAGCCAGAGACCAGGCTGGGGATCCAGACTGCGAAGTAATGTGGCTTGTGCCTGGCACACCAAGAAAGGCATGTAGCAGGAAGGGCCCCCAGGGCAGGCTGGAGTCATGGATAGAGGGTCCTGCATGCCAGGCCGAGGGTTGGGATCACAGGTTTGATGCCATGGCTTCCATGAGGCCGCCTCTCAGGGGTCAGGCGGATCAGGGCAGGGTGGTCCCAGGAATGGGCAAACTCGGGGTCTCGGGAGATGCACTGAGAGGGCAGGAGCCCAGCTATGGAAAGACACCTCGAGTTTTCCTGCCAAATGTGTGTGATTCAATTCACTTTCCCCAGCACTGACCTGACTCTCAGCCCACACGAAACCTGAAGGAACGCTGCAAGGGAAGACTGTCTGTGTACAAGCAGATCGTCCATCCTCCAGCTCAGTGGCTTCTTCTGCATTCTTAACTGGTTTAACATTTGTTTTGCAACCTCACACACGAATCCAAGCCCCTCTTTCTATAACAGCCATCACCATCAATTAGGCACCAAGTAAGTCTCCGACCCTGTGCCTAGGGCTTTACATAAGCGATTTCTTTAATCTCACAACAATGTCAACAAGATCAGCCCTGCTAACACTGAGCCCTGTGGGTTGTCTCCTATGAGCCCAAAGGGTCAGGGCTTATCAACCGCATAGGCAAGAGGGGCCCAGGCCAGCTGACCAGGAGGTGGGCTCTGTCCGCCTCTCCCTGCGGCCCCGGTGGAAGGCGGTTCATTCACGAGACATGGAGACGGAGGCATGGGTGAGCTGGATGAGTGACTGCGTGTGCACCAAGGAGGCGGCTGCCACCACGTAGCTCCATGCACCAGCCAGAGCCCGAGCCTCGCTGCAGCCTCACTGCCGTTTGCTTGCCACCGCCTCTGCCCCGGAGCCCAGGTAGGGTGTGGATGTCAGTGCAGCCTCAGCACCACCCACTCCTGACCTTTTCGCCCACCTTCACCGTCTTTCCTGCTGGCTCCCCAGTGCCTTCAGAATAAAGACCCTTGAGACCGTGTCACGGCTCCTGCCTCCTCCCGCACCTCCAGCTTTGTCTCCTGCCTGCGGTCCAGCGTCCTCTGCTGGGCTCCAGGGCCTTCGCCCCAGGACCGGACCCAGGCCCGGACGCTCTCAGCCTGCCTCCTGGCCTCGTGTTTTCTCTCAGGGCATTCCACAGTTGTACTTTTGTGCATTTTGTGCAGTTATTGGATCAGCTTCTGCCTTTTCCAGTAGACTACACGCTGCATTACGGTGGAGACTATATATTTGATAAACTTCTGTAGAATGAATAGTCTGGAGCCCAGAAGATGGAGAGAAGGTTGGCTCCCTTGGCAGGAAGAGCAAAGTGGGCACAGGAATCCCCTCTGTAGAAGGGAGGAGACGATTTTGGTTTCCGACCAGTTGCGTCTGGGCGTGGGGCTGGCTCATGTGCTGAAAGTGTCCCTGAGCAGCAGAAGTCAGAGGAGGTGCGGGCTGCGGATGCGAGCTGGGGCCTTCACACAGAGCCTGAGCATGAGTTTCTGAGGGAGGTGAGACTCACAGCACGAGACTCCCATAGGGGAAGAGCAGACCCCGGGACCGAGCCTGGGGAACGCAGCAGAGCCAGCCCAGCGAGGTCGAATGACCGGACCCCAGGGACGCAGAAGACAGAGGGGCCCGGGGAGTCAGTACTGAGAGACCCCGAAGGCGGCGCACTGAAGACTCCACACGGGGAGTCAGTACTGAGAGACCCACAAGGCGGGGCGCGCTGAAGACTCCATATTCATCTGTTTTTGTTTTATAAATGGAGTCATCAGCAGACAGTGTTTTTTGTTTTGTTTTGTTTTGAGATGGAGTCTCGCTCTGTTGCCCAGGCTGGAGTGCAATGGTGCGATCTCGGCTCACTGCAACCTCCGCCTCCTGGGTTTAAGCGATTTTCCTGCCTCAGCCTCCCGAGTAGGTGGGATTACAGGTGCGTGCCACCACGTCCAGCTAATTTTTTGTATCTTTAGTAGAGACGGGGTTTCGCCATGTTGGCCAGGCTGGTCTCAAACTCCTAATCTCGTGATCCAGCTGCCTCGGCTTCCCAAAGTGCTGAGATTACAGGCGTGAGCCACCATGCCCGGCCGAGTGAAGTGGTTTTAAAGATCCAACTATAGATTTGGCTTTAGAAAAGTAATTGCCAATCTTAGATGCAGAAGCCCAAGGGCTTGATGGCCAGAAGTGGCGGTGGGGGGTGGGGGTGCCGGAGGGGCTGGAGCCGCGCAGTCGAAAGCGCCTTTCCAGCAAGGGGCTGCAGCCGTCTGGTCGCCTTTCCAGAACTCAGACTAAGAAAGTGAGGATAGAAATGGGACCGTAGATGGAGAGGATCCCAGAGGAAAGAGAAGTTTCCGTTAGAACGTTTTATTCAAACACGAAGGGGAAGTTCCACCCCAGTGAGCGCTGGGAAGTGCGTTCTCAGATGGGGATGGTTATAACAGAAGCCACAGTGATGTGCCCCAGAAACCAGTAGCATGAGCCACAGCTGCCTAATCCATGCACAATAACCTCGCTGCCCATTCATCCGCATTTTCCTTAGGTTTTCAGAGAAGTATAATTTTGTGAGAAAGTTGTTGCATTTGCACTTTTAGCCCGGGAACAAAAAGAAAGTCCAGCGGACTGTGTTAGCACACTTGGGAACCCGTGGCAGACGAGCATCTGTCTGGCACACCAGGCGTCGATCTCCGCGAGACAAGCTGGAAAATCCTCTTCCCCAGAAGCGCAGCACCTGAGCGTGTGATGTGCACATGTTCGTGTGGAAGGCCCGAGACGCCATCCAACCCCATGGCTCTCAAACCGGGTCTCCAGAACCACGGCCTCAGCAGCATCTGCAGCCCCCAGCATTCCAGATTCTCAGACTGAGCCCCCACCCACGAGTCGGAAATGCTGAGGCTGGCTCTGGAAACCCGTGCTCTCCTGGGTTCTCCACCCTGACTCTGATGCACCTGAAATCTAAGAGCTGCTGCTCAAGTTTGACAGTTCTCACTCAGTCAAAACCACCTGGGGACGCTGTTGAAATCCCACACTGGGATCCTGTTCCCAAGGGCCCTATACATTTTGTCCTGACTGTCAGCGAGTTTTAAAAGCTCCCCAGAGGCATTTACTGTGCATCCAGGGATGGGGCCATCAGCAAGGTGCCTCCGTGGTGGAAGCAGACCTCACAGTTGGAATGCACAGCTCCCATTATCTCACGTTAAGAGATAGGGTTTGTGGTTTTGAGCCTTTTGGAAGAGAAGTGACATGGAGATCTAAAAGAATATGTGGTTTATGAAAGTTCAGTTAAAAAATGGTTAAGATGGTAAATTGTATGTTATGTGTATTTTACCACAAAAAAAAAAGAGGAAAATGTAGGATATTAAAAACAGTACTACCTGGAATTTGTATGCACATAAGTAATTTAAAGTCCAAAATGACACAAACTCCCTGGGCGGCCTCTGAACCAATGTGCTCCTGAGCCCTCTTCGGCCTCCCTGGGTCACATCTCTACAGATTAGAACCATGCTATGCTGAGCCCACCTTCCTGTTGCCATTTTGTGGGGAAGGAAAACGAGTTTAATCTCTTTTCCTGACCCCACCCTTCTTTTCCATAGTGAACAACAACAAAAGTCGTATAATGGAACTTAGAATTGATGGGGCCCAGAGCATACTGAGGCTCATTAAGCAATAAAGATCTTGATTGAGAATATTGTTCACGATTAATGACAGGCTGGGGGCCGAAAACGCACAGCTGACGGCCAGGAAACCCAGTTGGTGAGAACCCTGCCAAGCATCCCCCACAAGGCGGTCGGTGCCATTGTCAGCAGCAGAGGACGCAGACCTGGGCAGGATCTCCTCCCTGAGAAGCCCGCCCTCTGCGCCTGCACCTCCCCTCTGTCTGCCGCGCCCCTTCCCCGCTGAGCCCATCTGCGGCTGCAGCCACATCCTGCATTCCATCCACTTAAAGCCTGTTGTGCAATCCCTTTGGACCGGTGGACACCTAATTAAAACAAATTAACGATCTGAAGCAGAAACTGTGTTTAATGAAGCCTCGCTCAGGCTTGCGCATAGTACCAGGGCTGTTTGCCTACAAATATTTACCAGCCCTTGGTGCGGAAGAAGCACGGCCACCTGTCCCCAGCCTTCCTTCCACCCGCGGGCAGTGCCAAGCAGGGTTCCTCCCACCATCGCCACCACAACCCCTGGTCCCTGTGCCCATGGAGCTGCAAGAGCAGCATCCACCTCCCTCTGGCCTGCTCTCCCTTGGGCCAGGGTCCTGCCAGGCCTCTGCTGGCCCACCCTTCTGATCCAGTCTAGGTCCAGCTTTGGCAATCTCAAGTTCACCCAGCAACTGGGTGGGGTTTCCTGTGGGTAGGGCTGACAGCCAGAAAGCCACCTAGGGTTAAAAGTAAAAAATATGTTATTATTTTCCCAAAACAGAGATGAGACCCACCTTGAGGGTACTTGCTCCAAGAATTGCCTCAACTCTCATTTCAGGCCTGGTAAGATGGTGCGATTATTATAACAAAGAAGAAATAATTTGTTTTAAAGACAAATGGAAGGAGAAAGAGGAGAGGGGAGAGGAACCTCAAAGAGAAGGCGAGAACTAAGGCAGAAAGGTGGCCCAGGACAGCAGGAAGTGGACCAGCCGAGGGAGGCAGGAGGATGCCCCGGAGCCCTGACCTCCATCCGTCTCGAGTTCTTGGCCTCATCTGCCTCCTTCCCAGCATCTCACCTGACAGTGACTCTGAGGAGCACCTCCAGCCGGAGGCCGCCAGATCCACACACTGTTCCCACCATGAGACCCTGCACACCCGGCTGCCCAGGTGAGGGCTCAGTTGCTCTCAGCCCTCCACGCGGCACAGGACTCTGCTGCCACGAGAGTGAGTAATTCCAATGTCAGCCCCACAAGGCAAGGCCCAGAGGGAGCTCAGGGTGAGCCCCCTTCCACAGACAGAGTCCCTGAGCCACACAGGAAGCCAACAGTCTCTGCAGGATCACAGACAAGGTGCAAAGCAGGTGCAGAGCTCTGTCGCTGCTCCCAACATGCCCGGGATGAGATCGGATGAAACGGCCTCTCCACCAGGTGCCCAGGGCAGGGCCTGAGTCCACAGGACTGTCAGGGCTCCGCAAAAATGTTTTCATCCCTTTTAAAATAAGAGGGAAGAAAACAAACTGCGAGGTAGAAGAAAATGTTTGATTGTATACAAAAAATATGTGTTCATATTTTTCCCATGCGGTTGTAAAATGTCATTTTTAATCTTTCTTATGGAGGGCAGGCCCTGCAGCAGCTTTAGGGGCCAGGCCTGTGCATCGCTTCCAGGACACTTCCTGGGCCAGCAGCGACTGCACCAGGCAGCCAGCAGGGAGGCCAGCAGCCTTCCTTACCAGCCCCAGCCTGTGGTCTGGGCCTCTCCTCTAGAGTTGCCCCTTCCCCTTAAAAGAGCCTCTGTGCTGACGGTAATGTCTGGGCTGGCCCCTGGCCCACACTCTAAAGAAGCCCAGCCCCACAGGCAGGCAGGTCGCTACCTGTCAGCTCAGGTCCCTGGAGACTCTGTGGCCCCACTGACCACCCCTGCCTCCTGGGCCCCGCTGGGGACAGGGCCGACACAAGTCCATGCCTGCCTCTCGTTCCACACTGTCCCCGCTTCCCTCTGCCCTGCATTCCTGGTCCCTGCCTGCAGCCCCGAATTCCTGCAGTGTTCGAGGCAGGATATGCATAACTCTGGAATTCACTTTCTCACCTGCCTGTCACAGCCTGAGCCCGTGAGCCCTCAGGGCTCAGCACAAGTCCCATCTGCTCCCCGGGCAGACGCATGGCAGGCTGTGACTCAGGAGAGGGAAGTCCCTGGGCTACAGACTGTTAATTGTAAACCCAGGAGGCCAGGTGACACCCTATTCTGAACATCAAATAAGGGGAAATGAAGGCATCGCATACCAGGCAGGCCAGCTCCCAGGTGCTCAGGCAGGACACGGCCATCCCTGGGGTTGGTTCTCCCTGTGCCTGGCACTCTCCTCTCCAGGTGCACCAGAGCTGACTCTGCACTGCCAAGTGGGCTTGGGGAGCACTGCACCCCACAGGAATGCTACCTGCTGGGAAGGGCACAAGAAGACAGGAAGCCATCAGCCACACAAACGGACAGCCTCCAAAATCAACACGTTCGGAATCAGCCACGCAAAGGGACAGCCTCCAAGATCAACATGTTCACAAGGAACCAGCAGCCGAAAAGACTTTACCTCGAGCCATTCCGGGAAGCACGAGTCACTCCCACCTCCAGGCACACACCAGCGTTTACCTGGTTTGGAGCTGCCCAGCCCAGCCCAGCACTCTTGCCAGGGTACCAGAGCCTGGAGGAGGAGAAGAGGTGCCTGGCCCCACCGTGCTGTGGCACTGGCAGGGCTGACACACATGTGCCACTGTGTTGCACGACCACAGCCTAGCGGGCTTCCTCTGCCTTCACCCAACCCGCTAAGGACATTGCTGAGGTCAAACAGGTCTTATATGCAGTTTTTTGGATTCCTGAACTGAATGGACTTCGTAAACATAGTTTACTTTTTAAATTTAGTCTTTTATCACGTTCTTCCAGATAGAGAACGGCTCCCTTAGGGACACCTAGATCATGTTTCTCCCAACCAGCCATTGTTTGCCAGAAAACCAAGCTCGTGGCCACCACATCCACAGCGCAGCATAATATCCATGTGAATGGGTTAGTGCTGTCCGCATTAGAAATGCCGGATTCTTAATGCTTAGAGCTGAAAGCGACCGGCCTCAGGGCCAGCACTGTCACCTCACACGGGAAAAGCACGACGCATCACGTGCTCTGAGGTCGGCCCTGCTGTCTGTGCGGCTCCACCTCCAGTCTCACCGTCCCCACAGCCCTGCCACGGTAAGTTCACTGGGCGCTGGACGCTAGATGCTGGCCTCGTCTGCTCGTAGCTTTCACCCCTGCCTTCCGAGTATTGTCAAGTGAGAGGCCTGCTCAGGTCAGTGAATGCCCGATACTGCAGGAGGAATCGTGATCTGAACAATCAGATTTGAATATCTTTCATAAGCCTTCTTTCTAAATCTCCAGCGAGCTCACACTCGCCTGATGGAATCTAACCATCATGCCCTCCCCGTCTTGGCACCCCAACAACTTTTGCAATATTATCATGACCTGGCAAGAACGTGCTGTTTTCAGATGCAGGCGACCGCGTGTTCTTTGTTGACATGCCAAGCAAAGGAGGCTGGAAGAGGAGCCCTTCCAAGATGCCACCTGCAGTTCTCACTGCTCTTGTCACTACATTAAACATATTTGGCCGTCGTTAGTCAGTTCGGATAAAAATACAAGTAGATTTCAGCTGTGTTTGGTAATTCCTAAGAGAGGGTTCACTGAGTCCCACGAGGGGCACCAAGACACTTTATCCCCCAAGACGCCCACCAGGAAGACAGGTGCTCCATGTTCCTCTGGTTTCCACCTCACACTGTGAACGGTGGTTTGTGTTTTTCAACAACACCCAAGGCCTTTTTTCTTTCTCCTTATAAGGAGTACTTTCCCCACGTGGTCAGCAGTGCAGGGGTTGGTGTCCTTGACTGCTGAATCTGCAGGGCCTGTGCCCACTGCACTCTCCTGCCTGTGTGTGGGCCTGACCTGGGCCCCCCTGCTCTGGATATGCCCAGGACTTCCCCTTGGTGTAGCCCTGGAAGTCCTGTGTCCTGGAGAGAGGCCTCTGTGCCAGGCAGACCAGGGTGGTTGGTGGGGTCATGTGCTGACCTCCTAAAATCATGCCCCCTTCAATTTGTCTTATAGCAAACAGATTTTGACAATACAAAGCTTTCTTTAAAAATTTAAGGTCGGGCACAGTGGCTCACGCCTGTATTCCCAGCACTTTGAGAGGCCAAGGTGGGTGGATCACCTGAGGTCGGGAGTTTGAGACCAGCCTGGCCAACATGGCGAAACCCCATCTGTACTAAAAATACAAAATTAGCCGGGTGTGGTGGCGCACACCTGTAGTCCCAGCTACTTGGGAGGCAGAGGCAGGAGAATCGCCTATACCCGGGAGACCAACTAAGCTGAGATTGAGCCACTGTACTCCAGCCTGGGTGACAGAGCAAGACTCTGCCTCAAAAAAAAAAAATAATAATAATAAAGTGCAATTTTTAGTGAAGGCTAAAGAAAAATGGTGGGAAGAGCTGAGGGATGTGATCTCAACCCTGATGAAGGCCTGAGAAGAGCCATCGGAGGAGTCGGAACCAGAAGGGGATTCTATGGGGCCCCTCCCTCGTCCTCAGAGTGCATGGCTTTTATTTACACGTGACGTAGTCTGCTTTTGCCAGGGGACTGCATGGGACACTCCAGCAAGTTTTCCATCTCGAGTTCCTGTAACCAGCAGCGAAGGCATCAGAACGGCCACAGGTTACCAAGCTGGGGTGCATCCTGCCCGGTGGCTTCGCCCTGATCCTTGCTGCGTGGCCTCAGCTCTTCTCCCTCAGGAGCTGCAGGGGCTTTGGTCCACGCCGCCTGTGAGACTGAGGCACCAACAGCTGCCTGGTTCTCAGCACTTACTGGGATTGAGTTGAACATCACATCAAAACTTGCAGAGAGCAGCGGTCAGTGGCCCCCAGGCTGGGCTAGTGCTGGTGACTCGGCCCTAAGCACACAGGAGGCAGCCTGCCTGTGCCCAGCCCGGGACCCTGGGTTTCCCCTTTGCTTTGTTCCCCAGGGGTGCTGGCTGGCACGCTGTCTTTGAGGGGCAAGGAGATGCCAGCCCAGGCAGTTTCCAGGGCAAGCCACAGCAATGCCTGGCGTGCATGGCAGTGAGTGTGGCCATCTGGTCATTACGGCCGAGCTGCTTCCAGTGCCAGCGGCTCTTTCTCCGTCTCATTCCAGGGGCTTTGGAGCCCGCGACAGAGATCCTGGGGAGAGCTTGGCTAAAGTTCACTCTCATGTCTTCTCCATCTTGGACAGAGAGAACGAATTGCACTGTGGGAAGATGTACACCTGTGCATGTGTGTTCTTGCATGTGTGTGAAGACGAAGACACCAGGTGTCGAGGACAGCGGGAGAGTGAGGAGCCAAGGGTGACATGGACCTCAGAGTCCCAGGGAGCAGGAGTTGCAGGAGGAGGAGCAGAGGCCAGGTAAGGGCGGAAGACCAGGACCTCGTGCGAAGCAGAGGGTGGGGAGGCCC
Organism: Nomascus leucogenys; assembly: GCF_006542625.1. Taxonomy (NCBI): domain Eukaryota; kingdom Metazoa; phylum Chordata; class Mammalia; order Primates; family Hylobatidae; genus Nomascus; species Nomascus leucogenys. Next base: position 155,725,352 of record NC_044383.1, read on the forward strand.
AGGACAGCGGCCACAAAAACCAAACAAGGGACAAGTTCTGCCCTGTGTTGCCGAGGAGAGAGGCTTCAAGCTTTGTTTCCCCACAGGAGCTGTCACTGGAGCAAGGGGACGGATGCAGAGGGCTCCCGCACTGGCTGCGCACCAGGCTCTTACCCCCTCCTCACCCGCGCGCCAGGTTCTCACCCTCTGCTCACCAACCACGCTTCTTGGCACGTTTTCTTGTTCATTTCTAGCACGCTGACTTCCATGATAAAAGCTGCCACACAGTTCAGAGCTAGTAAGAATGAAGCGGTTGAGGGAAAATTTGCTTCTCATAAGTAGATAAACCCCAAGGGCTCAAGCTGATCAGGACCGGGTGGATAACACACCTCCTGCAGCTGAGCCTCCCACCTCACTCTCAGCCACTCACAGAGGAAGCCACTGATGGGGACGCTGAAGGCGTCCCCCAGACCTTCAGCTCCCTCCAACGAGCCCCCAGAGCAGGAGGCCCGGTCATCCACCCCCATGCACAGCAAGTCAGTGCTAATGTGACTTCAGCCCTCAGCTGTCCTGAAAAGCATGTAACGAAGCATTCGGAAAATGCATGCACCCAAGAACTAGCAGAGTCCACGACAAACATTCACTGCCACACTTTTTCAGGGAAGGAATAGGGGTTGGTAACACTCTCTGGTCCAGGGGCTCGGGGAGGTGAGACGGCTTCTCCGCACAGCGAGGTGTCCGCTCCAGTCAGCGTGGTCTGCAGAAGTCGCACAAAGTGCCTGGAAGTGCTCAGGGCCATCTGGGGGTGAATGTTCTGCTCCCTCAGCTATCCCTGCCCTTGGCACACCCGGGCTGCAGACGGCCGGCAGGGAAGCCATGGAGGAGGCCACACGGCAGTGTTGGTATCTGATGACTCACCCAGAAAGGAGGCGAGTGAGTGGACTGTAGGGTGAGTCGCAATCCTTTGGAAATTGTTCATCGTACCTAACATTTATTCTAACTCCCTCTGAACCAGGCCTCCCCTGTCTTGCTGGATAACAGAGAAGTGACAGACAGGACGTGGAACCCCACGCAGCTGTCCAGGCCTCCCCAGCACTCATGGCTTTGGGCTCCCAGACCTTGGCCCAAACCTGGAAATTTTACCATAGCCAGGGAAGAGGCTGAAAATACCACAAGAATGGAACCTCATAGCTCTTGGAGATTTCTGTTTCTAGCTGAGTGGGAACCAGGAAAGGCAGTGAAGCCAGCAGCCATGTCCCGTGGCCTCCTGAGTGGGGGGTCTGTTGCTGAGACATCCGGGCACCAGGGCTCGGTGTATTCTCACCGCCACCCCGCACTCATCGCACTCAATGCTTCTCAGCCTGAATTGCAATGCCACATGGGTCTTCCACTTTGGAGAAATAAACACGCCAAGAGAATGTGAAGGAGTTTTCCCTAGGGACACGGAAGAGGGTTCCGTTTATCTTGCTCACTTCCCAGAGAATTCTGTTCAGGAGCCAAATGCCCCAATAGGACAGAGACCTTAAAAATATGGGCCTAGTTGCTGCTGTTGTGTTTGTTCTGGAAGCTTCCAGACCCTGAGGGCTGGCAGCTCTGGTCTCAGGAACCTGGCTGTGCTCAGCCTGCCCTGGTGTGGGTCACTGCAGCCAGGAGGAGGGTGTGTGAAACCCTCCCTGGAGCCACATAGTGGAAAGAGAGGTGTCCTGCCCGGCAGGGCAGCTTTGCCCCATCAGCTCAGGGACTCAGGGAGACTCAGGAGCAACAGGAACCACGGCCACTCACAGTGCCACGGGGAGTGAGTTACACGGCCGGGGAGAGTCACACAGCCACAGAGAGTCTGTCACACAGCTGCAGGGAGTCACACGGCCACAGGGAGTGAGTTACACGGCCGGGGAGAGTCACACAGCCACAGAGAGTCTGTCACACAGCTGCAGGGAGTCACACGGCCACAGGGAGTGAGTTACACGGCCGGGGAGAGTCACACAGCCACAGAGAGTCTGTCACACAGCTGCAGGGAGTCACACGGCCACGGGGAGTGAGTTACACGGCCGGGGAGAGTCACACAGCCACAGAGAATCAGTCACACAGCTGCAGGGAGTCACACGGCCACGGGGAGTGAGTTACACGGCCGGGGAGAGTCACACAGCCACAGAGAATCAGTCACACAGCTGCAGAGCATCAGTCACACAGCTGCAGGGAGTCACACGGCCACAGGGAGTGAGTTACACGGCCGGGGAGAGTCACACAGCCACAAGAGTGTCACACAGCTGCAGGGAGTCAACACGGCCGGGGAGAGTCACACAGCCACAAAGAGTCTGTCACACAGCTGCAGAGCATCAGTCACACAGCTGCAGGGAGTCACACGGCCACGGAGAGTCACACGGCCGGGGAGAGTCAGTCACACGGCCTCGGGGACTCAATCAGATGGCTGTGGAGAGTCAGTCACACCACAACACGTAAGTCATGCAGCCACAGGGAATCAGACGACAGCAGGGCAAGTGGCATCTGATGGGAAGCCACCATTCCAGGGCACTGGAGGTGGCAGCTCAAGCTCTACAGCTGGTGGTCCCCGATGGCTGCAAGAGCAACCCCTCGAGGCTCCGCTGCGCCCCCAGCTTTGGGCCAGCCAGCGTGCGAGTGTGGGCGCCGAGCGTGCTTTGGCCAGATCCTGGAAAGCGAGGCAGCTCCGATGCCGAGATTCATATCTTGATGCCAGACAGGGCCCTGCACCTGCCAAGGGGGCTGAGTGGGCCTCGAGGGGCTGGAGAGACCCAGTCGGGTGGCTTTGCACCCAGATGAAACACACGGGTGAAAAGGCAACTGACTAAATCCCGGCTTCTTCAGAGCTATTTGTAGATGGCACACTTGGGGCCCTCAGTGGGAGTGTGTGCCAGCCTACGAGGAGCCCAGGACCTGCGTGGGGGCCTTGCAGCCCTGTCAGCCTGCAAATCTGGCTGAGAAATCACGATGCTTTGTGTGTCTAGAATAAACCGTATTCAGGTTGGAGCGAAGTGCACTGCATTTTCGTGATGAAGGCCATGAACTCTGAGTTACACGACAAGTATTTTGAGGGAGACACATGGCTGCCCAGTTGTCCAAGCACACTGCCCAGCTAGGGAAGAAGGGTGGAGTCTGGAATACTGGAGCGTTTGCAGGACTCTGGGGGAGGAGCAGGTGTTGCATGTAGGTCCCATGAGATTATAGACGTCCTCCACCATCTCTTCTTTATCAAAGTTGCAATTCCTCCAGCCACTCCCGGTTCCGTTTCCCTGGGATCATTTAGTCCCGTTAGAACCCTGGGTGAGCCTGCAGACCTTCATCCCACTCACTCACCCAGAGACACCACCCACAGAAGCGGGCACGGGGGAGGCCTGGCCTGGCCGTGGCTCCCAGGATCCAATGTGAAATGCCCCCTGGGTGTTTGCAGACAGAGCTTGCTCCTAATGAGAAGCCACAGAGAGAGCAGAAGGACACGAATGCTGCTGCCAAGTCACTCCCACAGCGCGATGCAGCGGACACAGGTGATGGGAGGTTGGGCCGCTGGGGGCCTCTCACCACTCGTCTTTATTCATTGCATCTTAGTTCTCTCCTCTGTTATTGAGGCCTAACATCCAGCCGCTAAACTGCTGTTTTGTGTCTTCTACACTGTGTTCAGGACACGAGCACAGAAGTCCATTCCCACTTGGCCAACAGGCTGCTGGTTGGCACCTCTGGTGAGTAACAGGCCCTTGGGAATTAAAAAAATAACAACAATCAGCACCACTCGCTCCCCTGTGGCGGCTGCATCTCCTGGGGCTTCTCTCCTCCTGGGTATGATGTGTGAGCCCTGCACAAAGCTGGGCTTTGCCGTCGCTCCTCTCTCCACGCGCCCCTTTTTCCTCCCCATCCCGGATACTGCGGGGCCCCAGGCTGCCTTTCCAGGTGAGGGTGTTGGACCAGAAGAGCCACAGCTGTTCCTCCCTCATGTGGCCTCCCAGGCCAGCTCTGTAACTTGCAGGATTTGACTCTGTAAGACATAGTTCTGTGCATCTGAAGAAAGGGTTTGCTCCTGAACGGTGACAGCAAGAGTCACTTTCTGGTGATTTTTCTCTCCTTTGAATCACATTCCTCTGGCTCTTAAGCTCCAAGCGCTGACATGCCTGAACATGCCATGGGGTCGGGAGTGCCGAGATTTGGCCCAGGGAAGGCTGCTGACACCACTGGCATTAGCTCAGCCCTGACCGAATGGCCAGACAAAGCTTAGCAATTTGCTGGACTGCCCTGGAAAACAGCATCCTCGTCTACGGACTTAGGGAGTTGGACCTGGTCACTTTTTAGGCTGTTCCTAACGCTGAAGCTACCTTCCCACTCGACCAAGTCCACAGCAGCCCCATGGAGGACTGCCTGGTTGTCCCATCTGAAAAGAAGGGTGAGCCAAGCCCGGGGAGAGCCTGCACCACTGACAGCGCAGCGGCTGGACCAGGTCTGGGGTCAGTGTCGGGGCACATGAGGGGCTGTGTGCTACCCGCCTGCCAGGAATAATTCAGAGGGGGTAACAAGCTAATTAATTAATGGGAGAGTTCTGCGACCCTTATGTGAAAGCCACACCAAGAGGTGTTATTAAGTCCCTGTCATAGAAAAAAATCTGAGAAACGAAGGCCTGGTCAGTTGCCACCTCCTCCACCCAGGGAGCTGCACTGTGGCCCGAGGGCCCGAGGACAAGGTCTCAGCTCCCACAGTGTCCCGAGAGGCTCCCACCCTGGGTGGGGGGATGAAGGCAGGGGCTGGTGGGACCAGCGGCTCCCCACGCTGGAAGGCTCCATGCAGGCCCCGCTGTTTTCACTAATGTTTAGGCATAATGTCTGTCCTATAAAATAACCGTGTTATCATCCAAACAGCTGACTCACTCACATCTTCAGAGTTTTGACCCAAACTTATACATCTGACATTTCAAATCTGTGAGTCAGCTCTTGCATCCAGCCACCTCTTGGAGTTTCTTCAATGGAAATATGAGGACTTAGAGTCACCTCTGACCCTTTCCATCCTGGGGTCCGAGCCTTCTCCTCTCTGCTTCCTGTGCTGGGAAGGCTCTTCTCACCTGGTGGGCACCTCGACCAGGAGCAGCCACACAGCTTCTGCAGCTGTACATCAGCCAGGAGAGGCTTGCATTTTATTTATTTTTATCTTATTTTTATTTTTTTAAGACAGAGTCTCGCTCTGTCACCCAGGCTAGAGTGCAAACTCTGCCTCCCAGGCTCAAGCGATTCTCTTACCTCAGCCTCCCAAGTAGCTGGGATTACAGGCACCCCCACCATGCCCAGCTAATTTCTGGTATTTTTAGTAGAGACAGCGTTTCACCACATTGTCCAGGCTGGTCTCGAACTCCTGAGCTCAAGTGATCCGCCTGCCTCGGCCTCCCAAAGTGCTGGGATTTCAAGTGTGAGCCACTGCACCAGGCCTGCATTTTAGATACAACACGAAAATCAATCCCTGGCTTCTTTCAAAACGCCATCTGTGGGTTCAGTGCTGTTTTCCAATTCCATGATGACATCATTTCAAGTGAGGGAATAGTCAGAGCTTCAGAGAGCCAATCGGAAGGGTGGGCAGGTGTCTGCACTGTCCACAGAGAACCAATCGGAAGAGTGGGCAGGTGTCTGCAATCTCCACAGAGTGCCAACTGAAAGAGTGAGCAGGTGTTCACGAAGTCCACAGCAGGCCAATCAGAAGGGTGAGCAGGCGTCCACAACATCCACAGAAGGCCAATTGGAAGGGTGGGCAGCTGTCCACAGCATCCAGAGAGCCAATCAGAAGGATGGGCAGTATCTACAATGTTCACAGAGAGCCAGTCGGAAGGGTGAGCAGGTGTCTGCGGTGTCCACAGAGTGAGGCTCAGCCTGGAGAGAAGACAGTGCGGGTCACCAGCCCAGGCCAGAGAGAGACAGTCTGGAGTTGAGCCCAAACCTGCCAAGTGCTGCTGTGGACTCTGCCTTGCGTGTTCTCTCTCTAAGCCTGAGCTCCTCTGCAGCAGGACCTGTCTCACAGGCTGATGTGAAGATTCAGCTCATAGGGTGTTCAGTGCACTGCCTGGCAAATGCAAGGTGCCAATGTTACCTGTGGTTGATGCCAGACCAGGGAAGGACTCCCAAACCCTCCCCACACAGAACACACAGCAGACACTGTCACTGGAAGACACAAAGGCCTTTATTTTATTAACGACTCTTGATTTTCTGTGGATTTCCTTTTGTCAAAAAGAGCATCCTTTGCCCTCCTTTTTAATGTATTATGCTGAAATCGCAGTTTTGTGAAAGCAAATATTGCAGTAACATGCACTATAGAAACAGAAAGTGAAATAAGAAAGAATTGCAGATTTGTTTACCCTGCATATTAAGTGGACTCCAAAATTACTTTAGAAATAAGCCCCTTTCAGGGAACAAAAAAAGTCTAGCACACTTACTTCAAGTGCGGAGAATAATCGCGTATCAAAGGACGGCTAGGACTCACCAAGCTTCCCAGGGCAGAAGGCTCACCCTGTGTTAGGGTTCCATAATCAAGTTGACCGAGTCAAGGGTGTAAGGAATGCCTCCACTTTAACATCAGAGGCTGCTTTTCTCCCATCCTCTCGGTCTCTGAAACCAGTGCAGCAGCGTCTGTGCATTCCCAGCAGCCTTCTTGCCGGCTGTCTCTGGCCGCCAGGACTGCGCAGGGCTGCCGGGGAGGCTGTGGCCGCCCTGCCCGTTGCCTCAACTCCCTGGCTTTGTGGCAGGATCATCTGTCTCCCTGTTGAGTCGCTCTTTGTTCTGCTGGTTCTAACCGTGGTTTTAAACATACATGACTGACCAAAGATCCTTGGCACAGAATGGAGTTGTTAGACATTCCTGTAAAGTAATGCAATGAATTTTTCAGCAAAATTAGTTGAATTCTCCACTAAATTTTGCTTGTCAGACTGGATACTGTTCTTATTAAATCTTTGCTAGCAGATTTAATTAGCCTCTAGTAGAAGATTTTGAAATCTGTAAAAGATTTAATAGGATTTTATTTGAAGTAAATGATGACTCCATTAAAGGATCAATTAATAAAACATTCAAAAAAATTGTGACAATAAAGAATGTATATTTGGAAATAAACATAAGATTCCACCAACAGTACAAGAAGCTTTTTATAGATTTTTGTTGTGGTGGTTTTCCTTATATCTCTTTTCTGTGCTTGCTTTAAAAACGCTGCCAATTAGATGGATTTAACATTCAACCGAGGCAGGTTTTTATTCAAAGGAGACGATTTTAGTCTGAAGAGCAGCGGATTTAAAGCAGAGACTTCCCTGCTGTGCACTGATCAGCTATTGATTAGGGGGAGGGGGGGTCGTTAAACAAAATCATCAATGCCAAATAATAGGCCCTCAGCCTGCGGGGACTGACCTGGGCACATTTGCGATAGGAAAAGTAAAGCCAGCCTTTGTGGAGAACCAAAGGCCCTGGTCTCTCTCGAGCAAAAGAAATGTTAATTGAAAAATTCCTTAAATAGGTGGAGGCTCTGAAGTCTGCTTTACATAAAAGGTATGAAATCACAATCGGGGGGAAAGAAAGGCCGTGGTGTTGAGTGGGAGTTTTCTCCCGAATGGCGCTGATTAATTTCCCATTCATAGATGACAGGGGTTCACGGAACAAGTCCCTGACAGCTGGACCTGCCTGCACAGGGAAGTCTGGTTTAATTGGCTCCTTGACAGGGAAAAGTAAAACAAAGAAACTTCCTACTGCATGCAGAGAAATAAAACCTGACGATTTACATAGATAATCAATGGATGACTGTTTTCCATTTGTCAGTTTACAACCGCAGAAAAATGGTCACTTTGCCACCGTTAGTTTCTCACGATGATCCTTAAATCACATCTGGGAAGCGACTCTTCCCCCCAGAGCATCTCCACGTGACCACGCTCCCCAGATGGAGGCCCAGGTCGGAGGTCAGCCACTCACTTTCCAGATAAACTGAACTCAGAGCCGCACCATGAAACTGGGGCCTGCAGGGCCAGCTCAGGAAGGCTGGGGGGCCGTGGCCGTGAATGGAGAGCCGGGGGAGGGCCGCTGGGGGATTCCTCCTCCAGAAACTGAGTTCCGCATCCCCCTCTGAGTCCTGCCCCCTCCCTGTCTCCTGCCATCACCCTCCAGCATCCAAGACCCTGGGCAGACACAGCAGATCAGGCCCCTTCCTCCTCTGACCCCTTTGCACTGCTCCCCCACAGCCAAGGGAGCAGGTGACATGTCATTAGCCAGAGTCGATGGAAAGAAAACCCTTCAGTTCCTTTGTACTTCACCCAAAAATCAACCAAGACAGAAGAGGTTGGAGCAGCTGCCCAGGGCACCCAGTGTGAGCACTGGCCACCAGGACAGCTGGGGAGACACAGGCAGGCCCAGCACAGTGTCGAGAAGCTCCAGTGCTCAAATACCAGGTCCCCCAAAGACCCCGGGGTCCCAAAGATTCTCGAGGCCACAGGAAAGCCTGCACCCCACACTCCTCCTGGGTGCAGAGCTGCTGATCCAAATATGTGCACACACTCCTTTCCCATCTACTCAACAAGATACATGGAAAACACACAACAAATCCAAGAGTAAGAGGAACAAAGATTTGGAGAGTGGCTTTCAGATATCAACTGAGCAGGAACAGCAGAGCCAGCCAGCATCTGAAACTAGCTTGTACGCCTTAGAAATTCAACCCTCCCCGCAGAGTGAGCACTGTCTCCACACAGAACCTGTGCTGTGGAAGCAAGAAGTGGTGAACATGGGGGAGTTTCTGTTTAAACGACTGTGTCTCCCTCACGGAGAAGGACAGTGTCGCTGGATCCCACGTGTTAAATGACTGTGTCTCCCTCACGGAGAAGGACAGTGTCGCTGGTTCCCACGTGTTAAACGACTGCATCTCCCTCACTGTGAAGGACGGTGTTGCCGAATCCCGTATCTTAAAACGACTGTGTCTCCCTCACTCTGACGGACAGTGTCGCTGGATCCCATGTGTTAAACGACTGCATCTCCTTCACTGGAAAGGACAGTCTCACTAGATCCCACATGCGCTCTGTGCCTCTCACTGGATCCCACATGTGCTCTGTGTGGTCCTCCCAGACTCCAGGCTTCCAGAAGCGCAGGAGTCCGGTGCTAGGCTGGGCAAAGGAGCACCTGGTCCAATGGGGCTCACAGAAGAAGTAACTCCCGGCGGAGCCTGTCCAGGGAGAAATGCAGCCCTGCAACTCCGTGGCTTCCTCAGAAAGGGCCTGTGCAGGGTGATGGAAAGGGTCCAGGAGGGCAGGCTGGAGCCCCAGAGCTGATTTGCACATGGAGGGGCTCGCATAGCCTGAAGGGGCTGGAGCTCAGGGCAGCAGTCAGGAACTCGCTTGTGTATTCTTAAAAACAAAACAGCCCCCAGGCCCCAGCAGGGTCCTGACACCCACATCCCAGGGTCTCACATCCTCAGTCAGGAGCAGCTGCCGAAAGGGACTGCCACTGCCGTGCTCCATGGAGATGCAATCAGCACGGGGTCCCTCCTCAAGGGAGCACTATGCTGCCCGGAGGCAGGTTGGGGGGCTGTGGCTTTTCAGCCATCACGAACAGGAGAGACCCATGGACAGCACACCAGGCCCCGGCTGCCAGGTGCCTTGGGGTCTCTGTACGTGCCGGCCCCTCTCCCCAGGAAGGTCTTGCTCCTCGGCCCCACCTGGTCAGCCCCAGCAGGTTCTCCGGGTGTCTGCTCAAATGCTCCTTTCTCAGGGGAAGTGCTGTATGGCCATCCAAGTACAGCTTCTAGTGACCACGAGCCAGACCCTCTTGGCACTCGGAAAAGCCAAATCCTGGGGCGGGGGGGGAGATTGTGTGTGTCTTTACCCCAGCCTCTCCCTGGGGTGAGGCCGTGCTATCTGAGTCCCTGGGCTGACACAGTGCCTGGCTCACAGGACCCTCTCCACTAACAGCAATGGAGCGAAAAGCCCGATGTCTGGGGGACTCCAGAAGAGCCCCTCGTGACTCTTCCGCCTGCTTCACGGTGATGCCTGCACCACCCCACAGTGGAAGAGAGAAGCTCCTTGTCAACTTCTGTGCAGCACACCATTCCAGGGGAGGTCGGGGGCCAGATTCCCCCAGGAAGAAGAAAGGCAGGTGCAGCGCTACTAATACGGCATGATCAGTTCAGAGCATTGCTTTCTTCTAAGCTAAAATATCAATGGTTTAGGAGGCTTGAAATGTGTTTTCTGGAGAGCCCGTGAGTACGGCTGTGTGGTTTTATCAGCCTCGATGCCCAGAGTGGCCTTGAAAACTAAACTGGGAGTGAGGGTTGGGGGCGTGCACCGGCCGCTGCTCCCAGGCCTCTGAAGTATAAACAATGGGCTCAACTGCAAAGACTCCTGTTAGACATCAGAAAGAACCAAGACTGTAAAATGCTAGGCATCAGAACAAGAACTCAGTCATAAAAATATATATTTATAACAAAATATAGCTAGAACATAAATGCCCAACAAAAGGGGGCTAGTTAAATAAACTTAGAATCTGTACCAATAGAACATTCTGTAGACACTGACAATTATGCCTAGAAGAAATTTCAAACTATCATCTGCAGTTAGGTTGGTTGCTGGCCTCCATCTCAAACGTCTCTGACTTCTCTGTCTCAGAGCCATGGACTCCTTTGACAAGCCAGTGAAAGAAACTGGCCATCTGCCTAGAAAAACTCACCAACACCCACCATTTTGCCCAGTTTTAAGAGTCTCACAAAACCAACAAAGCCCACATGGAGACCTCCTACTGGGAATGCCACGTCTCCAGGGGCCACGCCTCCAGCATCCACGCCTCCAGTGGCCATCACTGCCTGCTGCCTTGTCCCAGAAACCATGGCAAGAGTGCCCAGGCTTGAGCCCACATGGGTGTCAGTGGGGTGGGTGACACACATCTCTTCAAAAAGCAGCATCCTTGTTCCCTGCATGCCTGCTGAGCTTGACATAAGTGCAGTCCCCCAAACCCAGAACTCAGGTCCCACCAGACCTCAGTTTGGAATGACTGAACTATTGATCAGTAGGGTACTCCAGCCCCAGAAGAATTAGGAAGGGCTGAGGGGTCTGGGGAGTGGTAGCTCCTTCCTAAGAACTCTCCAGCAGACCCCTATGTCCTGTAATACACAGAGAGGAGAGAAAACACCACTCAACCTCTTGTCCGTGGGGAAGGGGCCCTGTGGTTTCGGAGAGACTGCAAGATTCCAGACCCAGTTAAAACAGCACAGCACAATTCTACCTGAACTCAGGGACACAAGGACGCAGGCCAAGTCAACCTGGTTTTCCCAAACGCACCAGTTAAAACAGCACAATTCTACTGAACTCAGGGACACAGGGACGCAGGTAAACCTCCCCAAATCCACTGCAGATCCCACATCAGAGTAAAATGGGGCCACACTTTCAGGAAGTAGCTCATCCCTAAGTATGAAGCATCTGAAGTGGGTTCTAGAATAACCAGTTCACCAAGAAGAAATGCAAGTGAACCATGAATGTATTTTTATAGGTTAACTTCACAAGTAATTAAAATTGTAAATGGTACCAAATTTGCAAACTTTTTAGTATCTATATTTATTATTAAGTAATATGATAAATATTATAATAAATATGTTTATAAACATTCTATAATATTTATTTAGTATCTGTACTTAGAGTTAGCAAGGACACAGGAAACTGGTTGTCAAACTACACACACATGTTCAGATCTTGGGAGGACAATGTAGCGTATAACTGAGAACCTTTCAAAGGCTTGTGCATTTTAACCAGTAATTCTGTTTCCCAAAATTGATTTTAAAGAAATAATTAGAAGTTTATGAAACCACTTTTATACGAGCATATTCATCACAGCTTTATTTAACAGGAGTAATAAATAGATGCAACAATAATGATCAATGAAAGGGGGTTAAGTAAATTTTAGAATATCTGTATAATTGAACACTTTCTAGACATTATAAAATCATGTTTTAAAGAATATTTAATGACACAGGAAGAGGCTCACAACATCGTTAGTTAAAAAACTAGTTCCATTGCACGGCAGTGAGTGTGCTGCTGGCAGTATCACACCACACGCATGGGAATTTTGAGGAGAGTGAGTTTTATGCTATGTGGGTTTTTCTCACAATTAAAGGAAAGCTGCTTACAAAACTGAAGGACCCCAGTTTTGAGAAAGATGTATGTAATATAAGCAAAGGGAGGAAAACTTTATGGATACACATTACATATTAACAGTGGCTCTGTTAGTTTTTTCTTTCTTCTTTCAGCTAGCTATGAAGTCTCTTTACGAACTGGAAGAAAGGGAAATTATTTTGTTTCATTTTTTTTTTTATTTTAGATGGAGTCTGGCTCTGTTGCCCAGGCTGGAGTGCAGTGATGCTATTTTGGCTCACTGCAACCTCTGCCTTCAAGCAATCCTCCTGCCTCAGCCTCCCAGGTAGCTGGGATTACAGGTGTGTGCCGTCATGTCCAGCTAAGATTTTGTTTTTTGTAGAGATGGGGTTTCACCGTGTTGCCAAGGTTGGTCTTGAATTCCTGAGCTCAGGCAATCCACCCGCCTCAGCCTCTGAAAGTGCTGGGATTACAGGAATGAGCCACCTCGCCTGGCCTTGTTTACTGTTTCTACATGTGTCCCATTATTCTACTCCTGAAAAGTTAGCCCAAATAAGTTTATTTAGCTCTAGAAAAAGAAAATATCTTTAAAGCAAGTTTATCCCAGAATTGTCTGTGAAAGCAAAGACTTCACCGTTTCAAATATTCAAATAAGTATTAAAAAGAAGAAAATGTTAAATAAGAATATATCAAGTCAGTGGACTATTATATAGACAAGACAAAGGCAGAGATATACACACATAATAGTGTGAAGCAAACGAATCAAGGTGTAAAGTGACAGCTGTGACCCTAACTCTAAACACAGACAGTGGACATTACGCGTGGGAAAGGGAGGAAGAAATACCGGGGACAGGCCGGGCGCCGTGGCTCACCCCTGTAATCCCAGCACTTTGGGAGGCCGAAGTTGGTGGATCACGAGGTCAAGAGATTGAGACCATCCCGGCCAACATGGTGAAACTCCAGCTCTACTAAAAAAAAATACAAAAAAAAAAAAAAAATTAGCCAGGCATGGTGGCAGGTACCTGTAATCCCAGCTACTTGGGAGGCTGAGGCAGGAGAATCACTTGAACCCAGGAGGCGGAGGTTGCAGTGAGCCGAGATGGCGCCATTGCACTCCAGCCTGGGCAAAAAGAGCGAAACTCTGTCTCAAAAAAAAGAAAAAGAAATACCGGTGACCCTAACTCTAAACACAGACAGTGGACGTTACGCATGGGAAAGGAGGGAATACCACGCGGCCAGTGCTGCCTAGGCTGGCGAGACACAAATGATTTTATTTTTCTACTTGTTTCTTCTCTAGATTTTCTAGAATGAGCAGCAATTACTTTTGAATTGGAACAAATTGTGTTCATAAGAATAAAAATCACATCTAGATTTCTTTCTACCTCAAGGAGAGAAACATTTTATTTAAGGTCAAAGACGTGGAATTCTTCACACTTGCCCCTTGCTATACCATCGCAGGCCGTATCGGCCCCAACAGAGACGCTTTGAGTACTGGGTGCCTGAGGCAGGATCCAGGCCTACAGAGGGCCTGACAGGCAAAGCCCCTCACAGCCCACAGGTCTGCCCCGAGATGCTCCTCTGTGCAGTCGGGAAGCTGTCTCTGAGCCTTGGAAAAGACGCAGGTGTGGCTTAAGGTATTAAAAAGTAAACATTGTAAGAAACCCTACTATCGTGTTGGCCATAAATGTGATAACCCTTAAAGAATCTTTGGATTCATTTCTGAAAGCATTTAGAACACAAGTTTTCTTTCTTTTTTTTTTTTTTTTTTTTTTTTTTTTGAGACAGAGTCTCGCTCTATCACCCAGGCTGGAGTGCAGTGGCGCAATCTCGGCTCACTGCAGCCTCCGCCTCCTGGGTTCACGCCATTCTTCTGCCTCGGCCTCCCGAGTAGCTGGGACTACAGGCGCCCGCCACCTCGCCTGGCTAATTTTTGTATTTTTAGTAGAGACGGGGTTTCACCGTGTTAGCCAGGATGGTCTTGATCTCCTGACCTCGTGATCCGCCCCCCTCGGCCTCCCAAAGTGCTAGGATTACAGGCGTGAGCCACCGCGCCCGGCCCCACAGGTTTTATTTTTCATAAGGTAAGCTACTAAGGGATGCTTAACACACACACACACACCACACACACACACCAGCACCTCCAGTCAGCACACAAGTTCACAAAGACACACTCATATATATGGATGGCAGACGCCAGTCCCTCCACAGGCACACACCAAACCACATTCTCCCTCCCCACAGAGTCATTCTCCTTTCAGTGAAACCAGAACATCCTCCCGAGAAAGTCTCCAGAGTGGAATTTACACCCCCAGGGGTCACAGGGAATCAGGTCTCTCCTCTGCCCGCTGACCTTCCACTGAGGTTTACAAGAACTCGTGATTACAGACATTCTAAAGTGGGTGCCGCCTGAGCCCATAATAAAGAGAGAATGAGCGTTTGTCGTATAATGAAAACAACCGACCTCGCACAATAGGATGATAGATAATGCATCAAACCAGCATATGAGCCCTTTAGGATCTCACATTTGGAATTGGCCAACATCAATTATTTAAACACAAATTGAATTAACAAAATATTCAACATATGTTCTTTTAAACTTGCTAAATCGGATGAGACATCTAAAAGCTGATCTGTGGGGTCGGCCTGCTTCGAGAGGGGGGCAGGCAGCGGGGCAGGCGTTGGGGAGGGGTGGAGTGAAGTGCAGGAAGGTGGTCAGCTCCGCGCTGTGCTGGAGGCCTGAGCTCTCCACTCCCAGAGGAAGGGGTGATTAATGCCACCACCAAATGTATGCCTGTGCCTAACCCTGACCTCATCAAGCCCTGCTGCCACCATCTGCTGTTTTTAATTCCTCTGCAATATTTGTATTTGCTGCCTCCCTCCACAAAGAGCGGGGGCGGGGAAGCACTGCTCCCTACTTAGCGACGTGTGATCTGGTTGGCTGGCGGGGCCCGGCCAGAAGCATCTGTTGCTGCAGTCCAGCAGCATCTGCCACTATTTCTCACTTTCCCCAGCATGCTGGGAGATACGGTTTCTCCCAAAGGTGGCCTTTCCATGCACACTGTCAATCCCATCATTGTCCGCCCGCCTGTTCCCACGGTGCCGGCCCCGTTGCCATGCTGCCGGGCCTTTGCTTGCTGGCTGTCTGTAATCCAAGATATTGTGTGACTGAGTTATGCCATTAACCCTCCTCCTATGCATCGGGACATTCAATTAAGCTCAACAGGAGAGGCCGGCTGAGAGGGAGGTCTGTCTGCTGGGGAGGGACGGCCCACTTCCAGGAGCGTTTACAACAATAATAATAACTGCGACGACCAGCGGGTACTGTCGTAAATAGTGCTGACGGCCAGGGAGACAGGAACGATTCTTGGCAGGGCAGCTTTCTCCTCTCTCACTGTTTTCGTTTTTTTAACTTAAAATGCTATAAAAGGATGCATTGTTTTCTCCTGATTCTTGATACGGCTATTAAGCATTGTGATAAAATGTGTGTGAACGCTATTATTTAAGCGTTGAGTGTTAAACACCTTCTGCTAATGGGGTGCAGCCTGGTTGTGCATGCACGCAGTGTCCCAAGCTGTCCCTGGGCCTCGCCCTTGGTCAAATGCCCAAACGCCCAGAGCTGCTGCGGGGACCTCTCCGAGGCAGCGCCTGCACACAGAACCGCACTTCCCCTGGAAGATGCTCTGAGGCCCAGACGTAGAAGGACAGCAGCCTGTCAACAGCAGGGCCGCCCTTGGCAACTCGGCTGTGTCCCCAAAACACTCCCGAGAGCTCAGGGAGGCCCCAGGGATCTCCCCTAATCACTTCCTGAGAGCAAACGGCCTTCCTACGAATGGCCAGGTGTCAGGATGGCCCCACAGCTGCACCGTCCTCCTCACGGGCCCCCACTGTGGCTGCTCCCAGGTGGCTGAGCCAAGGGAGCACTGTGGTCCGCTGTCCCCGCAGGACACAGGGCTCCTCGACAGAGGCTGTGGCCGCCCCGGATGTCCTCAGCTCCCTGTCTGTGGCTGCTTTGTCTGCCGACTGCAAGGCCTCTAGGCCACACGACCACTTTGCAGATGATATTTGAGTACAACTAGACTTTTAAAGTAAGTTCTGAGCAGGAAAAGACTTTCCTCAGAAATTTCGGTGCTGATGAGTGATGCCATATTGACTGTTCAGGAATTCTGGATATTCTAAGTTTATAAATAATCAGCAACTTGCTGAGCAGGGGACGTTGACTGAAGGCCAACTGTGCATCCTGCAGAGACACGCGAGGAGCTCGTTTTGTCCTCCTGCCAGGCCCTCGCAGGTGATCGGGTCTCCTCACTTCACGGATGAGAGATGCAGCTAGCGACGACCTGCACTTGACCCTCGACGGCACCAGCTCCTGGGAGAGCCGGGACGGAACCCACGTCTGGCCCAGGCCTTCTCCTCAAAGGCTTCGCCGTCACAAAACGTGGATGAGGAATGAATCCAGGAGACGCGGGGGGAGAGCACCAAGGTCAGAGTGCACCACGGTGTGGGGGAGCCAGGGCGAGCCGCCGTTGCAAGGGCTGTCACACCAAGCCTGCAAACGCAACCCGAGGGCCTGGGGTTTTCCCACACGGCTGAAACGTGAACCCCTTCCCGTGGCCCTGCCTGGGCTGTCCTCCTGGTCAGAACGTCACACGGCTGCTCTCCAGGAGTGGCTCCTGCAAACGGCCCCGCTGGGAAGCCCTGGGACCTCACACCCAAGCAGATGCAAGCAGCGCCTGCCTGGAGCCCTGACACCCGGCCGCCGGGTGCCCACAGGGGTGAAAGGGAGATGTTTATGTGGCAGGTGTGGGCTCCCCTCCCTGGGCGAGAGCTGCGGGAAACCAAATTTTATAAGTGTGGTTGTCTGCCTCACAAACCAGCTTCTGTGATCATCCATTATCATGTCATTCATTACACTGCATCCAGTCTTAATCAGAACTTCCTGGCCACGCAGAACCTGAAGGTGAGTGCTGGCGCCCTTCTGCAGACTGCTGTGTCTCCGTCCTGCAGCCACCCCCAGCTCCGGCCCTCCTGGCCCCTGCAGCCACCCCCAGCACCTGCGCTCACGGCCCCTGCAGCCACCCCAAGTACCAGCCCTCCCAGCTCCCGCAGCCACCCCCAGCTCCGGCCCTCACGGCTCCCGCAGCCACCCCCAGCTCTGGCCCTCCAGGCCCCTGCAACCACCCCCAGCACCCGCCCTCGCTACCCCCAGCAACTGTGCTCATGGCCCCTCTGCTTTCTGTTTGTCACTCTTTCCATGCTGAGGTCAGACCTGATGAACAGGAAGGACTGTAAAAGGAACAGCTTTCAGGGCAGATCTGAGCCACAGAAAAGATACTGTTCAGGGCGGTGCAGCCTCCCTGAGCATAAACATGGGCTCTGCCCATGTGGCGCTCGCCGGAACCCCAGGAGAACAAAGCTGGAATGACTTCACCCCGGCTCCGACACGGCTCTGCTGTCTGTGTGTGATTGATGACATCAGTCTCAGCACCTCTCCTCACACACTCAGAACACTTTTCCTCAGTTGCCACCAGCGTCAGCCAAGGTGGGGCCATGAAGGGGACCCAGGGGCCCGGCGGCTGCTCCTTCCCGTGCGCTGGGCAGCTGCAGCCCATGGGCCCCTCCGCCGCGTGCACCAGGCTCCTGGACAGGACAGAACGAAGCCACGCAGGAGACGAACTTGCAGAGGCAGGAGGGCAAGGGCAGCAGCAGACCCAGGAGGCACCATGAGCTCTTGCCGGAGGCGCTGCCTCACACGGGCACTATCCACCCAGCTCAGTTCCCAGGGACTGAAGTTTCCACAGAATATAATGGGATGGTCTTTTCTAAACTGTAAATCATTGTACAGCCTTAGGGCAGAAATAGCAAAGGCAAGGACAAAGGACCAGGATGCCAGAGCTCCTGACCCATCACCGGGCCCCTAGACCCAAGCCCACTCCTGTCCACGCCTTCGTCACACGTTTACAGAGTGAACAAGTGAATGAATAATGAGACAGGGAGACGAAGGGGCACTGGCCCCAATGCCAGTGAAAACCAAGATGCCGGTACACGCAGAGAAGAAAACTGAGATGCCGGTGTACACCAGAAGAAAACCAAGATGAAGTCAAGTCGAGGCCTTCCAACAACAGTCTGTGTGCGGCCCACAGGGCCAGGGGTCCAGCCAGGGTTTCCGGAGGGCTCCCTGAAGGCTCACAGCTGTGCCTGGCACTGGCCTGCTGCAGACAGGGTCTTTACAACACAGGGCTGTGTGGGAAGGGCTGGATTCCCATGCAGAGGAAAAGCTGTTCACCAGCATCTGTGGCTCAAAGTTACTGCAACGCAGAGCGGGGAGCTCTGGCCGGTACGAGTGGCTTAATCTCACACTCCAGAAAGACACTTTGAGACGTTTCCCAGCACCTCTCCTAGATTCTGAAACCTGTGGGAGCAGAAACTGGGGCCGTCTCACTCACTCAGTAGCAACTAAGAGCATGATGTGGAAGCCAGCAATTAAACCCCCTCCAGCAGGCCGCAAGGTTCCCCAGCCACACCCCACCATCAGCTCTCCGAGCCACGCGACAGGGAGAGCAGGGCATGCCTGCATGGTCAGATGGCAGCCTCAGAGGCAGCTGCAGCCTGGTGTGGGGCCTGCAAGGGCCGCGTCTCCAGCCACCCTCCTCCGCAGCCTGACCCACGCCGTGCGGGAACGGACATCCAGAGAAGCCAGCCTCATTTCAGCGAGGCTGTCCCCAGAGAATACGGAGAATATGGAGATGCAGCGAGACGTTGAAGAAGGCAGCTGCAGGTCCCTTGTTAGAGCACTTTAGCCTAAAACAAAATTAAAGAGTAAGCTGGAAAAGTCGACTTTTCCTGTGAATATTGGCACACACTCAGGGACCAGCAGCACAGCTGTTCCAGCAGAAATGGAGGAATGAAGTTTCATTCAGAGTCGCACTAAAGGAGAGCCAGCCCAGGACGAAGCTCAGCCCAGGACGGAGAGTCCTGCCTGGGGGTGGGTCTGGCTGCCTGCCCTCCCCTCCAGCAGCTGCCCCTCAGTGTGGAGACCCAGCCCCGCCCCAGCACCCAGGCCTTGCCGAAGAGGGGTCTGGCCTGCAGCCCTGGGGGTCTCACTCCCTCTGGGGTCCGGCTCTCTGGCAGCCTTCCTGACACGGTCCTTCACAGCGGTCCTGTGGCTCCCATGCTGTCCCCCACCCCACACCTCCCCTCATCTTTAATTACACGTTCTTCTCCCTTTCCTTCAACTCCCCGGGGGTGGGGTGGGGCAGGGGTGCTGGGAGGGTCTGAGAGGGGTCTGTGATGACTGAGGGTTTTGTCATATCCCATCCATCCCATCCTGGCCACCAGCAGCCCCAAGGTTGGGCCGGTGCCCGTGACCGTGGCAGGTGAGCGAGATGTGGAAACGGGACAGGCATCCCCTCCCCAGCTGTGGGGTGCAACCCAGGGCTGTGGGCAGAGCAGGAGCCACAAGCTGGGCTGGGCACAGGCCCCACATGGACAAAGCAGGAGCCACAGGCTGGGCTGGGCACAGGCCCCACATGGACAAAGCAGGAGCCACAGGCTGGGCTGGGCACAGGCCCCACGTGGATACAGGATGGACTTCACAGCCCCTCTGCTGCTCCCCTTGTCGTGCTGAGGTGAGGTTGGAGCAAAATCCACACCTGCCCCATGCACGGGCCTCAAACCTCCTTCTCACTGCGCACTGGGCATTCAACACCCAGGAGCAAGGCCTGGGAGGGAACAAAGTCTACCCTCCCCAGCTCAGAGACACACACTGACCCATGCTCGGGCCACAGGAAACACAGACCAAACCCAAGATTAAAAACATTCAAATCTCGACCTTTAATGCAAGATTTGTTTCTCACCTGAAAGACAGAATTTTACCTTAAAATTGGAGGTGATTTCACCCTGGATATGATCAGAGGACTAGTGGGGAAACTGAGGCTGAGGCCATGACATCACATCTTACAGAACCCATGGGAAAGTCGGCACATCCGTGGGGGACACTTTGTGTGTGTTCCTGGAAAGTTGTAGGACCGTGGTTGGAGGGTGTGGATGCGTGTGTGTCCCACGGCCAGGGCAGGAGCTCGCTGTGATGCCGGCCTGGAAAGACACTGGCCGCGGCCGCTGCCCTTCCCATGGAACCAGACATCAAACGGACGGTGTCTGCTTTGCTCAGTGCCTGTTATTTTGAGGAGTAGCCCTAACAGCTCTCCTGAGAGGTGGCCTTGTTAGCCTGCCTTTCCCAGAGCCCCTCGTGGTGAAGCCACCTCTGTAGCAGCAGCTTGTCTCCGGGAGGACCCAGAAAAGCAACATCACCCATGTGCTTCACGGAACCCCAACCCCCGTGTGTCCACCCTCCTGCCTCTGGGCCGGCACACCTCAAGACTTCAGGAAGAAACGTCTGGTCCCTTTGCACCTCCCAGAAGCTGCAGCAGCACCTGCGGAGCAGACGCAGACACAGACGCGACTTTCTCTCAGGTCAAGACCACATCAGACCTGAAAATTCAGTCACCCCATGGCCTGACTGCCGCACCGTGAATGGAGCACTTTAAACTTTCTTAAGAGCTGTGAAAATGTATCTTTTAAAAATATTTTAGTTCGCTTAACATTTTAAAAGTTCCTGCTAGGCACATTTTACCAAAAAAAATAAATACCCACACACACAGTTTGGGGCGTCCAAAGGCTCTGAGAGCAGCTGCAGGGGTCACGGGGGGCGACACAGGCCTGAGTCAGCTCTTTTACTACGCTTTGTGCTGCCTGTGTAAATGACCTAATCCATCCGCAGGGCGTTTCAAGGGGCAAAAGGAAAGGGTTTATGAAACCCAGGTTGAAAAGGAGACACCGAGGCACAGTGCCTCCCCGGGACCCAGAGGAGAGTCACGGAGCCCACTGGAGAAGATGTCAGCCACCATGAGACCCTGTGCATTCATTCCTGTGCGTGCTGTTTTTAAATTAGAAAACCTCAAAGCTTCTCCCTGTGACAACAGCCATTCAGGACGAAAGAGGACGGTAAGCAAGGAGCCATCCTGACACTTCGTCAGCTGATTGATGGGCTGAGAAGTCCACGGCGAATGATTGATAGGCTGGAAAGTCTACAGTGAAAAGGAAAAGAAAGAAGGACACGGCACGTTCACTGACGAGATTCGTGGCTTCCCTCGTGTGGCCACCTCATCCAAACAGGGGCCAACAGGAACTTCACAAGAGATCACAAGTAATCCTGCACAGGCAGAAATTCAGATGTGCGGCCTCACCTAATCTGACTGGGATTTGTAAGAGGTAAGATGTTTGTTGAACTGACTCATCAGTGATAGTTCTTTTGTTTCAAATAAAACGGAAGTAAGGCTGACACCCACATGCCCTGTGTTCAGCTTGTGACCTGGAACAGATTGTTCCTGCAGAAGGAGCTGTGTGATCCAAAAGCCCAAGTGTTTCTGGAGATTTTCCCCTTGGCTTTGCTGCACCATGACCATGAGGTGGATGCTTCTCATCTGGAAACCAGGGCAGTAACATGAAAGGCTAAGATTATCTAGATGTTCCTGGGATAGAACGTGGAGAACGTGGCCCATCTGAGCTGTAGCCCTTTCCAGGGGCATGAGCTCAGCATCTGCAGAAGACGTCTGTGTCACGAGGGACCAGCGGCTTTTCGCACCCAACGTCCACGGGGCTCCAGGCCCAGTAGCCCCTGCCATGCCCCTGAGCAGGGACCTGCTCGAGCCCAGGAACATTCCAGGAAGCCCCGCAACGGTGGTCCTGCCAACAGACCCCACCCAGTCATCCTCCCCCACAGGCCGTCTTCTCCTGAGGGAAGCTTCCAGAAGCCAGGGTAGGCTGCAGACCCAGAAAGCCCACGAAATGCCAGGCAGCCACCAAGGTGTTCCTGTGGCACTGTGTGAGCACCCATCGGCGGCGTGCACGGCCCTCCATGAGCTCATGCGTGTCAGCATCTGCAGAGCCCATCAGCGGCGTGCACGGCCCTCCATGAGCTCACGCATGTCAGTGTCTGCAGAGCCCTCCACCCGCACATGGGGTCCCAGCCACCATTCACTTCTTATGGCTGACATGAGTCGTCCCAAAGCTGAGTGGCCTTGACAGGTCTTAGCAGCCTTAGTGGCTAGGTGAGGTCCTTTCTGGAGGGACGCAGGACATGTCTCTGGGGCTGGACCCATGTGAAATGGCGGTCAGCGCCCGCCATGTGAGAAAGGCTCCAGCATGGATAAGCCGCGCTCAGGAGACCTGGGCCATGGCGGCTGCTGGCATAGGAGGTGCAGTCACACAGCTCAGACCCAGGGCTCGGCTCCCGCTGTGCGGGCACTGATGCCATGGATTGCATAACAGGACGGTGTGCTCTAGGGCAGCCCTGCCTCTGGAAGCCCAAGTTACACAACCAACCCGACCCCAGGGTCCTAGGAAAGCAAAAGCCATCTCGCCAGAGGTGAGCTCCACTGACCCCGAGACACATTTACTGTGGGTGGTTGGGGTACGGCGGCCCCGTCACTCGTCCCCACTCGCCAACCATGTGCTGGGCACCCGGCTGAGCTCTCACATCCATTATCTTCTTTAATCCTCCCAATACCTTATTAGGGAGATATTTTAATCCCACGTCACAGAGAAGGGAAGTGTGGCCAATTGTACACAGCGATTACAGACGGAGCCAGGCCTCGGGGCCATTCTGCACAGCTGTGCCGCAGCCCACAGGTAACCGAAGTGAACTCGACAAACACGTCTCAAAGGTGGGGCCTTTCTCCAGCCTCTGCTCCATCCATGGCAGCTTTGGCATCTTCCTCTAATACCAGTGTCAATCAGCTGTACTTACCAGGCCTACGTGCGCATGGAGTGTTCACTTAAGTGACCACTTGACCCCACATTGCAGCCGGGAACTGCAGCCCCAGCCCACCTGCATGGCTAATGAGTTCAAGCTGCACAACAACAGAAGTTTCAGATGAACAGAAGGAAGAAGCGAAGGTTGGCGGTTTCGCTGGGAGTTAAATCGGGGCAACGATTCCCTAGGAAGTTCAGAATGTCCCTCCCTCAGGCTGTCTCCAAAGACTGCCATTCAACTAAAGGGCAAGAGTCCGAGGTCAGTCCAGCTCTTCCCTGGCAGCCGTGGGTTGGGGGGACAACCCCAGGCCTCCACCCTCTCTTATTTTCCTGAGATCCTGTGATTAATGGGAATGTCGGGTGAATGCCTGGATTCTCAGGATTAAGCCTTATTGCAAATCTAGAAGAAATCAGCCCTGCTGAAACACGGCACACCTTCAAACTCCACTGGTGCCGAGTTGTACCCAGCCTTTGTTCAGCATCCCTGGATGCCTGGACCTCTCGCTGGAACTCAACACCCCAAGCTCTGCAGGGTGCCCTCTCGCCAGGCTGGAGATGCAGATGCATCTCAGGCTGCCAGGAACCCGCACTCTGCATCCCACCAACATGGGCATCCCCAGGAGTTGCCCTAACCAAGGAAACGCCACGGAAACATCACCACAGCATCAAAGCCAGTGGCCGTCACACACCGGAGCCCAGAGCCTGGACACAGAGGCGAAAACGAATCGGTCTAAAACGAAAATCCACCAGGATGTGAACATGTTTTCCCGAAGTTGATGGAGGAAACCACAGAGCAAGGGTCAGACCTGACACCTGCACTCGCTGAAGGTCACAGGCTGCGGAAATGCCAACGCCAGGTCGCCACAGGTGGGGGGCCCTGACAGCGCAGGTAGAAGCTGCAGCCCCCTCTGCAACCTCAGTGTGGCTCTGCCGTCTAACTGCTGCCCAAACCAAGGGTTCCCATTTTTGACCCAGCATGTTCCCTGTAAAACACTTCCGGATGCTTAGTTGAAATTTCCCAACTATAGGAGAACCAGAGTGTCATCTCCCCTCTCTGTCTGTGAGATGAAACCTGAGGACCACAGAGCTGTGTCAGCTGTGGGTTTTATCCCCCTCCGGACTCCCTGGGTGTGCAGCCACAAGCAGGCCAGCAAGTGTCTTGACTGTAATTACCCTTGAGAAGTCACGGGTCTCGGCCCAGGGCAGTACAGACACCACTGAGAGCCACAGGGATCCACCTCTTAGCTGAGCAGCCAGGATAATAATTCAAGAAGTGAATTCAAGAAGCGTTAAGTTCATAATAGGATAAAAACGTAAGCCTGTGGCAGCAGGAAAACGTGCGGAGAGAATGGGGTGTAGTTACTGCTCTTAGCACATGGTGGGGCATTGTGGATCTTGTAAATCTGATAAGAAAAAAAAAAAACCTGATACAAATACTAATTCAGTACATCTCATCCTTTAAATTTACTGACCATGTGTTCAATAAGCACTCAGTGTGTGCCAAGAACCAGGCAGGAAGTGGAGGAAAGCAATGAAAAGACATCACAAGGACCCCGGGGAGCTCGCAGTCCAAAGAGGAGACAGGCACACCACCCAACACTGACCGGCGATGGAGGGTGGAGGGCTTCCTGGAGGAGGTGACTGTGAGCTGGGATTGAAGGATGAATAGGAGTTTCTGTAAGGAAAATGGTGTGTTCAGAAAACAATTCACACAACAATATCCCTTCCAGTGTGTGCAGTGAGGTCTCTCCAGCCCAGCCCAGGGGTGCTGTGTACAGGATCCATCAAAGTCCCTCCAGCCCGGCCTGGGAATGCTGTGTGCTGGGTCCACTGAGGTTGTCTCGGGAGTGGCCAAGCCCAGCTCTGGTCCTTCCTATCTTCTGACACCCGGGGGCAAACAGGGCCCTGCCTTCACACAGACGCCTCTTGAGTGCCAGAAGAGGCTTTTCACTCCAGAACCCTTTTCCTCTGTGGGCCTGGTGGGCACCAGGCTGCAGAAGCTTCTGTGCGGCCATCTGTCAGCATCCATCTCCAACGCAGGTGGAATGCAGCTCTTTGTCAGGCTGGATTGTCCGGGCCACCCACTGTCGGGGCCTAGCAGCTTCCTCAGGGCTGTGCAGCCTCACCACGTGCTGCCAAGTCTGGTCTCTGCCTCTGGTCATGCCCACTTCCCACATGGGAGGGTGCAGGTGCAACCCCAGGCACTGGTGCCATGGCCTCCAGCCACTCAAAATGCCCTGTGGAATGTGCCTGTGTGGGTTTAGTGTGTCTTGATGCTTTGGCAACATGAAGAGCTGTACATTCGTTCTTTCTGTAGGAAGCACTTCATATGAGAGACAGAACTCTCTAGAACGCATGACGTACCTCTGAGAAATGAAGACCTGATTCACGCACACAACAGGTGTGATCGAAGGCACTCTGTGCAGGAAAATGACGAAGGAAACTCCCAGCCAGGGGCAGCACTTGCACTTCCTGAAGTTCACCAAGAATAAAACACGATACTCTTACTTCATGATACGGGTCTCTTTCAAAGACTCTAGTGCTCTACAAACACATTATTGCATTTAAGTTAACAAGATTCTATTGGGTAGATACTGGCAATGTTTCTCAGTTTCCATCAGAAAACTGGGCTGTATGAATTCTGGAGACTTGCCAAAAGTAACAATAAACCAAAAACACATCTTGCCTTCATTACCAAAATCCATGAGGAACTGCTGTGTTAGGCAATTTTAGTATATCGGAAAGCCCCTCGGCACGCCGTCCACCCCTCCCTGCCCCTGTGTGAGTGGCAACCACTGGGATGCCTCCTCTGCAGTGCTCACAGGGAGAGACCATGGAACCGAGCCCCTGTGTCCTGCACACCACACCAGCCAGCCGTGACCACTCCCTCGTCGGCGACCAGGTAGGTCGGACACCTGAGTGCCCCACAGTGTTTTTAACCAGAATTCGTTTCTGGTGCCCTCTTCTCAGCTGAGGGTGCATTTTTGTCCTTGTCAGTTTTGTCTGTCTGAGACCCAAGATCTCTCTGGACCATGTCTCACCTGAGGGGCACAAGCCTGGTGGTGGATTGGCAGAGCAGTGACACAGGTGAGCATCCCCACAGGAAAATGCTCCAAAATCGGAAATGTTTTGAGCCTCAACATGACACCACAAGTGAAAAACTCCACCAGTCCTCATGTGATAGGTCACGGTGAAAACACAGTCAGCACTTTGCTTCACACACGAGTTATTTAAAATGTTGTATAAAATGACCTGCGGGCTATGTGTACGAAACATAAATGCATTTCGTGTTTAGATTTGGGTCCCGTCTCAAGATATCTCATTATGTTTATGCAAATATTCCAAAATCCCCCAAAAAACCCAAAATTCAAGGCATTTCTGGTCCCAAGCACTTCAGATAAGAGACCCTCAGCCTGTGCTGAAGCGGCTGCCGCTGCCCCTACAAGAGCAGAACAGTTTCTCACGAGCAAAGCCACTGGGACCCAGGGGTGGGGAGCGAATCTCAGCTAGAAGCCCCCTGTGGCACTGAGTCTCACCGCCCGCAAGTCCCAGCCTGAACTGCTTTCCCAGGCCTTCGAAAGAAGGAAGCTGCTATTTCTGGCAAGGCCGGGGAGGACCGTTAACCTGGGGGCCTGCTGTAACTCAACGAAACATGGAGAGGACTTCTGTGCCGACCCCAAAGCAATGCTTTTCCAACGCGAATGTGCAAGAAACCGCCTGGGTCTGCTTAAAATGCAGGTTCAGATTCAGGAGAAACCAGCACCCAGGTGGCGCCGAGGTCGACAGATGCTGGAATCTCATCCCTGAATTCTCAATGTTCGCTTCCCTCAGAAAGACTTAGTAGAACGATCATGCGTAATACCTGACTCTATTACTATTCTGAAGACTGATGTGATATTATATTTTGTATACTTTGAATGTGTTGGAAAGCAGACAAAATGTAAGTTGCGACTGTGAAATGAATTACATGCTAGAATCGCTAGTCCCAGTCACTAAAATTGTGGCACCCCAAAGGCATGAGAAGAGAAAGATGAAAAGTGAGACACTCCTCATTCTTAGTTCTTGTATCTCTCTTTCCTGTTCCTTTATTTCATCCCATGTTTCTCTTCATATGAAACTGTGCGCAAGGTGTAGCTGCACCCCCACCCAGGCCGGTGGAGAGACCCCATCTTCTTTTGGAGGTTACCTGTGAAAGTCAATGATGCCAGCTACAAACAATAGACTGGCATGTTTATTTGGAGTGACTGCATCAAATGGAAACCAAGGTCCTGTCTCCAGGCAGACAGCTGCTCCCATCTGTCTGTGCCCATGGCACAGGTGGGGCCTTCTGTGGGCTGCAGCCAGCACCAACCAGTACATCTAGTTGACCACAATGGGCAAAAGTAAAACTTCATGCCAATAAATGGCCAAATCAAAATAGAATTTCTTTTTCTGGCTGATCTCTGCCACACAAAGACCTGTCTTCAGAATTGGCTGAGTCAAGCACCCAGCCTGCCCTTGTCCAGCCCCTGCGAAGGGAGGTAGGATGGAGCCGTCTGGCATGGGCCACGTGCACTGGCCAGTGTGGTGTCTCTACCTGCTGAAGGCCAGCACTTTGAAAACAGCATTGCAGTTTCCGGCTCACACTAAGGAGTCAGTTTGCAGATTCTGCTGGAGGACTGGCCACTATTCGAGATTCTGTAAGATATTCCAAGACATCTAACACATGGTTCCTGCCCTCAGACAGCTTATAATCTGCTCAGGCACAAACATTAAAATGCACACAGCAACATAAGGCTAAATGTAACTACTGCCAGCTTGCTCCGTAGAACAGACCCTAACTGCCGAAAAATCTCAGCTGGAGTGAGGGATTCCTGCCTGGGGTACCAATAAGCTGCCTATAAACTTATTCACAGCTGGGATCAGCTGAGCCTTGAAAAATAGATACAATTTGACTCAGAAAGCACTTTTTCTGGGTGGAACCCAGGCAGTGACTGAGAATATGAAGTGTGTCTCTGCTAAGCACTTTTACACATATTTATCTCGTTTAACCCTCACAGCAGCACTGCACACTTGGACCTGGACCTGAGAGAGCCCAGAACCCCAGTAGCAGCTATTACCCCCATGTTTCCAATGGGGAAACAGTTCTGAGAACTTGAATCACCTCACCAAGGGGACAGAGCTAACGGCAGAGTTACGCCGACCCACAGTTGCTGTGTGACGCTCCGGCCCTTCTGCTGCTACTGGGGTTCTGGGCTCTCTCAGGTCCAGGTCCAAACCCTAAAGAGAAATAAAACACTCAGTGATGTGGGCCAGGCCCCACCTGAGTGTCACGAAACCAAAGAGGGTTCACAGTCCCCAGGAACCCTGCCCTGCTGCCGAAAACGGGCCATCCCGCGAGGGAAATGACACATAATTCCCTCCAATCTCATCATTAGTGGCCTGCTCGGTTAGCCACGGCCAAAAAGAGGAAATCTCAGGGAAACATTCATTTCTTCTGCCCTAAGCCCTGCAGCCATGATTGCTTTTATAAGCAAATTGTCTGCTTCATAAAAATGTTTAAAGCATTTATTGTATTTTTCTGATACACACAGTTATTGTTTTAAAAAACCTTTTAATTACAGAAAAAGCACAAAGAAGAAAATTAATCCCTAGGCAACTAGTCTGAACCACAGCCTTAGACCAGTTGACAACTTTGAAGCTTCAGGTAAAAGATTAAGAAATCCCGAAGGGATAACTGGGCAAGAATGGCGTCCGTGTCTCTGTTAGGACCTACAGCCAGTAAGAAGAGCATAAGATTCAAGCCGGACGGGTCACGGCCACATCACCAAGGAACACTTTACCCTGAGTTTCCAGTTTCTCCATCTGGAGTAAAAAACCTGCCAGCCTTTTAGAATCGTGAGGAGCAGAGACCGTTTACGCCAAGCGCCAAGCTTAGTGCCTGGTACACAGTCGGCAATGATGTTTATCGATCCAGCTTTCTCGAAATGCTTTGGAGGCAGAATAATTTTTCCAGAATTTCCATGAGTCCTCCAAAGTTCTGAGTCCTAATGTGAATTTGCAAAAATGAAATTAATTCCTGGCACCTCCTCCCTGCCCTGGGGCCCAGGAAGCCTCCTTCTCAAAGCCCTCAGAAGCCCCGGGAAACCCTGGGGCGTCTGGGCACCTTCTGACTGCACCCCAGTGAGTTCAGGCAGAGGACGACGCAGTCTGCAGATGGCTGGAGCCCATCGACCTTCCTGGAAGTGGAAGTCCTGATGGGAATCCCCGCGCTGTCATCCACCCTTCTTACAGAAAGGGTCAGAGTTCATTACCCATTCCATGCCCTGCAGAAACCAGGGTCTTTACTTTGGGCTGGCATGATACCAAATCAGATTTGCACACTGGTTGACTAACTCAACAGCTTTCTTTGGCAGTTAAGTGTGACTTCCATCAACCAAATGGTAAAACATTAAAGTAAAAATAAATGCAGGTTCTATGGAAAAAACAATTAAAAAATGGCCTTTGATGTTCCTGATACATTCTGACAATCCTAGAGATTTAAAAAGCAGCATAAGGGATTATTTATTACATAAAAAGGTCAAACAAATTGATAGAAAAATGTATCAATAAGAAATCCATTAGTATGATTTAGATAAACATGGAGAAAAATTGTAAATCTTAATGAGAAAATAGCCAGACTTGCTCATGGTCAAATAATGTAATTAAATAATTATTTATTTCACTATGTTACAAAAATGTAATGATAAATTGTGGTGAAATGCATCCTTATATATTAGTGATACTGAAGCTTGTTCAATGCGGAGAGGAGAGACGTGGCAATGTGTATCGAGAAACAAAATTATGTTTATGTCCTTTGACCCAGTAATTAACATGGCATGAGGGAGAGGCATATATTGGTCATAGTGTCATTTATAGAAGAGAGAATTTTCAAAATAAATGCCTGATGAAGTATTAAGCAGCCTTTTCCAATTATGGTTTTGAAGACTATGTAGCAACTTAGAAATTGCAGATAACAGACAGAGTAAAAAGAAAAGCAGGATGTAAAAATTGTTCCTGGACTATGATTGCAACTTTCTAAGATGTGCACATAGGAAAAAGAAGTGCAAGAAAAGTGGCGAATGACTGTAGTTACGAATACTAGGATTGGGCCGAGCATAGTGGTTCACACCTGTAATTCCAGCACTTTGGGAGGCCGAGGCGGGCGGATCATGAAGTGAGGAGATTGAGACCATCCTGGCTAACACAGTAGAAACCCCGTCTCTACTGAAAATACAAAAAATTAGCCGGGCGTGGTGGCGGGCACCTGTAGACCCAGCTACTCAGGAGGCTGAGGCAGGAGAATGGCGTGAACCGGGGAGGCGGAGCTTGCAGTGAGCCGAGATTGCGCCACTGCACTCCAGCCTGGGCGACAGAGCGAGACTCCGTCTCAAAAAAAAAAAAAAAAAAAAAAAAAAAAAGAATACTAGGATTGAAAAGTTTTCTTCCAAACTTCCTGTGACATGGTTTTTTCAATCTAGGATTTAAAACAAAAATTATGCTTTACAGCAAAGGAGAGTTTGGGTTTTCACTCCCGGAGGTGTTCGGAGGCCACGGCAGCCCACACCATGCCCAGATGGAACCACCACCTGTGCCTCTGACGCCACTGTTCTGGGAGCTGCCCCCAAGGCAGCTGTGCAGATACCAGACGCTGCTCCTGGTTGAGGATGAAAATATGAATAAACGGGCTCTTCAAGGACAGCGTGACAATATTAAATAAATGTTGCATAATGCAAACACTGCACCTAGGTAAAGCCCCTTACAAAATTGATTTATTTTGATCTGTTTTAAATTTAAAGGTTTGTAATGCGGAATTACCGTGCTGGATAATTGCCCACACACCACATTCTACTGAGTTGAATAACATTCCATGTATAATTCAGAGCTGTATCTAATTTCTTAAATACAACCTTTTTTTTTCAAATTTATGTTACTCCATAAAAAGCAACTCTTCACAGTAACAATTATAAGTACAAAATATGAAAATATTTTCTGTACCTTTTCCCAAAATTTCACTAAATCTTGAAAACAGACCTTAAGAATATGTTTTCCGTACTTACATATCTCCCTCCTGTCTCCTCTGCTGCAGCTCTTTTGGACTTGAAGGCCTTGATTTTATTGGGATTAATAAAATATGTTTATATACATGATTTATAAAAAGTAAAACAAGGCCAGGCGTGGTGGCTCATGCCTATAATTCCAACACTGGGAGGCCAAGGCAGGAGGATCACTTGAGGCCAGGAGTTTGAGACCAGCCTTGGCAACATACTGAGATCCCATCTCTACCAAAGGGAAAAAAAATTGTTTTAATGAGCTGGGCACGGTGGTGCCTGTGGTCCTAGCTCCTTGAGAGGCTGAGGGGGGTGGATTGCTTGAGCCCAGGAGGTTGAGGCTGCAATGAGCTGTGATTGCACCCCTGCACTCCCGCCTGGGCAATGGAGCAACACCCTGTGTCTATTTTTTTAAATAAAAGTAAAGCAAGACAACACGATGACTCTGCATCCTAACACAAGTCACGTCCTGAGCTTCTGTAGAAAGAGCCCACCATGGCCATGCAGGACCTCATGGAGAATCAGCAGGTGCACAGGTGCACACTGCAGCTCCCGTCTGCGTCCTGGAAGCTTTGGGTCTTGGACAAATGAGGGCTAAGCCTGTGCAGTCAGTTCTCTCAGCCAGAGACTGAAGCAAGGAACTGAAACCACCACCAAAGAACCTTGAGGAAATGTGCCCATCCTCGCTCCTTGGGAAAATGTGGATCGTTAACGTGACCAAGCAGAACGGCGCAGCAGCCTCCCTCCTGTTAAATCCACGTTGTATTCATCCTGGGGGTGCCTAAAACGTCGCAGCCTCAATTCCTCAATCTCCATCAGATTCTTGGGAACCAAGGGGAGGGAAGGGTGGTGCTGACTGCCCAAGGCTCAGCCCTCCAGGCCTTTCCAGAGCACCAGGGCCGCCATCTCCCTCCTTGGAGCAGCGTTGCATGGCTCCACCTGGGCCAGGGTTCGAAAATTTGAGGTGCTCTCAAGCTCAGAGTTTGCGGGAGCCCTTGCCCCGCTGGCTGCTGTAAAAGTTTTGGTTAAAAGCTCTGAACTGAACGTCCTTCCCGCGTCCCCTCAGAGACTCCAGAGGCACACTCACCCCCAGAGTGAAGCAGCAGACAGAACCCAGGACCTTCTCTGCACTCACACGGGAGAGAAGCATGCACGGGAGGCTGAGCCCGAAGCGTCATTTCCTAAAAAGAAGGTGCTCCTCCACTGCAGCTGCCGCTCTTCCCTCAGCCCCATCAGCAGGAAGTCGGCTCTTTAAAGAGTTTTAAATCAGCAGTAAATCACAGTTTCTAAAGCTGTAGCACTGATTGCAGCGAACCCTCCAGACTGGGCAGCACGTGTGCCCGTCAGGAGCAGCAGCCGCTGAGACTGTGATTCTCCTGCAGCTGTGGGGAAACAGAAGTCCAGTGTTTATCCAGATGCATCATTTGCAACTATTCACTCATGTGAATTAATAACAAGGAAAGCACACACAGGTGGGGGAAGCCCGAGCTTCGCCCCACACGGTGTGCCCCTGCTGTGTGACCTCAGGCCAGTCCCTCAGCAACTCACGCTTTTTTCTTTAGGGAGGGGGTCTTGCTTGTTGCCTCGGCTGGAGTGTAGTGGTGCAGTCATAGTTCACTGCAGCCTTGAACTCCTGGGCTCCAGCCATCCTGCCACCTCAGCTTCCCAAGTAGCTCAGACTACAGGCGTGTGCCACCACACCTGGCTAATTTGTGTATCTGTTTTTTTTTTTTTAGAGATGTGGTCTTGCCACATTGCCCAGGCTGGGCTCGAACAATTCTCCTGCCTCGTCCCAAAGCGTCGGGATTCCAGGCGTGAGCCACGGCACGAGCCTACTCACACGTTTTGAAGCTTCCTTGCCACACTGACACTCTTGTATTCTCTTCTATTCTCTGCACTAAATTATGAGAAAGAATTGAGATTTTTTTCAGGGATCTGAACCAAATTGTACAACACTGGTCTACAACACGCACACACACGCCCCGTGAAACAGCTTTTACCTTTCAGAGCATAATCGGGACATTGTAGGGCGTTCTATGTAGTTTTAAAGGAGTGGACAAGGTACTCACGTCCACCAGCAAAGACAGGAGACAAGGGATTCAGGGGCAGGGTGACATTTGGAGGGAAAGGGAAGGGTCCTCCACCCACAGGCCCTGCAGGAAACGCTCGCGGTGGGAGGCGACCTGGGCCTTGCTCATCACCTCCCTTCTGGTCAGGACCCCACAGCGGGACAGCGTGAGCCCACGCGCTTGTGTTCTGAGCAACGTCACCTCAGCACCTCCGCAGATACGCAGCGGCCAGGCGGTCCCAGGCTCCACAGGCAGAGACTCGGCTTGGGTGTTGGCTGTTTGTTTTTTCCAATATCCACCTCCCTTGAAATCAGGACTTTGAAACTTCGTTTTGCAGAGACCGTTTCCCTGCACTCTACTGAAGTAATT
The DNA here is from genome assembly GCF_006542625.1 of Nomascus leucogenys. Taxonomy (NCBI): domain Eukaryota; kingdom Metazoa; phylum Chordata; class Mammalia; order Primates; family Hylobatidae; genus Nomascus; species Nomascus leucogenys. Next base: position 155,758,744 of record NC_044383.1, read on the forward strand.
ACCAGTTCTTTTCCCGACCTTTGCTGACCCCAGGGAAGTGCTTTTTTTTCACATTTCCATTCTGGGATTTCTGTGATCTCCTGGATCCACTGCCTGCACTTCCTTGGAAAGACCCAAACCAGAGGAGGCAGAGGGTTCCCTTCAGCAAACACGCTGGGCCCCTGCAGTCGCAAGGCACAGAGAGCATGGGGGTCCCACGTTCTCCGCAGGGTCCCTGCAGTCTGGAGGTGCAGGGAGTGCATAGCTGTTACACATCCGATGGCAAGGGTGCCAACTGTGATCAGGGGGCCTCATGAAATGGATTTAGACTCAGTTTCCCCATCTGTGAACTGAAAGGCTGGGAGAGGTGATTTCTCCACCCAGGGGGCCTCCAGTCCTGGTGCATTGGGGCCATTCTTGGAACACCCAGGGGCCCTTCTAACAGCGGATTAAACATGCACTCACCGGTCCCTGCCACACAGAACGCGACACTTCTGCATGAGTGCTGAGGGGTCTGGGTGGGAGCAATGGGCAGCCGACACCCTTGGAAAAAGCTTCCACACACGAGGCAGGACGAAGAGGAATACAGCCGCGTGTTCTGAAAGATGCATGTGAGGTGATTTTGTCACTGTGTTAACATCACCGAGGACACACACACACCTAGTGTAGCCCACTGCACACCCAGGCCATACGCGGGAGGCTGTTGCTCCCAGGCTACAAACCTGCACAGTGCTGAATACTGCAGCCAATTGTCACACAATGGTAAGTATTTGTGCACCTAAACATATCTAAAAATAGAAAAGAAGTACAGTAAAAACAAGATATAAAAGATGAAAAATGGTACAACCGTGCAAGGCACTTGCCATGAATGAAGCTTGGCCTGGAAGCTGCTCTAGTGAGTCAGCAAGTGAGTGGGGAGTGAGTGGGAAGCCAGGACATGACCATACGCTGCTTTAGGCTTTATACACACTGCACACGCAGGCTGCTCCGGTGAGTCCATGAGCGAGTGGGGAGTGAGTGGGAAGCCAGGACATGACCGTACACTGCTTTAGGCTTTAAATACACCACACACTTAGGCTACACTAAATCCATTGTTAAAAATTTCCTTCTCCAATAATAAATCAACCTTAGTTTACTGTAATCTTCTTGCTTTATAAACTTTTTAATTTTTTAACTCTTTGACTCTTATAATAACATGTAGCTTAAGATACAAACATGTTGTACAGCTGCACAAAAATTCTTTCTTTCTTTATATCCTTATTCTATTAGCTTTTTTCTGTTTAAAACATTTTAACTTTTTGAACTTTTTTGTTAAGAAACTAAGACACACACATTATCCTAGGCCTGCACGGAGTCAAGATCATCAATATCACCGTCTTTCCCTCCACATCTGGTCTCACTGGAAGGTGTCTGAGGGCAGTGACGCACGGAGCTGTCATCTCCTGTGATAACACGGTTTCTCCTGGACGCCTCCCGCAGGACCTACCTGAGGCTGCTTTACAGTTAACTTTTTTTTTAATAAGCAGAAGGAATGCACTCTAAAATAATGACTAAAGGTTTGGTATAGTAAATACACAGCCGGGAACAAAGTTTATTAACATTATCTGGTCGTGTGCGCTGTGCACGACCACATGTGCTGGACTAGTACCCAGCTGGCAGCACAGCGGGCTTGTTCATGCCGGCGTCGCACAGGCGCGGGAGCCACGTGTTGTGCTGTGACGTGACAGCCAGGTGACAGCCAAGGGACCAGACACTTTCAACTCCGTGACAATCTTCCGGCGCCACCGCCCCCTGTGGGGTGTGCCATTGACGGCAAAGTCCCTGTTTGGTGCTGGGCTGTATCTGAGCACCTCAGCTCTGCAGAAGGGGTCTAACCAATCTAAATTCTGAAACTGGCCCATTTCATCAGCGTTCTTGGGAAAATGAGGCAAAATAGACTTGGACATTTCAGAGAAAACATTCAGTATTAGTCAGTATGTTTATCTGACATTATTTACAATCCCTCCAATTACAAGCAGTTAGAAGAGGAGAAGGAGGTCAGCTGGCCATGGCAGGGAACAGGGCCTCCTCTCCTGATCTTTCCCATCTCAGCAAAATGCCCCATTGTGTGGCGCAGGGGAAGTTGAAGTCGAAAGCCTGGCGTGGGGAAGCAGCTGCTTGGCCATTGTTTAATCTGAGCTAAGGCAATGTCACCACGCCCAATTATGTGGCCGCAATTTGGGTTACAGTTGCTTTGGTCAATATGATCACTTTCTTTTTTGTTTTTCAAAAAGGTCAAAGGTTGGGGGCTGGAGGCTGAAGCAGTCGGGCAGTGAGGGGATTGGGGACCCAGAGACTGGTTTCTTGGAAAACACCCGCAGGAAAAAGATACTCTGTCACAAAATATCAATGCCAGCCAGATGTCACCAGTCTTTTTTTTTGCATGTGTTTCTTAACAGCTGGTAAGAATATCAGCTCAAATTATTCACCACAAGCACACACTTTCTGTTTGTCTCCAGATAAAGGGATTTAAAATCCCGTTTGTCAGTGAGGGAAGGTGGAAACTGTGGAATGGATCTTTCTGGACCAAAAGGTAGGTGACTCCCCCCTTCCCCGCTGCCCGGCCACAGCCCAGAGAGACAGAAAGGTGGAGACTCACGGCCAGGGCCGCACGCAGGCCTGTGTTGTCTGCTTCCTGGGACGGTCCCCTGCGTCCAGCACACCCACGGGCCAGTTTTTAGCAGGCCCAGTGTGGCCACCTGTCTGGGAAGGCCGGACAGTCGTTCCTGTCTATGACACCAGTCTCCTACGTTGAGCTGCCTCCTGTAATTCCCTGCAGGATCTGTAATCACACGGCGTCTGGTCTGGGCGCCGGCCACACGTCCGCTCACCCATGCTGTCTCCGACTCCCCCCAGTTCCATGTGCAGCTCCCTCATGGCGTCTTTTTGGAAGGGCCATTTTCCATATCATTTATACCGTCTGGGTGCTTTGAATCCAAAAGATTCTCGGAAAATACTTACCGAAAAAAAAAATGTATAACAGATGTGCCTTTGAAAAATTCATTTGATTGATGGTAATAAAAGGCTCTGTAGTGGGCTGAGAGGTGTTCCTTCAAAATCCATGTCCCCCCAGAGCCTCGTGATGTGAGCTCGTGTGGAAACGGGTCTCCGCAGATAGTTGAGAGTGGAGATGAGATTGAGCTGGATGAGGGTCAGCCTGGAATCCAGTGACTGGTGTTCTTATAAGGACACGAGACACAGAGGCAGGGGAAGAAGGCTGTGGAAGAGGGAGGCAGAGATCAAGGTGATGCACCCACAAGCCAAGGGCACCAGGATCTCACAGCACTCAAAGCTGGGAGAGGCCTGGAGCAGAGTCTCCCTGACAGCCACAGAGGAGCCAGCCCCGCCCACACCCACATCCCGGAATTCTGATCTCTGGGACTGTAAGGAAATGAATTTCGGTTGCGTAGAGGAGGTAATTTGCCATGGCAGCCCGCAGGGACTCACTTGGTGTACAAGGAGGAGGAAAGTACCCACTACTCCTAAGATAGAGCAGCCACACCCGAGGTAAAAGGGCACCCCATACCTGGAACAGCCCCCACTGCCCGCGGTGACCATCAGTACTTGTCACTGAATGGATTCAGAACTCGGCAACCTCACCACCTGCTAAGGAAGCCCTGTGGGAGGATGAGTCCCTGTCTCCTAGGTGTGAACCCGTACCCCATCCGCTGCCTGCAGCCCCCCGGGAGGAAAGGTGATATCTGGGGTGCCAGGGCCCTTGGCCTGTGGGGCAAAAGCTGGGCGGAGCGGGCTGACTGAGGCAGGAAACGTGAGCAGCTGTCCAGAGAAGTTGGCCCCCAAAGCATGAGTCTTTACTAGCAGCCCGAGAGCTGGCTGCTGGCAGTCACTGGACAATTCCCACTTCACTTTGAGCTGATAAATGGCAGGAAAAGTGCCCACCAGGAAGCCTGGGAACTCGGCAGGTGGTTATGACGACAAGGCTCAGAGACCAGGTCACACTGGCTGGGGCCACTTGCTAAGAAAAAGGCAGGCCACTAAATCCCTCCCTAAAACCCAGTCAGTGTGGACAACGGGATTCTACCTAATGCCTTGGGGACACGAGAGGTAAGTGTGCTCTTGTTTCTTAGGTGACATTCTTTTTTAATCTTAAAAATATCTGTTGCCACCATTTGACTGTATGGCCCCAAGTAGCTTTCATTCCCACAGGTTTAACACATTGTGAGCAAATAGCGCCCATTACTACAAACGCCTGTGAGGGAGAAAAGCCCACAGCCTTCCCCACAGGAGCATGTGTGATGCGGGGTGGGGACCCTGTACCTGCTCATATGTGTGGAGAAAGTGGGACGTCTGTAATCCTCCACCTCAGGAACTAGCTGACTTGACTTGGACCCAGCTTTTCAGGAGGCACAAAACACGAATGAGAATCAAGTACAGAAGCCCTTAGTGTTCCGGTCGCTCCGCGTCTAAGAGCTGTGGTGGGCGCCACAGAGCCTGCTGCTAATGCAGATCCCAGTTTGGCAAACACCGGGGCCTCACTTTATCTCTTGTGGGGAGTGCACGCACCTCACATCTGTCTCGCGGACCATAAACGCTCTCCCGAGAATCATGTTGACTCTGCTCACCGATCCCAGGCCCAGCACAGAGACACACCGTAAACACCTGTGGAGGCAGCGTGGGCAGCCCCAGCCCAGCGACTCTGGGGCTCCTCAGAAGACAGGGCCCTCCCCCAGCCACGCCGGGAATGCGGCATGACAGCAGATCAGGAAATGGGGCAGAAGCCCCTGAAACCCTCGGAGTCAGGTCACAGGGCGGGTGCTCACCCACCCCCAATGCCTGAGGGTGACATTTGACAGTTTACACACGGTCTCTGAGCGCCTGTTTTAGCCTGGGTTTGTAAAGGAGTCAAGAATTCATCTCAGAAAGCTGCCAGTAGACAACCAAATGCTATTTCAAAGCAACTGCAGGGGTTAGTAATTGAGATTTTTTTTTATCCCTCTAACTTGCTACTTCCCTAGTTCTGCGGCAGGCCTCTTGACTCCGCTTATAAATACTAAAACTGTTGCTGTAATAAGAAAAAACAAGAAACATTCTTTGAATATTTCAGAGCAAAATGCTTGTGAAAGCCCTTAGTTTCCCCACAGAAAACGTATTTAAAAGAAGAGCCGTGAATCGGCGGCAGCTGCTCCCAGCACCTGTTCCCCGTTCCCATCATTGAAGTTCTCGTGGCATTTTGGAAAGAACTGAGCAGTTTTCCTAGAGAAATACTCTGGGTTCTGGATTACACAGTTGACTGCACTCAACTGTTGGCTGAGACAAAGGGGCCTGAGAGGTGTACCCGTGCGCAGAGCTCCGCACCCCGAAACCGCTCAGGGCACGGACCGCGGTGATGTGCCACCTCCCGCCCGGCACCCACTGAAGCGTCCTGCTCACTTCTTCGCATGGATGGCGGTGTGGGGCCAGGGGACACGTGGCATCATTTGCCCATGCCATTTTCACTTTTTTTGTTTGTTTTTGTTTTTTTGAGACAGTCTCGCCCTGTCACTCAGGCTGGAATGCAGTGGCACAATCTCAGCTCACAGCAACCTCTGCCTCCCAGGTTCAAGCAATTCTCCTCCCTCAGCCTCCCAAGTAGCTGGGATTACAGGTGCACACCACCATGCCTGGCTATTTTTATTTTATTTTATTATTATTATTATTATTATTGAAACGGAGTCTCACTCTGTCACCCAGGCTGGAGTACAGTGGCATGATCTCAGCTCACTGCAACCTCTGCCTCCCAGGTTCAAGCAATTCTCCTGCCTCAGCCTCCCAAGTAGCTGGGATTACAGGCACACACCACCACACCCGGCTAATTTTTGTATTTTTAGTAGAAACGGGGTTTCACTATGTTGACCAGGCTGGTCTCAAACTCCTGACCTCAAGTGATCTACCCACCTCGGCCTCCCAAAGTGCTCAGATTACAGGCGTGAGCCACCACGCCCGGCCACTTTCTTCACTTTCATAGAATGTCTGGGCTAAGTCTTCAAGGCACAAGGGCATCAAGCTCTAATGAGCACACGAGGGCACTGCTGCAGATGGCCGGGGGGGCAGGCGGAGGCCACCATGCACCCTCCCTCTTCATCGGCTCACAGCCCCTCCTGGACAGCTCTCGCTGCCATCACAAGCTGAGCGGCTTACAAGACACACATTCATCCCCTCACGGTTCTGCAGGTCAGGAGCCTGACGAGGGTCCCACTGGGGTAAAAACCAAGGCGTCAGCAGGCTGGCTCCTTCCGGAGACCCGAGAGAACCTCTTCCTGCCTCTTCCTGTTTCTAGAGGCCGCCACACCCCTGCACTCCTGGCCCCGTCTCTGAGCCACAGTGCATCTCCAGCCTTGCTGACCCCCACCCCTGCCGCTGCCAAACTCCTCGAGGCCTCTGTCCCCTGTACAGACCCTGTTCTTCCACTGGGCTCCCCTGGGGAATCCAGGCTAATCTGCATCTCAGGGCCTGGGGCTTAATCCACAAAGTGCTGTTGGCTCTGGGGTTGGGAGGTGGGGGAGGCCGTGCCCAGGGTCCTTTCTTCTGTCTTCCACACCATTGATCCACATCATGTTCAAATGATCTTCTAAAAGGAATGGCTTCCCATCAGCCCACGTCACCGGCTTCACCCCACTGTTACCAGGAGCTGGTTCTTGTTGGGCTCTGGAGGCCAAGAAGGGGCTCCTTCCCTCTGCCCATCAGCAGGTTGCTTGGCACCGTAGGGTGGGCGCCCCTGTGAGATACAGCCTGGGGGCACGAGGCGGCCGCAGGCCTGGGCCCGGGCTACGGGCTGGGGAAGAGGGAGGATGAGGCGTGCAGACGCTGAAAGGGCGGCTGCAGAGACTTCTTTGTCCAGAAGTAACCCAGGGCGAGGAAGTCCCCGTGGGTGAGGACCACGCATGCCCGGTTGGCGCTGATGTGTGGGAAAATGACAAATGGTGCAAGCCACACGGGTCACACGCATCTCCTGTGCTAATCGTGGATTTTCATTTCCTCTGGAGACCCAAATGAGAAAGTAAAAGTGTACGCAGGAGTCAAACCCACTTTCTAGAATGTGGCTAATTTCTAGAGGCAGCTGGGTTTCCTGTGGAGAAGACAGGTTTGCCCACGCAGCATAGAGAGGAGACGGCTGTGCGGGCTCCAGCCCCCGGGGAAGTAGGACCCAGAGGTCACTGCGAGGAGGCTCCATGGGCCGCAGTGGCTCTGTGGAATCTGAGGAGCGTGGTCTCACGGCCACCTCCCCCTGCACCAGCCCTGTGGCCCAAGGTGATGTCTGTGTGCCTTGGTTTCCTGATGTGTAGAATGTAGCCGGCTGGAGGACAGGGAGCTGTTGGGTTCTTTGTGTGGAGCTCTCCAGAAGGCTGTTCAGGCTGTAGGCAAATTCCACAGGCCCTCGGCCTTCCCCACTGGTGAACTCGAGCTGAGCTGTGGGGGCGGTAGCCCCTTCGTGGAAGCTCAGTGTCCACAGGGACACCTGCAGCAAGGGAGGCAGAGCCAGGCAATATCCACGCAATGTGACGATATTTAGCAATCAGTCGGAAACTAAACTCAATATGATGGCTCAGAAGACTGGTGAGCCTAGGAGCCAGGACCCCAGGTGCCTTGATGCTGGAGAGAAGAACCTGGCTGAGATGCACCTGCAACTGTTTGGAGCCGGTGACCTTGGGCTCAGCACACCCTCACTGCTGGTGGACACAGTACCAGCGATGCCCCTCACGAGCAGCTGCAAGGCCCTCGGGCAGTGGCATGGGTGCCATCACTTCCTGCCAACCCCACATCCTCATTTCCCACGCTTCTCCTTCCACCTTCTGGGATCACTGGGACCTACTGCAGGACATGCCTCAGAGGGACAGAGGGAAGCAGACCACCCTTTTCTTCAGAGAGTTCATGGCCCAGGGAGGGAACGCTGGCTGGGGACAATCACAGAGCCTCTCTGGTGCCCAGCCAGCGACAGGGACCCTCGGGGCTGCGGGGGGAGAGGACGCCCCTGCCCTGGCCACAGAGGGTTGGGTTAGAGGTGAGCTGGGGCCGGAGAAGCCACGGGAGCCGTGTGACGCCTTCTCAGGAGGTGCTTCCGCAGCTTCGCCTCCTCTCGTCTTCCATGTGCAGGGAAGGACCAGCCGAGTGACAGCTGGGAGAGAAACCGATTGCCTCCCCTCGGGCTCTGGGCAAATGTCAACCTGCAGCTTTGAGTCTCTCCCTCTGGAATCTTCTACATGGGGTATAATAATGTTATTACATATGTTGGTTATTTACAGCACAACATGAAAAGGCAATTTGTAAGGATTGGCCCATCTAATCGGGGCGAATCACCAGTCTTCTGAGCCATCATATTGAGTTTAGTTTCCGACTGATTGCTAAATATCGTCACATTGCGTGGATATTGCCCGGCTCTGCCTCCCTTGCTGCAGGTGTCCCTGTGGACACTGAGCTTCCACGAAGGGGCTACCGCCCCCACAGCTCAGCTCGAGTTCACCAGTGGGGAAGGCCGAGGGCCTGTGGAATGAGGGCTCCATCCCCCCCGCAAGGAGTGAACAGCACTGAGGTTCCCGTCGCCGAGCCACAGCACTGTGCAAGCCCTCGATGGGCCATGGACGCCAGGCCCCAGCCCAACGCGCTTCCTTTGGCTCCTCCTGAACTGGGGGGCCTCGCCCCCGCCTTGCCAGGGCCCTGGCATCTGTCTCACTGGCCTTTCTCACCTGGTATTCCAGCAAGGAGGGCACTGCAGTTTTACCTCCCTTTGAGAGGCAAGAACTTCTCAACCCACAAGAAGAGGTGACCAGGTCCTGGGTGACTGTCAAATAAGCCTGGTCCAACTGGGAACGAGTCTTCTGGGCCCCAATTTCCCACACGGTATTCTTGTCTGACAAAATCACAGCCTTCCACGTTCAAGAATCTTCATCTCTCTATTTCAGGGAATGTTCCCTAAGCTCTCCCATCACTGAGCACTGCTGCCAACACCCCAGCGGCATGCTACCACTTTGGTCTGATGGAGAGAAGGGTTCAGAACCTCGTGCAAGTGGGAGGTAAGCAAGGGAACAAAGGCATCTTCCAGAGCCAAGGCGGGGGCCACACGAGTGTCTGTCTCAGTGAGATCCCACTGTCTTCCAGGGTTTGACACCGCAGCAGTAAGCCCCGGAGTGGCCCCACACCCGAAGATCCACAGGGGAAAAGGTGGATGTCTCAGCATGGGTTTGTAACATTGTTCTCTTGAATAAGCAGAGGATGCAGAATTAGGAGCAAGCATTCCGAGGGGTGGCCAGCTGTGGCTTCTGAGGGGCACCTGACCTTCCATCTGCCTTCTGAGCACCAGCTGCCCCAGGTGAGGTGCGTGGAGTTCCACAGCTGTGATGGGCCGTCGCCATGGAGAACAGTGGCTCACAATTGCTTTGATTTAAATTGAATTAAGGTGAAAATGAATCAGGGCATAACTCTCTTCTTTCAGGCAGATGTCTTTCTGAACCAGTGTATTTATGACTTAAAAAGTCACAAAAGTTTTGGGCCCAGGGATCGGGCAGGAAGGAAAGGCAGTGCGATGCAAGGAGGGACGTGTTAGAAATTGTATCCGGAACCACTGTGGCTTGTACTGAAGGAAGAAACTTCATATTTCTGCTTCTATTTCTACGACAACACCAAGGAAGGTGTGTGGGGTGGGGAGCAAGTACACACAGGTCTTTGGTATTACCAGTGGTCCAGGATTGTATAATTCTGTTTATTCTACCCATCCCACACCCTGACCCTGACTCAAGTCCTGCAGCCCCTTGGTGCCCTGAGCCCCCTCCCCTGCCTGTTCCCAAGCAATCAATTACCCTAAGACCCTGTTCTAGGTGTCGGCAGATGATGATGCGTTAATCAGACAAATAGGCCATGGGGTAGGCAGGGGTTGTGGGTGCTGCTTCCTGGTCCCTCTGGCAAACCAGAAGGGAGCTGCCTCCCCGCAGTCCCCACCCTGTCTCCAAGCTTCCCAGCAGAGCCCCACATCCAGCAACTGGGCCCAGCTTTAACCAGATGGAGGAGCAGCCTGACGTCCTGCCAGCCCCAGAGACAGATGTGGGCACAGGAAGGGGAGGCAGGGAGGAGAGGAAGCCAATAAAAAGCTGCTAGCATCCGTCAGGGTGACCCTTTGCAGAACCTGCGTCAGCCTGAGGACGCAGGGACAGGCTGTGCGGAGAAGCCGCTGTTAGCATCCGTCAGGGTGACCCTTTGCAGAACCTGCGTTACCCTGAGGACGCAGGGACAGGCTGTGCGGAGAAGCTGCTGCTAGTATCCATCAGGGTGACCCTTTGCAGAACCTGCGTCAGCCTGAGGACGCAGGGACAGGCTGTGCGGAGAAGCCGCTGGCCTTTGCCACTTGAAAGCTGGGTCCCTGCCGCCTTCCCACCCCAGGGCTCCGTCGGAGAAATTCTCACAGAACCCCTAAGCAATGCGTGGGGAAAGCACGGATGCCACCCGGAAGCACGCCGAGGAAGAGTCCATTCATGGGAACTTCCAGAGCTGGTCACAGAGGCCAAATGCACGATCAGCTGCACGGCAGGGGCTTGCCCGAAGGACCGGAACCTTGGTGAGCATCAGCGGAGGCCACTGTGTTTCCCCAAGAGTGACCCAGGGTGCCTTCAGGCCAGGCGCAGCTTCTTCTCATTTATCTCCACCACGCAGAGCGACGTGCAGCACAGACGAAGCACTCGGTGAACATTTAAATGAGTTTGTGGGATGCACCTAAAAGAAATAGAAGTTTTCCAGAGAATAAGCAGGTAGAAGCTAGACCCCACCAAAAAGATAGGCAGGCAGGCATTTGTTAAGTCCATTTCATCTCACCCTAGGGTTTTAACATCAAATTATCCCTGTCATGAAGAGGCATTTGTTACCCAAATTCTTATGCTCTTCAAGAGGGAGTAGAAAGGAAAAAAATATGAAAAGGGAGAAACAGTACAGACCCTACCTTCAAACTTACTACCCCCACCATACGCACACACAGACACACACACAGTAAATGACATCAGATATTTATCCAGTCTGCCATAAGACATCTGGCTCCACCTTATAAATGAGGAAAGCTTGGGCCAGCACAGTGGCTCACGCCTGTAAGTGCAGCACTTTGGTGGTCAAGATGGGAGGCTCACTTGAGCCCAGGAGTTTGAGATTAGCCTGGCAACATGGCAAAACCCCATCTCTCCAAAAAATACAAAAATTAGCTGGGCGTGGTGGTGGCACATGCCTGCGGTTTCAGCTACTCAGGAGGTTGAGGTGGGAGGATCCCTTGAGTCTAGGAGTTCAAGGCTGCAGTGAGCTGAGATTGTGCCACTGCACCCCAGCCTGAGCAAAAGGAGTAAGACCCTGTCTCAAAAAAAAAGAGGGAAGCTTGGTGCTGGGTACATCAGAGATGGAAAGACTCTTTCTGGTCTTTATGTCTCACTGGACAACGTGAAGATTCAAATTCCAGGGCTGCTCGGTAGAACCAAGTCTGGAAAACACGCTGGCGGGCGCCACATCAGCAGCACCTTTCCCTGGAGCCGGCGTTGTCGCCACTGTGTACGTAATTCTACTCCGAGGGCCTTTCAGGGTGGAGGAGAGAGCTGTGGCCAAAGGCAGTGAGAGGCAGAAGCCGGAGTCGAAAAGCCAGATTTCAGCCTCAGGGAAGAGCCAGTCCCAGCCCTGCCCTGGCCTCACCACCCCCGCGAGACCCCAGGCCTCTGTGCAGAGACCGTGCTCAGGCCCAGCACTTACGCTGGAGAAAAGGCGGAGACGTTCAGAACCCAGGGGATTCCAGGCTGCCTTCTCCACAAGGGTCAGGTTTGTGGAGGAGAAAGGGGAAGATTCTCCACCCACCAGGCGCCTCCCGGACTGTCAAGAACTAACAGGGACTAGATCACCCAAAATAGCAGATCAAATTGAAACAGCATACTTCGCTTTTGGAACGAACCACGAGGCAGGCGGGAGGACCGGAGATTGCAACATACTGACCTTCCGAGTTCTGTTTGGGTCAGTTTGTTAAAATTAGTTTGTCCTCCCTGGAGACACGGCCAACGCAGACTTTTCTGTGGCAGGGGTCCAAACACAGTCCCTGCTGCTCTCCACGCACAGCAGTGGGAAAGTGGGAAGGCAGCCCTTTCCCTCCATCACTCCGGGGAGCTCATGTGCAGACAGGGTCCTCTGTAGCATCTTTAAATAGGAGGTGACTTTGTACCGTTGGAGCCGGGGGCAGAGTCAGCAGTGACCTGAACAGTTACGACCAGGATAAGTTCCTTCTGCTGAAAGAGGACGTTAAGATGAGAAGGGCTTGGCCGGGCACGGTGGCTCACGCCTGCAGTCCCAGCACTTTGGGAGGCCGAGACCATCCTGGCTAACAGGGTGAAACCCCATCTCTACTAAAAATACAAAAAAAAAAAAAAATTAGCCCGGCGTGGTGTTGGGCGCCTATAGTCCCAGCTACTCAGGAGGCTGAGGCAGGAGAATGGCATGAACCCGGGAGGCAGAGCTTGCCGTGAGCCGAGATGGCGCCACCACTCCAGCCTGGGCGACAGAGCGAGACTCCGTCTCAAAAAAAAAAGAAAAGAAAAGAAGTGCTTTTAGGCACTTAGAGCATTTAGAGCAGTGGGGTGATTAATTCCATTTTCCATTTCGAGCCTCATCTCAAGTGTTTTTATTTCTTTCTCTTCCTCACCTTTCTGCCACCAGTCACTGCCCAGTGACCTTGCTAGGTCAGGGCTAGAGTGTAATCATGACGAATAAACTGGGAGTTTCATGATATTTCTGACACCTGTTTGACTACAGAGACACTGAACTGTCCTCCGCCAGGTCCGCCCAGGGCGCTGGAGCCTGTGTCTGAGGCCCCTGCCCCCGTTGTTGGCAGCAGCTCCAGGGCTCCCCCACCTCCCTTCCCTCTCCTGTTTCAAAAGTATTGACTTTGAGGATCAGAAATGGTCCTAACTGTTGCTTTTTCATTTTAACTAAAACTCTCAAATGTACAGTGTTTTTCCCTTTTTTCAATATACCTTTTTAATATTGCTTTTTTTTTTTTTTTTAAAGATGAAGTCTTGCTCTGTCCCCCAGGCTGGAGTGCAGTGGCGCAATCACGGCTCACTGAAGCCTCAGCCTCCTGGGCTCAAGCCGTCCTCCTGCCTCAGCCTCCTGAGTAGTTGGGACCACAGGTGCCACCACCACACTCAGCTAATTCTTTTAAAATATTTTTGTAGAGACAAAATCTCACTCTGTTGCTTATTGCATTTTTTCATTTCAAATGTTTATACCAAATTTTTTCTAAGCCTCTAATAAACAGCTGAAATTCACAAAATCAAATTCATACTAATTCTTGAAGAAACAATACTTGCCCTTCTGCAGGTGAGCAATTCCTATTGTAAGCATCTGACAGCAGACGCCCTTCCCCCTTCTTCCTTCCTTCCTCCCTCCCCCCACAGGTCAGGGTGGGACAGTGCAAGAGAGAAAGTTGGAATCCCGTCACAAACACTCTCAGGCCACCTCCATAAAAGTGTAAGAGGTTCTAGGCATCAGGCTAAAGTACTGCTATTGAGGTCCATGATGTCTACACCAGGGTGCCACTTGGGGGTTTGGAAAGGCAGGCTGAGGGGCAGGAAGTGGCAGATTCTGATCCTGTCTCTGAAAAGTGATTTTATTTGTTGAATATCCCAGCACTGAGTTGTGAATTAAGATTCACTAAAGCAATCAAGGTACTTGGAAAATGTCCAGGGCCACAAAGCGGACATATTTTTCCTTATGGTTCAATAATTTTAAAGTTCAAATTAACTTAAAACAGTAACACGCTTTTTGTGAATGGTGCTTTGACCATAGGTTTAGACACCGAGGAAGCAGAGGGAGTTGGTGCGCAGGAAACAGCCTGGGAGGCCCTTAGCAGCTGAGACACACGTCTGCACCTCTTGCCATGGGAGGTTGGCTCGGCTTCTAAAAATCGTATCCGAGGAAGATTCTACCACTTCCTCGATAAACCACTGACAGCCTTGAAGTTTCCTTCATGCCTCGATCCAACAAGAATGCCCCATCCTGCAATTTTAGATTATTTCCTCTTACACTGACCTTATTTTCTTTGAGAATGTAATTAATGACACGAGTCTTGTCATTTTTCTTTTCTGTGCTTTAAAAAAACCAAGAGGTTCTGATGCTCATGTTGCAATACATTTTAAAACGCTGTTTCATTCTGCCTTCCTCAGGTACCTCACTCCGGATTCTACTAAAATCGTAATCTCTAGAAGGTGGATTCAGCAAATGCCAGCCGTGGAGACATGAATGTTTCCATAAGAAACAAGAAAAATAGAAAGAATGTGTGTTAGCCAGACGACACCCTGATGGCAGCCCCCACCACCTCCCCAGCCCTCCTCAGAGGCAAAGCAATTTAGCTCAGATGGGCTTCTCCAGAATGGAAATAGTCATTGGGAAAAACGCTAGTACTCTGCACTAATACATATCATCTTAAAAACTTATCTCTGAATTGTTTCCAAATGACAAATGTGTAAAGTTTCTAAGTACTTTTTGTTGTCTTATCCTTGTAGTGGAAGATACTACATTCAACACAGACGTACTGTGTGCCTCCTGCGCGCGAGGCCTGGTGCTCATGGCACGTGTCCTTGCGTGCAAAATACTACTCTTCATCTTGACGTTCCTAGACATTCAGCTGTTCCTCAGGAAACCATTTACCTTCCCTCTGCCTTTTCTATAAAATGCATAGGCTGAGGAATTACTGACTGCACAGCACTTTGCTTGCTGGATACCAAGTAAACGCACTCTTACCATATACAGACAGGGCTGTATCGAGGCGGCCAGTTATTAGAATAAAAACAAAATACTACGTTCATCCGCTCAGATAATCCCTGTTTGGCTTCATGTTATGGTTTGAAACTCCTAGTGACATTGATAAGAGTGAACACGATAATGAAGCTTCTTTCATGATGAAATGTCCTGAGTGTGTGTCTGTGTGTTCTCAGATTATAGCTCACGTGGATACAGAACGTTTTCTTGCTTCAGCATCAAGCGGGGATTGGGTTGCAGTGGTGAAGAAAGGCCAACACAGCCCGCCCTCTTTGAGGTTGCAGTCTCCTGGGACACACGCCCACTAAACAAACAACTACACAAATTAATCATGCCACAGGGCAAGCTGCAGGAGCACCATCACGTGCGGCAGGTATCCCAGGCGGGTCATTTTCGTGGCGGAAGAAGGTCACGCTGGAAGTCACCAGACAGATGGAAGATCACACTCCAAGTCGCAGAGTGGGGGCGGATGGAGAACCAGGCTGCCAGGGCGCTGGCTGGGGCCGAGCAGTAACGGACCCGTGGGAGAACAACAAAATGAGGCTCCAAGACAGGCGGGAGCCGGATGGTGCATGACCTGAGAGGCCAAGTCAAGGATTTTGAACTCCATGCTAAAAGCAGCCGGAAGCCGTTCGCTGGCGCCAGCTGAGCACATGCGCAGAACCGTGCCCTGAAAAGCACCCTCCCCTACAGACGGGGAGGAGGTGCTCCCAGCACTGCTGCAGACACTGCAGTTTCCCTTTCAGGGACTCAGCAGCGGGGGCAATCACCTAGGCGCGCCACCAGCGAGCGGCGGGCTCTGAATCAGAATCCCCGAGACTCTGGTACCAACATCCTTGACCAGATTCCCATTCTCCACCCAGTTTAATTGGGTTAGTTTGGGTCTTATAAGATTTCTCATCTGCAATGTGCATATGCAACCACAGCAAGCCTCCCTAAGATGCATTCTGCTGTAGGTCCCGTAATAGACACGGCGGTCCATACACACCAGGAAGCTGACGTGTTTGTGTGTGCGTGTATTCACTGTATAATCCAGCTTAATGCTTTTGCTTATGGGAAGTTTCAAACGTATACGAAAGAGGAAAGAACAGTGAAATAAGCGCCCCCATGGGCCACTCCCAGCTGCAGCGACCCCCAGCAGTGCCCGTGGGACTCCTCGTGCCACCGTGCCCACGGCGGGGGGGCTCTGAATCAATCCCAGACCTCGTATTGTTTCATCCATAAATATTTCAGAATTTTTCTCTAAAAGATAATGGCTCTTTTTAAACTGAAGAGTAATAACACATCACATCTAAAATATTTAGCAAGTACACTTTAAAATCATTTGGATATCCCAGTCAGCGCTTACATTTCTCCAGTGGGTTCATAAATTTTTTTAACTCTTTGAAACAGGAACCAGATCCAGACGCTGTGATGGATTGATATGTCTGTGTCTCTTTGAATCTGTAGGTTCCCCTTCACTATTTTCTTGTTTTTTCCTTGCAATTTATTTGGCTACAGAGTTCCCTGGATTCAGCTGCGCAGATCTGTGGGGCATTGAGGAAGGAGTTTTCAGTCCCCTGTGTTTCTGTAACTGGTAATTAGACTGAGAGCTGTCATCAGATTGAAGCTCAATGTTCTTAGCAAAACACTTCTCTTTGCTGGTGTTGCTGGTCTCTGTATTTAATGTGCCCTTAATGCAAGGAGGAAAGGCACAGCGGAGTCCTGTCTGAGGGGAATGAACGCCAGTCCCTCCGTGCAGCTCCTGCTACACAGGTCGCCCTCTTTCCATCCCGGGAACCACTCAATGCTTTGAGGTACGCACAAGTTAAAAATACAATCACTACCATTTTCACTAAAACGAACCAGGGCTTAGTGGGGGAAAAGCGGCAAATACCAGGGCCGGAGGGGGGTCAGCCCACAAGGAGCCCGTGGGGTCCTGCTGAGCCAGAAGGCGGGACGTGCTTAGAGACAGGGCTGCCCATGAACAGGAAGCAGAGGAGCAGCTTCCGTGACTCCCACGCCCAGTCTGGGGCCATGTTGGTGTCAAACGGCGACAAAATCATGACAGCTGTGATCCACTGGGTACAAAATCACTCACAAGTCTACACTGACATGAATGAATGAATGAATGAATGAATGAATGAGGAATGCTTATTCTGTCTGTGGAAAGAACTAATAAATGCATCGGGGGATGGAATTAGAAAATCACGGCTGCTTCATGCGCGTGCCTGCTCTTACCAAGTCACCTCATGATGGCCAACAAGCAGCTTCCTGATGGAGAGAGGAACGGGCTGCTTCTCATGGATCCAGGGAAATCAAAGCCTTGAAAAGAGAAACACCAAGGCCACCTCTGCCCTCAGCCCCTCGGGCCGCAGGTGAGTGAACGCACGTCCACTCTGCCTTCTGGTTGTCATTCATAAAATTTATTTTGGAAAAATATTTTAAAAAGGAATTTCTTCATTAACAAAACAGTAAAAAACTCAAATAACATTTGCACAATATTCCATAAATACATTTATATACAAAAAATATAGTCACATAGACCCGAAGTGCCTTTGTACATATTTACCAAAATTTAAATTATAAAAAATGAACATCACAAAATACTCAAGCTTTACAGATATCGTGAAAAATATTTTTACAAATCCAAAAAATAACACACATCTTTTCCATCTAGAAAAAGCACATTTTCGTATCAAAAAGGACAATAAAGGCAGTGTTTGTGTTTCTAATTCAAGAAAAGACTGGCTCATAAGAATCCAAAATATACACTCAGGCAGTGCATGCTTCTTATGCGTAATTCAGTTCACCCATTTAAATATATATTCTCTTAAGAGCAACTGTCCATAGTGCAACGGCGACATCACGGAAGGCAGTGCCGCAGGCGGCCGGGCCGCGGCAGGCTATCGGCAGGCGTCGAGGACCTCAAGAGGAGAACCTGCTCGGTCTGAACTCGGTTTCTCAGCAGCAGTCCACGGGGCCTCCCTCCTCTTCAGCAGCATTCGTTGGGGCATATATCCTTGGAATTTTACTTATTTTAAGAGAAACGGGAGTCTTGCCATTTCACTTCCATCTTACACCTGGAGGGGCCACAAGACAAATGGGAAGTTAGCCTGAGACAGATTCCCGGGCTGCGGCTTCAGGTGCTCCCATGCCGAGGAGGGGGCGGCTGCTGCCTGCACTGACCTCAGTTGCTATGACGCACTCATCCTTCTCCTCGGATATGACGTACACCGACTGGTACTTGGTGTCTTTTGAAGTCGAACAGCCCGAGTCCCGCCTTTTTCTTTCAGGTGCTTCTCCACTAAAAGGAAAATAGAGAAAATCCACAATGAATGCATGAGAACATTTGGAAAGAGAAACGGACCGATACCCCCAGGTACCCCCCTCCTGATGCCCGGCCCACAGCACGTACCCCCTGAGTGTGGTCGCGGTCCCCTTCTCCTCCCCTGAGGAGCCCTGGGGCTGGCACTTGGTGTCACGCTTGCTGTGCGCGTCCCTGACGGCGGCGTCGTCACCCTTGAGGTCCTGCACGAGGTTATAGTCCACTGCCGGGTAGCGGGCCTTGAAGCCGTTCTTGTTGGCACTGTGGTCCCCGTGGAAGTCTGCCTTCTTGTTGGTGTTCTTGATCTGCGTGGCCCCGATGACGCTGACTGAGATGTCCTTCTCACGCTGGCAGTTGGCCAGGTTGTTCATGGTCTCCGTCTCCCCCCGGCAGGGGTCAGCTGGGGGCCGGCGCTTCTGCAGCCTCAGCCGGACGCAGACCACCACAGCGGCACAGCCCAGCAGCAGCATGAGGACAAGGATGACCCCGGCGCACACGGCCACCCAGGGGAATGGCCCGCCCTGGCCCTCCAGCTTCTCAGTGAGGTCCACCACCGCTGGGCCTGGGGGCAGCTCTGGGAGCAGGAACTGGCAGTTGGGACCCCCGTAGCCCTGGGCACACTCGCACACATAGCGGTGGCCCCTCTCGTGGCAGGTGGCCCCATTGTGGCAGGGTGCGTGCTCGCACCTGCTGACGGGGGCACTGCAGTTCCTGCCCGTGTAGCCGGGCGGGCAGGTGCAGGAGAAGTCATTCACGCTGTCCCGGCAGGTGCCCCCATTGGCGCATGGGGAGGAGGCACAGTCGTCCACGTTGTCATCACAGTGCCTCCCTGAGAAGCCGGCCTGGCAGCGGCACAGGTAGGCATCACCAAGGTCCACACACTTGGCACCTGGAACACAGGGACATGAGCGTCATGTGTCTCCTCGTAGGTTTGTTCACCAAAAAGTCATTCTGAAGCATCTATCTGTCTGTCACTGTAGAAACCAGACAAACCAAAGACAGTCGGTGGCCTGAATGAGTCCCCAGCGCAAGGCAACATGGTCTAGGACCTCAAATACGAGAGGCGTCCAGGTCTAGCTCTACAAGTCAGAAACTCCATGGCCAGCATCTGGACAGGCGCTGTGCAGAACACTCTGCCTGGGGACTGCATTAGTCGCCACAACAGCCGGACAAGAGCATGTGCCACTTGACCCAGGTTTCAGATGGGGAAACTGAGGCTTAACAAGGGTGTCCTTGCCCACAGTTACACAGCGAGTGAAAGGAGCAGGCACTTACAACAGGGGAGGGAGGGAGAGAGGGAGGGGAAGGATGACCATTCCAGAATGCTCCGGCACATCTGGGGCCCAGATCTCCTTGCTGTGTGTCTGCTTTGGGCAGCCAGCCCCTCACTGCTAGCAGGAGGCTCTCTGTCCTCACTCAGGGACACCCCCGACTACTGTGCTGGGTGGCCACACAGCTGGGCCATCCTCCCAAGCTGGAGTGGCCGGGGCCTGTGGGCATCACTTACTGAACCCCAGGCAGCCTCAGGTGCCCCAAGCACCTCGTGGCCCTGAGCAAGTCATTCACTGCTTGGTCTAGGTTTCCACAGAGAACTTCATAACCAATGCACCGGCCTCTCTCACTCCCCAGGCCTTTCCAGACTCAAAGACAGAGTTTCCATCGAGAATTCCTGGCGGTCTGGATAAAAGTGCTTCATGAACTCGAGGTCGCTCACAAATGCTTGTTTTTAATGCCATCTCAGTATTAACCACTTGCCCCAGTCTCTGAGCAATCGCCAGCTGCCCCCTTACCATTAGAACAGGGTGAAGAACTGCAGTAGTCAATTTTCTTCTCACAGTTGAAGCCGGAGTAGCCCACGGGACAGCGGCAGCTGTACCCTCCATCGGGGCTGTCTGAGCACCGGCCCCCGTTAAAGCAAGGGCCGTCCGCACAGGTCATGGCACTCAATTCACAGATTTTGCCGTAGAAGCCGGGTGGGCAGGTACAGGAGTAGCTGTTCTCGAGATCCTACATGATGGAGAGGTCAGAAAAGGCTTTCCAAAGTTGCTCCAAGGAGCCCACAGGCTCCATTCAACACCAGGGCACCCCAGCTTCGGGGTAAGATGCCATGCAGCCTCCGACTCACCGTGCAGCTCCCTCCGTTCTTACAAGGGCTGGGGTCACACTCGTCGATCCCCAGCTCGCAGGTGGCACCTGTGTACCCAGGCCGGCAGGAGCACGTGTAGCTCCCCTGGCCCGTGTTGGTGCAGGTAGCCCCGTTCTTGCAGGGCTTATGGTGTGTGCAGTAGTTCAGGTCTGTGAGGGGTGGGGACAGGAAAAGTAGGAGATAGGAAGCTCGACGTCAAATGCAGGAAGACTTTATTTTTCCAGTGATCAAACAGCCAGGGAAGTCCAGGGCTGCTCTGGAGGGGGCAGGCCGCCTCAGGGAGAGAAGGCTTACCCTGGTTGCAGAAAAGGCCCCCCCAGCCTTCCTGGCAGTTGCACTGCCAGGGCTGCTGGCAGGTGCCATGGAGACAGCCTGGATAGCGGATACACTCGTCACAGTACCGGCCCTGCCAGCCCACTCTGCACCTTGGAGAAAAGCAGAAAACTCAGATGGACGCTGACTGTTGCTGGCTTTGCAGTGGACATTCTCACCCTAGAAACCACCCTCCTGCAGCACCAGCGAGCCTCTCGTTCTCCAGATTAGCAAAACACTGGGTCACCTTGGGAGCTGCAGCCTGGGCCTGGGCCCCACCAGAGGTTCTGGCTTCATAGGTGTTAGGGCAGCCCCAGTGTCAGCATCTCAAAAATCACTCCCTGAGTGATTCTAGGATGAGGCAACATTTGAGAACCATTGAACTATACTATCATTTCCTGTGCCAACTCTTTTTAAACTACTATCTGTAAATTCTCATAGCCGTTAAGGGGCTTAGATGAATGACAACTCCATGACCTTACATGCTGCCAAACACTGATTAAGTAGAAACACAAGAAAACGGCCCCTGCTCAATCAGTCTTACTGGAGTTTTTCAAATGATCACCTGGGGCTGTTTTTACAAATACACCAGGTGTGAAAGGATAACAAGAAAAGGCAACAAAACAAAACACCACCTTGTGCAGACTTACTTGCATTCCCCTGGTTTGTCACAAAATCCATGCTGCTCATCACATCCAGGCAGGCAGATCGCTACAAGCAAAGGAAAAACAGGGTCAAGCCCCACGCCAAGTACCTCCCAACAGGGCTGCTGCCCTTGGGGCCAGGACACAACTCGCCGGACGCCGGCTTCAGTCAGCAAATCCCAACTGAGTTAATCTTCCCAGGTTGTGGAGGACTGACCCCCCTGCCTAGTAGCCTGGGACTTGACTCAGCCCTGGGGATGAGCATTCTTCTCAACACAGTGGCTCAAGGACAAAAGGGCTCTCGGAAGCCCCCACCCCCACCCTATCCCCTTTTCTTCTAAGAGAGGGTCAGAAGTCTTCCCCCTCCTCCTCCCCCACTTCCCAATTCTATGCACAAAGCTCCACCTCTTAATATCCCAGAAAGTGTGTGTGCAGATAAGAGTGGACAGCTGGTATGCAGAGTGCCAGGGCAGGACAGCTGCTCCATTGTCTGTCCTCTACGGCAGCTGCCCCAGCGCAACAATGCCGGCCTCCCCCGCGCCCCCGGCCCCACCTCCTCGCACACACCCCTCGCGTGTACACACACACACACACACACACACACACGCGCACGCACGCACGCACACACACCCCTTCCGCCAATGGGAGCCGGCTGGTGTCCCTGCGCCTATCCGCGGAGAGATCTAATCTACGGCACGCGCGAGCTGGGGGCGGGGAAAGACTTCAGTGTTTGAAGAAAAAAGTTTAAGTTTCTGGCTACCCTGTGGTGAAGAAGAGGCAGGGAGGCAGGGTGGGAGGCAGCAGACTGGCCAGAGGCTCCCGCAGGGCAGGGGGTAGACAGTGGGCTTGAGGCTTGGAGCTGGCTCTCACTGCCTGGTTATGAAACTCATTAACAAGCAGCTCCACAAGTTTTTTTTTTTTGAGCTCAGTAAGTTCTGGAGGGAATTTGGGAAGCTAAGGAGCAAGGACATCAAGGCACTCAGTGAATGGGAACCCCAGGCACTACCCAGCTCCTGCCAGAGGTTCTGGGCCTCCCAGAGCCCCTCTCCAAGGCTGTCCAGTTCCAAGGAAGGAGAATGACAGTTCCCTGGAGTTTCTGGGCAGCTCCAGGGCCTACTCATCCTCAGCTGCAGAGAAATCGGTACCAACGGGCTGGGACGGCCAGGCGTGCAGGCGAGGCCTCAGTAAGCTGGAGAGAGGGCTCCTGAGGTCCCCGTGAACCAGAACCAGGAGCCAGCACGGCCTCAACCCCTGCCCTAGTCACCTGCCTGCCATGAAATTGACACATCAATACCTAATAATCAGGCAGGCAGAGCCTCTGTCACTATTGGGAAGACATTGCTTTTCCAGACAAAGTGCTGCGTGAGCATTCAAGCCAGACGGGGCTGTGCACCCCTCGCCCACACAGGCCTTGGAGACCCGGCCTCAGCAGCCCACAGGAGTGAAAGCCTGCCCACTGGCCAGCATAGACAGTGCGCGTCACAGGGAGCATCCGGAAAGGCGTTTGCTCCAGAGAGGTCAAGCACACCAGCTCGAGAGAGAAAATGGAACGTTTCCCAGTGCGATGCTGTCACAGCACTGGGAACTCGGGTTGAAAGCGTGCCCCTGACACACAAGCTCTGTGTTCCTCCCTTCCTTCCTCCTCTCCCTCTGTAATACACACACCCTGGGGGTAGCACTGGCTTTACTTCCTGACCCCTGGCCCTGTCTCTAAAATCCTCCCTGATTAAGAAAGGCAGTTTCGATAGTGGATAAACACAGCCTTGGATGTTACAATGTCTGCGTTGACCCCAACCCCCACCCCCACGCCCCGAGGAGCTGTGACTTATAGCAATCCACTTCTGTCCTCTGGGCCTCAGTTTCCCCACCAGAACATCTCTACAGTCCCAAGCTCCCCGTGGCTCAGGAAGCCCCGTCCCTGCGCGCGGTCCGTGTTCGTGGACGAGTGAGCCAGCGGTGCCTTCCCAGAGACTCACGCTCTGTGCAGTAGGGCCCTTCCCAGCCAGGGTTGCACACTTTCTCCCCACGCTCCCCACAGGTGAAGTGGCCGAAGGCATCGTCCCGGGGGCGACAGAAAACGGAGCAACCCTCTCCGTAGTAGTGTTCGTCACACACGAAGCGGTAGGAGTACTTGAGGTCCGTGCGGCCGCTGCTGTGCAGGTCCTGGGACCACTCCTCGCCCACCGTCAGGTGCCTCTGGGTGGCCAGGCGGCTGATGAGTCTTTCTGGGTTTTCTATGGGGAGAAGATGCTCCTGGTTGGTTCTGAACGAGAACCTTGAGACTCGGGACAGAGCGGGGGTGGACCGAGACATTCAGCACAGGAAGGAGGCCCAAGCCGCTCCACCCTGAACTTTCTGGGGCATGTGCAGAATGAAAGCTGTCCAGGTGTGGTTGGGGAATGGGTGGGCAAAGTCCAAAGCTATTAACTGGGGGAAGCAGTTTTGGGGTTTGGGTTTTGTTTTTACCTGTTGCGAGGTCATCAGGAGAATCTGTGTGGAGAGCTTCAATAATCAGAGAGAAGGTGCCCTGGGAGAGACGGGAGAAGACGTAAGACAACCCAGAAAGGCAACGAAAAGAAAAAGGCAAAAAGCAGTCATTCCTAACAACCAGGTCAGCAACAGAGGCCCAAGGCTGCAGGTCTGGGGCAGCATGTCTGGAGGGGGTCTCCAGGCATCTCCTGCCTGCTCTCACCTTCCCTAAGGAAATGGAAGAACTTTTTAAAGAGTAGTTTCCTGACGTGTTTTTTCAGCCTGTACTACAGGATATTACGTTGTTTTTTTAATTAGAGAGAGAGAGAATGCAGGCAGGATGGGGTGGAAGAGGCCCGAGGGCCGTTGTCATTTTTGGGGGGGATGGGCACGCTCCGGGTGGGAGCGGTCGCTGCGCGGGTAATTGCGTCACCAACGCGTCTAGGAGTCGGGAAACCAGAACCTTCCCACGTGAAGAGGCGCCTCTGACTGGGGACCTGGCACAGAGGCCGGATACGGAAATCTCCCGGGCGCGCTCGGCCTCTCCTCCTCGCCCCAGCGCGGTCCCCTCCTGCAGCCCGCGGGGCCCCGGGACGAGGTGTCCGCGCTGCTGGGCTGGAGTCCTGGGGCCGCCGCTAGGCAGATCGCAGCGCCCACCTGCGCCTCGCGGGGTCCCCGAGGTCCCGCCACCGAGCGCCCAAGGCGGGATCTCAGCGCGTCCTGCAGCCCGCCCCGCTTCAGGCCCGGCCCGGCGCCCGCAGGTGCGGCACTCACCGGCCAGGTGAAGCCGAAGGGGAAGCGGATGGGGTTGCTGAACGCGGAGTCGGCGCCCCCGCCGTCGGGCAGACTGAAGGAGTCGACGCCCAGCACGGGGGTGACGGCGCTGCCGTAGGTGCAGGGCGGCTCGGGGGACACGCTGGCCTGGTAGTGCTTGAGGCACACGCGGAAGAAGGTCCGGCAGGCGCACGGCGGCGGCCCCGCGCCCCCGCGGCAGCAGTTGCGGTTCCCCAGCAGCCCCTTCTTGTTGACGAACTCCTGCAGCTTCAGCTCGAACACCCCGGAGCTCCAGACCTGTGCAGGGGAGGGCGGGGGCGTGAAGACGCGGGTCCCGCCCGAGCAAGGGGGCGTGGGGCCTGGGTGGGGAGTGCGCGCGGAGCCTGGAAGGGCTCAGGGGCCGAGCGCGCTCGCTGCACGGCCGGCGCTGGGGTCGTTGCCCCCGGGATTCATCTTCCGGGCTGTGGCTGGCGCGGCCCGTGCCGCTGTCCGCCCCTCCCCGCGCGCTCCTGCCCCGCGCCCTGGCTCCCCGTGAGACCCCGCAGGGCTGCGGCGCCCCCACCTGCCCGCCTACCTGACACAGCAAGGCCGAGAGCACCGCCAGGGCCAGCGCGCACCGACCGCCCATGCTGCTTCGCCCCACGCGCGAGCCTGGGGGGGGCCTCTCTTCTCTCCTTAGAACAGCGGCGGACGCGCGGGAGATCGATGGGCCCCGGGGAGCGTGGGCAGAAAAGCGCCCTCGCAAGCGCCCCGGACCGGAGGACCCAGGACTTCTTTCTTTAAAAGCCGGTCTCCGCCTCTTCCCGAGGCCGCGGTTCTTTATATCCGCCCTGCGAGGTCCCGCGGCAGCCCCAGGGATGCCCGAGGAAAGGCAGCTCTCGGGGGACAGCGCGGCGGCGGCGACTTTCGTTTTCCTCCTTCCTCCCAGCCCCCGAGGAGGTGAGGGTCGCCGGCTTCCTGGTTTTGTCTTAAGCTTCTTCGCAGGAGAGGGAGGGGGAGAAAGAGAAAGAGAGAGAGTCCAGATATTGAGCTTAATTCCCAAGAGAGCTGCAGAGCTTCCTCCCGAGCCGATTAGAAAGCCGCGGTCTGGAAATCTCACGGGCGCGGCGATAATCCAGGCCCAGCGGCGCGCGCGGAGGGGACGGTCGGCGGCGGCGGGTGTGCGCGGCGGCCCCTGTGGATCGCGGCCCGGTGTCACTCGGCGGCGGCGGTTGCTCCGGGAGCACTCCGGGCTCTGATCTCCGGTGTCACAGCAAAGATCCGCGTCTTTCCGATGAATCCAGCCAATGCCATCCAGTACACACGCGCAGGACCGGAGGGGCCGGGCCGTGGGAGGAGGCTTTGCGCCGCGGCTGCCCGGGTTCCCCTGCCCTCTGCCCTCGGCCGGGTCGGGTCTCCGCGGGTGCGCGCAGAGGATCTGGCTCTCGCCGGCGCCTGCCGCCCTTATATTCAGCCGGCCGCCCGCATGGCTAATGAGATGCAAATCAGCAGCCCCCCAATCTGGCGAGAGCTGTCACAAAGGAGCCACTTTTCCAAACCCTCCTCTCAATGGATCGCCAAATGGTCAGTGAGCTGTAAAATGTGCAACCCTCCTCCCCGCCCCCACCCTTCCCCGCCCCCCCAGTCCTCCCCTGCCCCCGCCCCCAGCCCCCCCTTCCTCCTTCGCCACACAAAACGCACTCATTTACATTCCTGCAAAATGTTCACCGCAAGAATCCCCCTGCTTCTGGAGCTGGTGCCGCCGCCCCGTCCCCTTCGCACGCCCTCCCGGGCCGCAGACGCCCAGAGACCCTCGGCCACACGCGGGGGGCGGCGCTGCGGGCCCCACTTGAGCGGCGGGACGCGGCCTCCGAAACTCCGGGCTGCGGCGCCAGCCGAGGGGTCTCCTTGCGCCGACAGCGTCCCGGGAGCTTGGGGAGGGCGGCTGCGAGCAAGAGGATGAAGTTCGAGGCCTGAGCTCTTGGCCGGGCCGCCCCTTCTTCGGGGCAGGCGCTTCCTAAGGAGGAGTCTCTCGGGGGCGGAGGCGGGGGTGGCGATTCGGGGAGCATCGTAGGAAAGGGGCGGGCGGAGCGGTGGGCCGAGGGCTGCGAGAGTGGAGTGGCATTTTCGGAAGTTTGGGGAGGTCCGACGCGGGGACACCTCCTGGCCCAGGATGGCGACTGAGCCTCGGGGAGTGCAGAGCCGACGCGCTGGCGGGGCCAGGACGCCCCCTGGGACACCGGCATCCCCGCGCCCTCGGTGTCCTCTCGTGGTCCGCGGCCACTGGGAGTGGGGGCCCGGGGGCCGGGCAGCATATCCCCGGAGCCAGGAGAACCTGGCCTTCAACTCCCCCCATAGACACGCGCCCTCCCCCACAGGATCCTCGGCCGCCGCCACCTTCCCCGGGTCTCGGCCCCTCTCTGCCGGGTATCCCCCTCGGCCTCCCTCCGCCTGGTAAGAAGTGAGTTTGGTGTGTGTCGTTCGCGTGGCTGTCATTAAGGCAGCCTGTTATTGTGCGAGGCTGAATCAGTGGCTCTTTGTGCGCTCAGCTGTATGGTAATGCAGACAGCACCTGCTCCCCGCACAATGCGGAGAGAAAGAGCTCCCCTCCGCGCGCGCCGCGGCCTCTGCAACAATGTCCGGCACATGTTCTAAAGCCCCCTCCAGCCCCGGCCCCCAACCCACAACCTTTACACAACCGTCACCTTATTAGGTTTTTACACGTCCATCAGACACTAGAACTTTTGTTTTCATTTTTTAAAGGGAAATGAGTTTATTGGGAGGGCCGAGAACACACGTATCACACAATGAATTATCTAAATTGTCCTCCTAGGCACGATGGAGAAATAAGTTGGGGCATAGACTCCTACTCTGGCACCTAGCTTTGCACTTCTCCCTCTCTTTACCATCCCCGCCAGCGGCTCCCTGACCACCCCCAACACCTCCTTAGCTTCATTAGGGTTCCAGGTGAGTGTTGGAGTGCCCCCTTTGATTGTAGCTCAGCCCCAAGGAAGCGGCCTGGCCACAGTGACCTCACTGTAGGTGTGTTAGAGCTGCCTTATTGGTGAGAACAGAGCACCGTCAAGGCAGAACGAGACTTTCATCCCGGCAGCTGTCTTGATCACAAAGTGTCTAAGCAGAGGGAAAGTCTTCAAACACCAAGGACAACCACTGCAACCAGAAATCTGAAGGTCACGTGGTGAAGTCGTCCAGGGCAGGCCCTCCGGCTGCTACGCAGCTGGAATTGCTACTCTGTGGCTCCTCTTCAAGTGACCCAGCCTGTCTCTGCTACCTTGTTTCCCAAATACCTGTAAAGTTTTAGGATCAACAGAGATGTCCACTTTAGGTTTTCCACTGTTGCCTCATGGAATAGCGAAGAGTTAACCACAAGAAACAAGCATATGATGTTTAGTGCCAGGTGAGAAAGGCAGGCTGGGATCACCGTGAACCCCTACTGTTTGGTTCAGAGCAAATGGAGGCTTCAGAAGATGCTGCCACCCCCATGATGGTGTCCTTTTTGGACTCTATAGGGACTTGCTGTCGCCACAGGGAGGGGCCAGCTCAAATCCTAATTTAATCTTGCCACCTAGTGTCAGGATCCTTTTTTCTCTAGGTTGATGTTTCCTCCAAAAGCTGACTTCTGAGCATTCTGCTTCCCTAAGGCACAGGAGCTGTTCCCTGTGCTTGGGGGTGAGGGTAGGTGAGAGGGTTTCAGGAGTAGAAGAAATGTAAAAAAAGAAAAGAATGCGAGGTCAGAATCCAGAATCCTCTGCCTGTAACACTGAGTGTAGATTTCAGTAAGAAATGAAATATCAGGAACCTTTTAATTAGAAAATGGAAGTGGAAAACAGGCTCATTTGAATGCCTGTTTAGAAAACTGGAAATAAAAAGTTCCACGCGCAAGGGCTTAAACCTTGGGGGAAAAAAGGCTTGCCCCAAATCTTTAACAAACCCCCCTCAGTATCAAGTATTTGTTAAATTGACATGGCACAGATTTCTCGATTACAGCGGCAAAGCGGAACTGAAAGGCATCGTAAAATCCATCAGAATCCTGCCCAAAGCGTTCATTCTTTTCCAACTTAATTTATGCCACGCGATTCTATATTGGGGAAATCAAGCAGAAAGCCCTTTTCTTCTTCTCCCTCTCCTTCCTCCTCCTCCTGTTCTTTTTCTTTTCCTCCTCCTCCTCCTCTTTCTCCTTCTCCACCTCCTTCCTCTTCTCCCTTCTCCTCCTTCTTCTTCTTCCTCTCCCCCATTTCTCTCCCCCCACCCCCAAGTTGGTTCCTCTCTCCCTCTCTCTTTCAAAAGCTGTGCTAACTGGGAGACTGTTTAACTTCAGCGTTTCTATAGGAGCCTGTTGTAGTTTAACTCCTGCGCACCAGTAGCTGGGATGAACAAAGGAGAGACTCGAGGTCCAACTATTCATCCTTTCTTTGCACTTTAATTTTCATTGATTGGGAAGACAAGGGGAGCCCTTAGGGATTCGAGCTGGAGGGGACGACACGCCTTTAGACGCCATCAGCCCCCTAGCCAGCCATCTGCTCCGAACCAAATGGCGTTTTTTCACTCCCTAACTGCATGTCTCTATACTCCCACAACTAAGCACTCTGAACCCCACAAATGCAGGAGGGAGCTTAAGCCAGGGCATGTTAAATAGGCTTGGCTCAGTGTTGGCCCTGGCTGCCGGAGTCCCTCCTCCCCACACTATAAATCCTCACCTTGCTCATTAGGAAAAAACAGGAAACTTTCTTTTAAATACTTTTTTATGTCTCAGCAAATTTACTGTACAAAGTGAGGCTCATTAGGGCTTAGAAGGCACCCAATACATCAGACACAGAAGTGGAAGGAGGAATTTGCTGCCTGGTGGTGGTGTTTTTTGTTTTGTTTTGTTTTCCGGGCAGCACAACCCCACAGGCTGAGTAACTCCAGTGACTAGGGTAAGCTCAGGCTATATAATGATCAGAGCTGCAGCCACAGCAACCACATGTGGAGTTCTCTGTTTGCTGGAGACACTGATTATCTCCTCACCATTTTATTAGGCCACCTGGGAATAAAAGCTTATGGCCATCATCTTATCAAATTCCAATGTGGCCATCCTCAGCAGTGTGTGCATGACCTAATACCATGGTCACCCAATCCTATTCCAACCCCCCTTTCCAAAGAAAGGTTCTATTCTCCAGGTTCGTGTGTGGTGGTGACTGTGGTGGGGGCAGGAGGGCCTGGGCAGATTGCAATAAACAATGCCCAGAATAGGCTCAGACTCTAGGCCAGCCACAGGTTCAGTTTTCTGTGTAAACAAGTCTGGAGACTTGAGTGGGGTTTGTGTTTCCTCAGACCAACTGAATACTGTATACCCAACAGAGAGGTTCTCTTATTCCTAAGAAGAATTAGGGTCCTTGTTCAGAACAACAAGATAAAAAACTTCCAGGCAGCAAATCTGGTGTTGATCAAACATGCCAGCTTACTTGAAATAAAGAAGAAGAAGAAGGGGACGTAGACCATGCTTATTAATTAGTATTGGTATCACATCTGCACCAACCACCCTCTGCCCATTCTCCATCCGTCAGTTTTGGAATCTGAAAGCAGTTAACGTAGCAGAGGAATGGATCTGCTTGCTGCCATACGGGGAGCTCTCAGAGGAGTCCGTGGGCGAAGCCTCTGTGTCATGGAGCTGTCATGGATACTTCCTTGCTGCTTACTTCTTAAGGCTGTCTTTGGACACGTGAACATAGACCTTACCCCCCCCACACACACTCACTGGGCCATGTTCCCTGCCCAGCCACGCCCACCCAAGTGGGTGCACAGATGTGTGGACACTCGGTTGCCGCGCGTGGACTTACAAGCCCACGAAGCCATTCTTCGTCACAGCCTGGAAAAGGGAAGGGGCATCGATCTGGTTTATGTTTGGCCCTCGAGGCTCCCCAAGCGCTGGCGCAGGCAGGAAGGAGGTGAGCGCCGCCCGCATGCACACAAGGCGCGCGGCCCCCAGGCAGCGGCGCTTCCAAAGCGGGCAGGAGCGCGACCCCCGGCGCCGGCAGCTCTGCGCGAGGGTGGGCGACGGTGGGGGCACGAGGACAGCAGCCGGGGGCGAAGGAATCAGCCCCGCAGCGGCTCCTAAGTCTCCCCGCTGGCCGCGGCTGCGCCGCTGGAGACCCGGCGAGTGACTTCCCCTGTGTGGCGGGGTCCCGGCGCCACACGCCCTTTTCCTTTCTCAGGATCGGCGACCGTGCAGAGAACAGGAAGGCGGGCTCCAATCCCACCTGGTTCGTGTCGGGGGTCGTTTTGCTGTTGGGGGGAAGTCCGAACCGCGCCACGGTCCCGCGAGACGCCCACCTCTCGCGTGCGTGGAGCCCGGGGCCGAGGCCAGGCCCGCGGCGAGCAGCGGAGGCATGTGCTGATTTGCATGAGAACGGGCGGGTCGCGTGGCTCAGCTGGCGGCCCCGGCGCAGATGACGGCTCGGCAGCCGGCCCCCGCCCCCTCCTCTGCGCTGCGGCTCCTTCCCCTGGAACCCGCGGATCATCTGCCGGGGCTGTCCCGCGCCCTATCTCCATGACAAAGCACGTGTTTACCTGTGGCCGGAGCACCGGCGGGCACGCCTTTGTCCCAGGATCAGATTACCGCGGCAGCTGCTCCGGGCCCGCCCCTTGCGAACCCCGGAGCTGCCCCTCCGAACTCCGCGCCGACTGAACGCGCCGGGACCCGGAGCTAGGGGGCCGGGGGTGAGGGGGTTAGGAGGAGGCCGCGTGGCCCAGGGAGGGGTTATTTTCAGTGCGAAGATTGCCGGACGCTGAGATCAGCGACGGGGAGTGAACCCACCTGAGGGCTCCCTGGAGGTGGTGGCGGCGCCGGGCAGCATTAGGAGGGGCACCAGTGCGGGCCCGAAGCGCGAGGGCACAGGCGGCGGGGACGTGCGGCGGGTCATTCCCGGGCCACTGCGTGGGCGGAAGGCGACCCCAGTCGCCGTCGTGACGGCCCCACGCAGCCTCGCGCCCGGCCGCCGCCTCGTGCGGGACTCGTGCCCGCATTCCCACCTCACCGGGTGCAGCCAGCCCGGCCCCGGGCTGTGCGAGGCGACGGCGCACACCTCGGAGCCCTGGGGGCCGGGGTCGGCGGGCGGGGCCGGGGCGCGCCCTTTGTGCGCTCTTAGCGGAAACCGCGCGTTCCCGGAGGAGCGCGGCCCGCCGAGACCCCGGATCCCGACGCCAGGAGGTGCTGCAGGAGTCCGCGCGGGGTGGGCGTCTCCGGCCCAGGCCCCTCCGTACGGGCCCCCTGCGGCCGCCACCCTCCGCCTCCGCGCGGCGGCTTCTTTCCAGCTGCATCCGGGAGGTCGAGGCGTCGCACCTGGAAATCGCAGCCTGTGACTTTGTAAAAAAGTGAATGGGGAAGAAAAGGCGCTGAGAGGGGCGATGGGCGGACGGGCCGTGCCCACCCCAGGGAGGTCGCCGCACCTGTCGCTCCTGGTTCCCAGGGCGGCCTGTCAATCACCCACGCTGGGCTCCGCTCGCCGGGAGCGGGGGCACGCGGGGGCTTCAAGGCCCGGCGCTCAGAGGCTCGCAAACAATAACCTCAGAAACGTGGCGCGCACCCGCAGGGCCTGACACAGCCTCTGGAGTGGCCCCTGGGCCTGTCTGGGTGCAGGGTTGGTTGGCCGTGGGCGCGTGTGGCTCAGGGTTTCCTCCACGCTCTTTCACGAATGTCCCCGCGGGACCCCGCGTCCCCCCAGGCTGCTCCGGAGGAGTCCCGGGGAGCGCGGCCGTGGAAGCTTTCGAACGCGCCGTCCTTCCCCGCCGCCCCCGCCTCCCTTTCTGTGAGCATCTGCCGGGGAGAACAGATGTGGGCACCTGCGGTGACCGGCTGCGTGCGTTCCATCCCATTCACAGGCATTCAGACGTGGCCACAATGAGCGGCCTTTGTGTGCACAGAGTCACTAAATATATTAATCTGTACTCCCCAGAGCACCGGGCTGTTTAATTTTTCACTAGCAATAACATCTGATCTAATCCTTAAATCGGCTCCCAAAGCCTTCCCTCCCGCCCACCCCGCCCCCACCCCCGAAAAACGTGTGAAGTTATTCAACTTTCCACCTGTTGCCTGCTGCACTGGGCGTGGGTTATTGCAACCTCTAACGTTGGTTCAGGCAGGGTGGAGGTTGGGGGCCGTGCTGGGGAGCTGTTGGCCCACATGGGCATAGGGAAGGCATGTTTATCAGACGGAAAATAAACACAAAGTGCGGAGTGTGGCTCCCCAAATGTTGTGCAAACAAAGAACAATAATTATTAAACAGCTTCCAAAGCAACCCAGCACACCCACCCCTTCTGTGTAAGGCCTTTAAAAATGTACATAAAGTTCCCATTTATCTTTTTGTTTATTAAACTCCAGCGGTTGTTATAAATACCGGTCAATAGGCCACACAGCCAAAAGGTAACATAAATCTCAGATGTAAGACTTAGATTTTTTAAGCAATTTTGTTGCATGACTCTTTTATCTTAGCATCCCTTATTTTATTTTGATTTGTTTTCGGCCACAATGAGTCCTTTAGTGCCATTGTGGACTCACAATGCACACGGACATCAGGCTGTGAATGAAGACACAGGCAGTTTAAACAAACCAAGCTCTTTCTTTCCTTTCCTTCCATTGTAATATGAATGGGCCTTCTGCATTCGGCTGCTAGGAGACCGGCTTTGCAAAGCCCTGCTCCAATAAATGGGCTGGAGAGAAAGGGACCCCAATAAACAGCCCAAGTATCCAAGTATCAGAGGGGAAAAAAAAAGAAGGAACAAAATTTAGGCAAGTATTTTCTCACTTTCAGATCAACATATTTCCTAATCTCAGAATGTTAGTTTCTATCATTGCATTCCTTGCTTTCAACAGTTTCCTTCATTCTTGTCATTGTAATTCCTATTCCCTCCCTCCACCACTTCCAATGAGGAAACAGAACAGGGATAGTTCTGGATCACCATCAAGATTTGTTTTCAAGATGCAATATTTTCTTTTTTCTTTTTTTGTTCCTTTTAGTAAAATGGGAACTGGAGTGGCATATTTGTCAGTCATCATCACTAATAACTCATGATCATACAATGCCTTCAAAATCTATTCACTGGGGGATCAGTAGGAGCCTAGTTGGTGAGTCTGAATGTTTTTTAGGAACCATCACAAACTGTGATTTGCTTTTCTGCTATTGAGACTGTTCCTATTCCTGTTAATAAGCTGATTGAGGCAAGATGTGAGGCTGCTTGCAGGTTGCGAAGGTCCCAGGCACTGATTGTGTTAGAAAGTACCACCAACTGCCAGCTGTCACTCATTTCTCAGTGACTAGAGCTCAGGCATCTGGGCACCAAGGAGCCAACCACTCTCCAGGCAGAGGGGAACCCACACTGACTTAGAGCCGGTGGCATAGCATGCAGGAAGTAGAAGGCCACTTCATTTCCTCACTGGCCTGTTCACTCCTGACTCATCACAGGCACTGAGGAACCAAGGTGGAACTGGACCTGTCTCTGCCACCAGGTGAATTATAAAATGAGTTGGGGAAGACGTTCTTGCTTTTCCATTTTCTGAAAGTTTGTGTAGGATTGCTATTTCTTCCTTAAAAGTTTGATAGAATTCACCAGTGAAGCTATCAGCACCTGGCCTTTGCTTTGTGGGAAGGTTTTTTTTATTGTTGTTTTGTTTTGTTTACTTAATTCAACTATTTAATATAGGCTTACTCATCATTTCTACTTCTTTGTTCAGGTTTGGTGATTTGCATGGTTCAAGGAATTTCTTATCTAAAGTTGTTCAAATGTTCTTTTATTCCTTAACTGCAGGTGGTTTCTGTAGTGATACTGTCTTCCATTGCTGGGATGCGCAATCTGTGTCTTCTCTCTTCTTGAGAGACTATGATCAGAGTATTACAGGCTTATCAGTTTTATCGATCTTATCAAAGAACCAGTCTTTTGTTTCACTGATTTTTCCCTGCTCTAGGCAGAGATGGGGCAGCCACTAGGCTCACCTCATTTGTTTTCCTCCTTTCAAGATTCTCCATCCTTTACTTCCTGTTGTCTGTTGTCTGAAAATAGTAATTTTGTATTTTTGTCCAGTTTTCTAGTTGTTTAAAGTGGGAGGACCAGTTCTGTAGGAATTATTCCTTCTTGGATGGAAGCTAGAACAGGACACTTTTGGTTGTAACAGAACATCCTGATTCACTATCTA
The DNA here is from genome assembly GCF_006542625.1 of Nomascus leucogenys. Taxonomy (NCBI): domain Eukaryota; kingdom Metazoa; phylum Chordata; class Mammalia; order Primates; family Hylobatidae; genus Nomascus; species Nomascus leucogenys. The sequence goes on from NC_044383.1 coordinate 155,793,342, forward strand.
TGTATAAAGACGATACTCTCTCTTATAATCAGGAAAGAAGGTGGTTTGAGTGCTGGTTGATGTAGTGACTGCCACATCAAGGCCCAAGTGCTCTCCTTCTTTCTGCTGTGCCATCCATGGCCTGCTGGTCACTCCATTTCCCAACTGCATGATGTCTGCAGCAGTACCAGACATCTTCACCATTACAATGATCATAAGAAGAGGAACATTGTCTTTCTACATGATGCCTTTTATCAGCAATAAAACACTTCAGCAGCATTTAACGTGCATTGCCTATGTAGAAATCAGTATGTTTTCATGGTTTTGGCTTTTTGTCTTTCCTAATTTTTGGATGGTCAATTGTTACCTGTATTAGTCTGTTCTCATGCTGCTAATAAAGACATACTTGAGACTGGGTAATTTATAAAGGAAAGAGGTTTAATTGACTCACAGGTCAGCATGACTGGGGAGGCCTCAGGAAACTTACAATCATGGCAGAAGGGGAAGCAAACACATCCTTCTTCACATGGCAGCAGCAAAGAGAAGTGCAGAGCGAAGGAGGGGAAAAGCCCCTTATAAAACCATCAGGTCTCGTGAGAACTCACTCACTATCACCAAAACAGAGTGAGGGTATCTGCCCCCATGATTCAATTAACCTCCCAGAAACTTCCTCTCATGACATGTGGGGATTATGGGAACTACAGTTCAAGATGAGATTTGGATGGGGATACAGCCAAACCATATAATTCCACTCCTGGTCCCTCCCAAATCTCATGTCCTCACATTTCAAAACACAATCATGCCTGCCCAACGGTCCCCCAAAGTCTTAACTCATTCTAGCATTAGCTCAAAAGTCCAAGTCCAAAGTGTCATCTGAAACAAGACAAGTCTCTTCCACCTATAAGCCTGCAAAATCACAAGCAAGTTAGTTACTTCCTAGATACAACTGGGGCACAGGCATTGGGTAAATACACCCGTTCCAAATAGGAGACACTGGCCACAACAAAGGGACCACAGGCCCCATGCAAGTCCAAAATCCAATAGGGCAGTCATTAAACCTTAAAATTCTAAAATGATCTCCTTTGACTCCATGTTTCACATCCATGTCACACTGATCCAAGAGGTGGGTTCCCACAGCCTTGAGCAGCTCTACCTCTGTGGCATCGCAGGGTAAAACCCCCCTCCTGGCTGCCTTCATGGGCTGGCACAGAGTGTCTGCGGCTTTTCCAGGTGCACTTTGCAAGCTGTTGGTGGACCTACCATTCTAGGATCTGGACGATGGTGGCCCTTTTCTCACAGCTCCATTAGGTGGTGTGCCAGTGGGGATTCTGTGTGGGGGATATGGCCCCATATTTCCTTTCTGCACTGCCCTAGCAGGGATTCTCCATGAGGGCTTTGCCCCTGCAGCAGACCTCTGCCTGGAGATCCAGGCATTTCCATACATCCTCTGAAATCTAGGTGGAGGTTCCCAAACCTCTGTTCTTATCTTCGGTGCACCAGCAGGACCAATACCACAGGAATCTGCCAAGGCTTGGCACTTGCACCCTCTGAAGCCACAGCCTGATCTGTACATTGGCCCATTTTAGCCATGTCTAGAGCAGCTGGGACACGGCACCAAGTCCCTAGGCTGCACACAGAAAGGGGGGCCCTGGGCCTTGCCCAGGAAACCATTTTTCCCTCCTAGGCCTCTAGGCCTATAATGGGAGGGGCTGCCATGAAGGTCTCTGACATACCCTGGAGACATTTTCCCCACTGTTTTAGTGATTAACATTCTTCTCCTCATTGCTTATGCAAATTTCTGTTGCCAACTTGAATTTCTCCCCCAGAAAATGGGTTTTTTATCTATTGCATTGCCAGCCTGCAAATTTTTCAAACTTTTATGCTCTGCTTCCTCTTGAATGCTTTGCTGCCTAGAAATTTCTTCCACCAGATACCCTAAATCATCTCTCTCAAGTGCAAAGTTCCACAGATCTCTAAGGCAATGGCAAAATGCTGCCATTTTCTTTGCTAAAGCATAGCAAGAGTGACCTTTACTCCAGTTCCCAACAAGTTCTTCATCTCCATCTAACACCATCTCAGCCTGGACTTCATTGTCCATATCACTAACAGCATTTTGGTCAAAGCCATTCAACAAGTCTCTAAGAAGTTCCAAAATTTCCTACCTCTTCCTGTCTTCTGACCCCTCCAAGTCTCTAGGAGGTTTCAAACTTTCCCACATTTTCCTATCTTCTACTGAGCCCTCCCAGCTGTTCCAACCTCTGCCTGTTACCCCATTCCAAAGTCACTTCCACATTTTCGGGTATCTTTACAGCAGCACCTCACTACCTGGTACCAATCTGCTGTACTAGTCCATTCTCACACTGCTAATAAAGACATACCTGAGACTGGGTGATTTATAAAGGAAAGAGGTTTAATTGACTCACAGTTCAGCATGGTTAGGGAGGCCTCAGGAAACTTACAATCATGTCGGAAGGGGAAGCAGACAAGTCCTTCTTCACATGGCAGCAGCAAGGAGAAATGCGGAGTGACGCAGGGGAAAAGCCCCTTATAAAACCATCAGGTCTCATGAGAACTCAATCACTATCAAGAGAACAGCATGGAAGTAACCGCCCCCATGATTCAATTACCTCCCAGCAGGTCCTTCCCATGACATGTGGAGATTATAGGAACTACAGTTCAAGATGAGATTTGGGTGGGGACACAGCCAAACCATATCATTACCCAAATAAAATCTTGAGCTCATGTGGTTGTTATACTCAAAGAAATTTAGTTCAGCATCCAAATAAAAACTGCAAATACATCTTGCAGTCTATTTAAAGGGTCAACTTGTTACCAAGAGAAACCTGTCCCAGATGCCCCTGCCATTCATTTTCTGGGTTTCTCTCTCACAGCTGATGTGATGTCTCTCACTTTAGTTTTTTCCTCTGCATTAACCCCCAAATTCACTCTACAGTTTCTTTTTTATTCCCCTTTCTTTTCCTATGTTTCTCTTTTATGTAAACCTCCATCCCATTTATAGATTTTTTTCCCACACCAATAAACTGGCTGTGCACAGCAGAGCACAGGGAAGTGCTTGCCTGAGCTATGAAGCAGGAGGTGAAGCAGGATGTGGATAATCCTATGTAACTCTTCGTGCTCTTGTTACACTGATTTCTGCATGCAACTTTTCTTCTAGTCTCCCAGGAAAGAGACCTTGAAGTAATCTTTGACTTTTCCTTCCCTTTGCTGTAGTGTACTACAGTCATAACAGTTTTTTAAAGCTTCAGGATTTAGACAGATTGGAATTTGAGTGACAGTCGTGCCACTTACTACCACTTGTATTAGTGAATAACTTTTTAAAACTTAAAACTTTTTCCTTATATCAGATATTTATAATTTTAAAATTCAAACGGTATTTCTAGATTTGTAACAAAAATAGTAGTTGCCCACACCACACACTCCCACTCCCTTCTCTTACATTTATCTCTTATATACTTCTTTTGTATATGAGAGAATTTACTCTATTTTCTTTTTCTTTTTTTGTGTGTGAGACAGGGTCCTACTCTGTCACCCAGGCTGGAATGCAGTGGCACAATCCCAGCTCACTGCAGCCTCAAACTCTGGGGCTCATATGATCCTCCCACCTCAGCCTCCTAAGTAGCTGGGACTACAGGTGCATGCCACCATGCCTGGCCAATTTTTAAAAATGTTCTGTAGAGACAAGGTCTCACTATGTTGCCCAGGCTGGTCTCCAACTCCTGGGCTCACAGAGTCCTCTTACCTTGGCCTCCCAAAGTGCTGGCATTATGGGCATGAGCCAATGTGCCTGGCCTTATGCTCATATTTTCTAAGAACGCATATTTAATGTTCTGTCCTTACTTTTCAATTGTGCGTACAGTCTATGGACTTCCTAATTCTAGAAGACAAGGATTCAACTCTCCCACCCTCACTTCCTAGACACATGCACGTTTATATAAACACACGTAATGTCACCTCCCTTTTTAAAAAAATAATTATAACACCCATTTGGGTTAAACTCCCATTCAGTAATTATCTTGTTACAATTACATATTCACAGCCAAGACATATGCTATATCCTTTTTTGCATATTGTTTTCACTAGATTCAATAATGGCCTCATTTATTTCCTTATTCACTTTCCTATCTAGCTGTTACTTATCATCATCAAATTCTGAAGATCCCCTTTTAAGATATTCATCCATAACAGGCATTCCATGTGATTCACTTCCTTCTGGAAACATCTCTCCTAGAGGCCTCTATCCCCTATTGTGTAAGTCCTAGCTTCTGTCCTAGTACTTCCCTTCTCCTCTCTCCTAAGCTGGGACTTCCTGTTTTCTAGGTCCCAAATATTATCCTCTTTCTTGACTTATTTCTTAATTTTGGAGAAGAATATCCTCCATTAGCTTTCTGAGATAAGGATATCTGAAAATATCTACATCCTACCCACAAACAGCTAATACAGTGAGAGTTGAATTCTATGTTAGAATTATCTTCTTCAGAATTTTGAAGTTAATGCCCCATTGTATTCCAGCCTCCTGGGATTCTGTGGAGAATTTCCATGCCATTCTGATTTCCAGTCCCTTAAATGTGACCTTTTCATTTTTTCTTCAGGAAACTCTGAAGATCTTTTCTTTATCCCTGGTGTTCTGAATGCTGTGGCGATGTGCCTTGGTGTTGGTCTTCCTAGGTATGTTGTGCTGGGCACCTGCTGGGCCCTTTCCATATGAGAATATATCTTCTAGACCTGGGAAGATTTTCCTTCTCTTTTATGTTTCTCTTTCATTCCTGTTTTTCAGATGTCACATTTGTGTTTTCTCTTGTTTTTTCCATCATCTGAGCGATACCATCGAATCCATCTGGGAGGCCGATGAGCAGTCACCTGGTGGGGCTCCTTGCTCTGCCTGCCTTCAAGGCCTCCCTAGTCCAGCTCTGCTTCCTGCTCCCCTCAGCATGAACCTCCTGCACATGAGAGTTTGGTCTCTTGAATTTTTCCCTCAGTCTCTTTCCTAGGTTTGCTCCTTCTGCTTGGAGTCCTTCCTCTTCTAACCCTTTGTCAGATCCTACTCCTCCTTCCAGGCTCAGTTCACAAATTTGCTCCTTGAAGCTTTTTCATCCCTGTCTTAGACAGTTCAGATTGCTACAGCAAAGTACCATAGACTGGGTTTAGAAATTCATTTCTCATAGCTCTGGAGGCGCTGAGGTTTCAGATCAGGCACCAGCATAGTTAGTTTCTGGTGAGGCCTCTCTTCTGGGCTGCAGGCCATCTTCTCACTGTATCCTCACATGGTGGAAAGAGGGCAAGAGAGCTCTCTGGCCTCGTTATGGCACTATTCCCATTCATGAGGCTCCACCCTCATGATTTATTCACTTCCCAAAGGCCCCACCTCCAAAGACCATCATGCTGGGATTAATTTCAACTTATGAATTTTAGGGGGGGGACAGAAACATTACAACCCTTACTCCTTACAATATGTTTCACTTGTTGCCTGGTATTTAAAGTACGTTAGTTTATGTCCCCAACCACGATGAGCACTCCTTAAGACTAGAGGTCATTTCACATACTTCTTGGTGTCACCCCACAGCACTAATCAGCAATAGGTGCTGAACACCATTTGTTGATTTTACTTAAAGAAAAGCCCATCAGGAAACGTAAGCCTTGTATGCTGAATCGAGATTCCTTCCCAAATCCCTTAATGCATACGTGGTGCCACTTCAATTTGGTAATGTTTTCTGAGTACCTGATCAAGTGCTTTGCTAGAGATTCTGAAGGAAATCAACAGAATGTGTTTCCTAGAACAATATTTGACCATTTTACTTCCCTGATGGAAGACTCATTAGCTCACCAGGGCTTATAGCTGCCTTGCTGAGACATACTGTGTGTAAGGATAGGCTTGGAGATACATCCTAAATAAGTTGATATTAATAATTGACATTTGTCAATAACTTACTTTTCAGAAAAATAAATCAGATTGGCTTCAAGGTTGTCACTCACATATGCCTTCCAAAATGTTTGCTTGGTTGTAGAGAAAAAGGTGGAACTGCAGCTAGAGGGGCGGACTTACGCATCACCCGGAGCCCACCTGATTTCCTAGCCCAAGGGAGCATGTCCTGAAGGTGAGTTTCGCTATCTTAGAGCAGCTGCAGAAATAAGACTGAGATTGTGGACTACAGAGTCCAAACTCCTGAATATGACGACAGGGACCTGCACGATCAGGTGGCACCTGTTCCCCTGTCCCCGCCACCATGTAACCACAGCAGCCACTGGAATTCCTCTGAAGCATCCTGCTCCCTCACTGCCATTGCCTCTGCCTTTCCTCTCTCTCCCTGGAATTCTCTCCCACCCAATTCCGGACTAGCAACAACCTGCCTGAAACAACTTTCAGCTGAAGAGTAGTCCAGAGCGACAATGGTGACGGTCAGAACACCCGGCCGAGAAGTGCTCAGCGCTGACTGGGGCCGGGCCGTCTCGATACGGAGGCTAGGGTCGAACGCCAGGACGTCCCGCTCCCTCCCCAAACGTGGCGGGGAAGCGCGCGGCGGGTCCCCTGGGCAGGAGCCCCCGCCGTCCCTGTTTCCGGCCCAGGCGAGGCTCCCCGCCTCAGGGCCGCCCGCCTGGGCCGCGCTCGCACAACTGCGGCCTGAGGCCCCGGGAGCCGCCGGTCCTCAGTGCCTGCGGCAGGACAAAGACCAGCATGCAGCGTCAAGACATCGTCCCGGCCGCAGGACAGTGTATGAACAAAGAGGCTCAAGGGCGGCACCCGCCCGACGCCAGCGGGCAGCTACCTGACTGCGCGACCCGACGTCCGCTAGCACCAGAGCAGTTGCTGTGGCAACAGGCCGCGGCGTCCCACTTCGCCGGCGCCTGCGCGCCGCGTCCCAGCTCTCTGCGCCTGCGCGCCTCTCTCCCCGCCCCACCCACAACGCGGGCGCTCCTCACTCTCGCAACGGTCACGCAGACCCCGCCTGTGCGAACCGGACCAAGTCCCGAGCGGAAGTGCCTTGAGCGGAAGCGGAAGTGAACGAGGCGGCTGTGGCGGTGGCTGAGGCGGCTGGGCCTAGGCGCAGCGGGCGCGTCTGCGGCTGGTGTTGGCGCATCTCTAGGTAGGGCCGGGCCCGAGGGCACCCGCGCGCCGTCCGGGCCGCTCCCGGTCTGCGTGACCGTCCGTTACCCGCGTCCAACCCTCGTGCGCGTCAACCCCTCGGCCTCTGCCCGGTCCCGGATGCCTTCCTGGCCGTGCCTCTGTCCTTGTCACGGCGGCTGCGACATCATGGGATCCTCGCGTCCCCGCTGCGGAGCCCGTCGTCATCCCTGTACCTGCGCAGAACCCTCCTGCCGGGCCCTGGTCCGCGTCGTAGCGCGCTCCCCGACCTCGCGACCGTCGCCTTGCCTGCCCCATCTTGAGGTCACCTGTGACCCCTACTCCCTCCCTTAAGATGTGTGTTTGGCTCCTGTGTGTCATTTTTGGGTCAGATCTGTTATCCTTCATAGCTGCACGAGTTTTCTGGTCGTCTCTAGAAGAGAGAGGCATCCTCTGATCTCTTCACTTTTCTCCCATCATCTGTGGGCTATCCCTGAATCAGGGCCCCAGCTCCTTGGGGAAAGACAGACAGAAAGACAGGGTTCCCTGCCAGCAAGGAGTTTACAGACCCGTGGGATAATACTGAGCATCAAGCAGTTCCCACAATGCAGAAAGAAAAGGGTACCTTAGAGGGTGATTTGCCCAGGAGGGTCCAGGAAATTTCCATAAAGGTTGGATTTGAGCAGAGTTTTGAGTAAGTAGGAGTTGGGAGATGAACGAGGGTTGAGAGCCTATTCCTGGCAGTAAGGACCTAAATGTTTAAGACATGAAGGTCTCAGACAGTCTGACATATTTGGGGAACTAGGAGTTGAGCATTTGTGAGACAAGAAATGTTGGTTAGGGATGGGGAATGGCAGGAAGGAAGCTAAAGAGAATGTGGGGCAAGGAAGTGATGTGATCAGAATTTAGCGTTCAAGAGATTCAGTCTGGCAGATATAGGGGTGGGGATGAGGGTGACTGCAGACATACAAAAGGCTTTTGTCGTCGTTCAGGGACTGGAAACCCCGAAATGGCAGTGGAGAGAACTTGGAGGTAAAGAAGTGAGAGGGTAGACTTTCTGATGGCTTGAGCCCTTGAATAGAGAAGTGCGGAGAGGGAAAAGCCCAGAATGGGGACCATATCTGGAGCAGCAGGGTCCTACCCACCATCTCCTGAATATGTGAGAGCATCTTATCCGCAGCTGTACTCCCAAGTTCCTCCATGTCTAGTGTAATGCTTTTGTTTTTGACCTTTCTCTGGCCTCCCCTTCACATAGGCTCTTTGACCTGCCCATCTTTGGACTTTGCTGTTAGGAGCCACCCTCTGCCACCACTACAGCCTTCACACTCTGTGTTCTGATACCTTCTTCATCCCATTTCTGCCGTCTCCCAGCTCCATCATTAGTGAGTGTTTCCCGACTTTGCCTTCAGCCTTCACACTCTGTGTTCTGATACCTTCTTCATCCCATTTCTGCCGTCTCCCAGCTCCATCATTAGTGAGTGTTTCCCGACTTTGCCGTTCCTTTTGTTTTGGAACTCTAATTGAGCCTTCTTACTAGTTGTATTCTTGAAAAGCACCAACACCATAGCTGGGTCGGGGTCTTCACTGCTCATCTTCACACACACACACACACACACACACACACACACACACCCCATTTTGTGACTACCTTGACCTTCCAGTTTTTTTGTTTGGTTTCTAACCACCTAATCTTCCAGACATATTGAAATCTCTGATCACCTGTGGCCCACTGAGAAAACTACAGTAGGTGACATCTGGGGTAACGTAGTTTTTAGCATTCTGAGATTTTACCCCATCCAGGAACCTGAATCTGGATACCATTTATGGGGCAGATTTACTATAAAGTTAATGTAGTTCAGGTTTCTGGGTCTGTCACTTGCATGGGCCCTTGCCTAGGCACTGGGACCTCAGAGATCTTGTGTTTATAATTTGTATTCTTTTTTGAAAAGAGGGTTCACAAATGGTATGTTTCAAGTCTTTCACAGCTTAGATCCCTGCAAAACTGGCTATTTGTCATATCCAGCCTTGAGATTTGCATTTTTGTCCTTCAGACACCTTCCCTTCCCTACCTCCTACTTCTTCCTCTTCTGCTGTGTGCTTTTTATTTAGGCATGGAGAAACAAAATGTGAATGAATGGAACTGATCAAGTTCCTGCCATAACCTGACTTTATTTAGCTGTAGTGTCAGAAGGGAGATGTCAGAGCTTAGTAACTCAGCATATTGGACAGAATCTTTGTAACTTCTTTGTTGCAAGCTTAAATGCCTGTATTGTTAGATTTATTTCACTGCTGAGTTGCCACTCCCTTTAAGAAAAGGTTGATGCTAAGAAGGATAGTCCGCTTAATGGAAATCATAAAAGCAACTCTTAACTCCATGGAAACTAGGGTTATACACTATGTAAATTCACACAGGAATTTATTGCGACTTTTGATTTATTACTTTGAAAATGCCACCAGTTATTTTTATAGAGCTTTATAATGAGTCTAAATAATTTTAATTTGTGTTCTGTTGGAAAATCTTCAGATTTAAAACATGTTTAAAGTTTAAATTATTTATGCAGAGATAAGGTATTTCTAAGGAATTTTTTAGTAGTAGTTTTAAATCTCCCTAATATGAGAAGTAAATAATTATCTTATTTTTACAAATAAGGACATCAGTGATGTACAAAGAGGTTCAATGATTTGTCTTCAGCTGTACAGTAAATCAGGGCCTCCCTTAGCCAAAAAAGCCAGGCCTGAGTACTGTTTTGCTTATAAACAAATATTAATAAAGAGGAATCTATTTTATCAGTTCTTATTATAGAACATTTAATATAAGATGGACCAAATTATATCTTTTGGTGTTTCCATATATTAATACCTATCTGTGCTCATCCGTATATATCTACACACTAGGTTCTATAAAAGTGGGCAGTGTTAATACTGTTCCTATTAGGACTTCTAGTCCAAAGAATTAATTTAATTTGGATTTGTGCAAATTATTATAAAGTCATTTACAATAAAACCATGGCTAACTATGACAAGAGCATATTAACCTTTTGAATAGCGGAGGAGTTTTCTGGTTAGATTAGGTTTTTGCCCATTAAGCACCAAAATATGCCATTTAGGTTGGGAATCTTCCTAAAGTATATTATTTCTTGTGTTCTTAAATAGAATGTGCTGAATGTGATGTAAACTTTCCTCAATGATCTCAAGTGACCATTTAAATATAATTTGTTATGTTGTGATGTGAACAGTAATGTTAGGCTTATTGAGGCATATACAGCTATTTGCTTTGGGGGTTTTTGCATCTTTCCAGTTTGTAAAGTTTTCTGTCCTATTGTTTCCTTGGGTCAGCTGTTAGCACTTCTAACTGCTGTCAGTTTTCCTGCCCAAAGTTTCTACATTTTTCCCTAGTATGGGTTTAGGAGCTAATTGTTAGAACTGATCAGAAAAGTAGTCCGTAGATGATAATAAGAGCCTAAATAAGTGTCTTGTGAGTAAGTTGTTTATGCTGCATCAGCCTCTAAGGGGTTTTGTAGAGCACAGTGTGGGTAGGAAAGGCCAAGGGCACCGGAGTTCTGAGTTGCTGGGAAAAGCCAGAGAGTCTCTTTTATTCCCGATCCTTCTCTCAGGGCCCAGCGATAGGCTGGTGACTGGGAATAATGTAGGAAGGAGAGATCTCGGGTAAGGACACATCCCACAGGGTGGCTCTGTGGTGAGGCCTTTGCCCCACTGGCAGCACACAGCAATGACCAGATCACTAACCCACAGCAGTGCTAAGTGAGGGTTGTGGCCTAGTGAAAGGCAGCTGGGCTATGGAGTCAGATGGATTCAAATCCTGGCCTCCTTGTTAATTACTGCTTGTGGCTTCAGGCAGGTGATTTCACCTGACACAAAGTTTGCTGCCTCCCCAAAGTGACTCCTGCCTTCTTCTTTGCTGCTAGAATGTGTCTTTGACTTAAGAGGCTGCACAAAACTGATAATGTGCTCTAATCTGGGCCAGTGGGACTAGAGGGGCTGCCATGGGACTTTTGGAGTAGACTGCACACACTTAGACTGTTGGGTGCATTTTGATGTATGTGTTACAGCCCTCACCCAAAGCTCTGTGCTTCTCAGAGGACTCCGAGTCTTTGTTTGCCTCCTTCCTCAGGGTTCATGGTCTTAGCTGGGGATCTTGTCTTATTCATTGCTGTATCCACAGCTCCTAACATAGGCCTTGGAGCACAGTAAATCCTGAATGAGTATTTATGAGTGAATGTGGGAATTTGGTTGAGTTTAGATCTCATGTTCTTAGTGTATTTCTGGGGGGATAGAAGAGGGTCTCTCTGCCCTTCTTTTTCTTCTGTGATAGGAAGTGGCCCTGCATCCCTCTAGCCTTGGGATTCTCCCAGAATAGGGAGGGAGAGGGGATGCTGAACAGCCATAGCACCTGGTTCACGATGGACCATCTGACTCCAGTCTTGCCTGCCTCCACCCATCCCCAGAACATAGGCAGAGCAGTGTTTCTGAAATGCACTTGCTTGAGTCCTTGGTGACATCTCGTTTCCCCTCGGGTGAAGCGTAGACATTTTAGCATGGTTTGCCAGGACTTTCATTCATCCGGCCCCAACTCCTCCAGCAGTATCTCATCTCTTCATCCTCCCTGAAAATAGGTTCTAGACATACTGAAGGTGAGTTTTTTTTTTCCATTTCTACACTTGATGAACAAATTTATAAATACAATTGCAAGTTAGATTAAACTACTTAATAGAGCAGATGTTTTAAGCACGTAATAATTTGAAAAAAGATACCTTGTAGACCTTTAAAAGATTTCCTCCGTGTTGCTCATGTCTTCCTCTGGCCACACCTGCCTGTCTTCAGGCCTTGCCTTGAGTACCCTCTCCTCAGGGGATTGTCTTAGAGCCCTAAACTAGGTTGGCTTTCCCTGCTGAAAATTCCCCAGCACTCTTACCTTCTCTGTCTACACTTGTGTCCAAGAGACTGTTGCCTGCTGGAGGGCAGGGACCTCATCTGTCTTGTTCGTAGCTCAGTGACTACTCCAATGTCTAACATAAAGGTGCTTGCTGAATGAGTAAGCCAAATTTATTTTCAAATAAAATTACCTGGTATTGTTGAAGAGAGCTGAATATTCATGAGTTACAAGTGGGTCTATTCTTGATACAATGCTTTTGGAGAAAAACTACCAATGTGTGCCTATGCTGTGACTCAGCAGCTTCCTGTCTAACGTACTGACGAAATGATCAGAGGTCTAAGATTTATGTACAAGGATGCGTTTCATATTCTTAGTTATGGCGTGCAATATCAGAAATAATCCAGGTGTTCTCCAGCAGAGTTAGAGAACTTACGTCCACGTTGTACATCTGTTATACATGACGCTGTGGGAGAATAGTGACATCATGAGTTGGGAATATATTTATAACAAATTAGACACCAAAACAGATTATAAAAGTATAATCTCAATTTTTAGAAGCAGTGAATAGTAGAAAAAGGCTGAAATATGTAAAACGTTTAAAAATTTTTTCTTGTGTTTTCTCTGAATTTTCTGCAAATGGTTCATTTTTTGATCAGATTTTTTTACAAATTAATATATTTCCCAATATTAAAAAGTAATCTAGCTTATAAAAATTATAAATATGATAAAACCTCGCTAAAATTTATGTCTGTTTTAAAATTTGTGATAATTTAAGAATTTTGACATATTGGGCTGATTTTACTAAACTTTAGGCAATTGATAAACATGTTCGATGACCAAATTTATAATTATAAATAAAATTGTACCACAATTTCACTGTTACTAAGTGGCAGTTAGAATCTGGACTGTTGCATTTTATTCTGGAACTTTTCGTTTTATCAACAAAACTCTGCCCATTATTCTCCCACTTCCCCTGTGACATCAGCTGGCACCAGTGGTTGTGGCCCAACTGTTCTGAGGTATCCTCCAGGGCACCCTGAGTCTAGACATCTATTCCTAGAAATTCTAAAGTGCATAATAGCTATAGGCTTTCTTTGAGGTGCTGATGTTAAAATTCTAACATTTGTTCAAACAGTAGGAAGATTTTACTCAAGACTATTGTAGTGAAGGAGAGAGATCTGGCTCAGCTCTGAATGCAGTGAAGACAGCTGGGGATTTACAACCAAGGAGCAGAGTGGGGGTGAGGGGATGGGAAATTTCTAAGGGAAGACATCAGGGGTAGGGAAATTCTTGCTGAAAGCAGGCCAAGGTAGCCAGATATCAAAGGTGGGTTCTCTTTAAACTGACTTAGCAGGATTCTTGCTACAAGCCCCAGATTGAGGCCTGGTAGAGAGGAGGGCTCAAGGCCCTAGCAAAAGTGTGGTCAAGATGAGAGTCTTTATCGGTGATTGGGAATTCTTGCAAAGCTCAGCAGTTTAATGACCCCTGTATGGAGATCATCTGAAGCAACAAGACCAACTTAACTGGCACCCACCCTTATTTATTCACCTGGTTGTTTGTGCATTCATAAATAATAAACCTTCAGCAGATACTATCCTGTGTGCTGTCAGGGGATAAATATTAATCTCTTGGGATTTTCGGTCCCTGTTCTCACCCAACTGGTGTTTAAGAGGTCCCTATGAGTTTCACTTTTTAGGCAGGGGAGGAGAGAAGAAACAATAGACCTCAGATACTCCACAACAACCCATGGGGGAACATCACTGGGAGAGCCTGGGCCCAGGCCCAGCCAGAAGTTACCATTGAAAGAAAAATTACTTTGTACTTGGAAATAAAACAAGAAAAAAGAAGACTTTGTGTTTTGTATTGTCATACTGGGCTGTCGTTTCAGACTCACCCAAAATTATTTAATTTTCTAACAGATTTACCTCTGTTTGGCTTTGCTGCTTACTCTCCATTAGAGTACAAACATTGTGATGTTATATGCTAGTTTGTAGATTCGAGATGCGAATTATTTCTGTTCAAAGATTACGGTTTTATTTTCTCCAGCTTACCTTGCTTATTCCAATGTGCCTTTGCTAATGGACTGTGTGAGCTTGAGCTCCTCTAGTGCTCTGATCCAGCTTCCCTGTCTCTTATGTGCCATTGCTCATTACTACTTGCCTGAGTTATGTCTTTTAGCTTTAGACAGTTATACTTTGACATGGCGTAGATGCTGGGGGTGTGTTAAGGTGGTTACAGCAGCCAAGTATTGGTTGTCCTGCAGAGGCTGCTGTCCATGTGGGGAGTTGCCCTTGGGCTGTCCGTAAGTCCCTCATCCCTGTGTCCAGAGTGACGCCAGGCGAGTCTTCCTCACTGTGTGTGCATCCATCAACGTCAGGCAGCTTCGTTTATGCTGAGCGCATTGCTCTTAACCTCAAGGTTTGTAAGTTGAAAGATTATAGTAAAGGAGCTTCTGAACTTCTCTTTCCTCTTTCTATTTCCCTATTTACTGGTAACTCAATACCCCGGGACTGCTCTGACTGTCAGGAGAATGAGCCAGCCCTAGGAACAAGGCAGCCTCCAGCTGTACCTTATGCCTGCAGCAGCTCCTTACTGGGATTTCCTGCTGGTGCTTTGTTTCCCAAACCCTTTGTAGGCTGCTTGAGGGCAGTGATTCTACCTTGCACTGCTTCTTTGGCCATAATTGAAGTCGGTAACTTACTGATTCCTGATTTCTCTTTATATACTGCCCTTGGATTAATTCATTTATTTATTCAAATACTGGGCCTGTCCCATGCAGATGTTGTGCTAGGTGCTGGAATAAGACAGGATGGTGAGGCCCACCTCAAAGGGAGAGATCCCCAAAGGGTCCCAGGCCATATTTGGGGCAATTAGACTCCTCCCTAATGAGAAATAACTTCTGTTTGTTTCTGAACAACTATTACCTAGATAATGAAAATTTCCTATATAATTTGCAGGTAGAATGACTTTTATACACACATATTATTTTCCCCAGTCATCCCATAATAACCACCTTTAGAGAATGAAAAGCCTGCATATATGCTCTTAACAATGAAAGGCTTAAAAAAGAAAAAATTTAAAGCGATATCCATGGAACTTTCTATATCTTTTTATACATGTTATTCCCTACCTCACTAATTGCATTGATGAATAGATGTTGTGAATATTTAGCACTTTGAAGATACTGAAATACTGGAAGGCATCCTCTAATGTCACAGGTTCCCAAAACCTTTGCTATCCCAATTTTTCTTGGTAAATAGCATAGAAGAGCACATTGTAATGTCACACTCTTAACTCATGATTCAAACTGTGAGAAATTGGTCCTATGTGTCTTGAGCAGTCCAACCAGCAACTCTGGGAACTGCCTGGCCTGACAGCCCCACTGGCTGCTGGCTTCTGACCACAGTAGGTGTGCAGTGAACCCTAGGGCCTGGCTTGCAGTCGGGTTCAGTCCTCTGCTTTGACTGTATTCAAATGCTGTTCCTTGTTTTTTCCTTTCTGCTGTCCAGGGGCTCTCCTGGGCCCGCAGCAGCCAGCACAGAGCTTGGTGAGAGAAGTGGGGCCTTCCCTCACAGCGTAGAAATCAAGTCACACTCGAGATTTGTGAGGCTTATCTTTGGCCAGCTCATCATCAGCAAACCATGCAAGGCCTGTTTAAATTAAAGCCAGGCATAGAGCAGTCGTCTAGAGCTGGTGAAATCAGCCTTTTAAAAGCCATTTCAACCAACCTTTTTTGTATTCTTGTATTTCCTTTCCAACACCTGTCCCCTGCCTACTCTGTTGGAATAACAAATGAAAAAGAATACTCTTTTTCAGAAATAAGAGTGTAACCTTCCTGGACATAGGTTCCATGCCATAGAACCACCTTACAGTTGACATAATCACACTATGAAGCCCAGTTTCCACTTCAAAAACTCAAATACCTTGGCTGTGTTTCCAAGATAAACTCTTTACAAGTCACAATACTGTAGTGATTTGGTGTAGATGTATGAATGTATCCCATTATATTTAATAACTTTATGAGCAAGCCTTCTCTAAATGTCATCATAAAATGTGTGCTATTTATGTTCACCCAATTTTTGCATATTTTCATTATGCAATTAATGAAAATCCCATTAATGTGGCTATTAAAAGGATACCTTCAAATTCTACTGTTAGGGGCTAGAGTCCATTAAAAATCAGTAAATTCTGTTTGGGCACAGTGGCTCATGTCTAATCCCAGCACTTTGGGAGGCTGAGGTGAGAGTTCGAGAGTTTGAGACCAGCCTGGGCAACACAACATAGTGAGAGCTTGTCTCTACTAAAAAAAAAAAAGAAAGAAAAGAAAAATATACAGGTGTGGTGGCAGCTAAGACAAGAGGATCGCTTGAACCTGGTAGGTTGAGGCTGCAGTGAACTGTGATCACACCTCTGCACTCCAGACGAGGCAACAGAGTGAGACCCGGTCTCAAAAAAAAAAAAAAATCAGTAAATTCTTAAAAGATAGTCCTGTGAGGATGCCTTTTCTCAACCTAACAATTTATAGTTTCTTCATTTGTAAAATAAAGCTGATAATATTTATGTGTCAGGGTCGTCCTAAAGATTAGAATGTATATGTTAAGTGCCTACCACTGTCTGGCAGCTGGGAAATACGCCAAACATGAGAGATACCCATGTGCTTAGTCACCTCATGACTGCTGCCTTCAGCCTGTGTAGGAGAGGCATCATTTGTTTTGTGCTGCTGTTTGCATATTAAGAATTTTTTGTTGTGTTTTTATCAAAGGACATAAAGCCTGCATGACTCTTAAAGAAAACTATAGCGGAAAAAGCATAGATCATAAAGAATGTCAGCACGGAGTTTTTCTGACCATTCACGCACATCATTGCCTACTTGAAGAACGCCTTTTATAACGTCATATACAATATTGTGCTCATACCTTTTCCAGATTCCAAATTCTAACTGTAAACTACTTTGTATCTGTCTTTAAATTTTCCAATGGGCAGTTTCTCTGCAAAGTCAGTCAGTCACTATCTCAGATACCACAACATTTGGCATAGTGAATTTTATGTGGCCTTCTTAATACCTTTATTCAGGTGTATGTGACACATGTTTACAGTATACAGTTTGGTAAGTTTTAACATACGCACACACTTGTAAAACCGTGGTGACTAAGTGGTTAATGTATCTGTCACCCCCAAAAGTTTCTCCTTGGTAATCCTTCCTGCCACTGTCTGTCCCCATCCCAGAGAACCACTGATCTGCTTTCTGTCACTACGGATTAGCCTAACTCTTCATGAACTAGAATTTTATATAAGTTGAATGATAGTGTGTACTTTTTTTGTCTGACTTCTTTTACTCAGAAAAATTATATTGAGAATCATCCATGTGGTGTTTCAATTTATGTTTTAGATTTTTAACAATAACTTCTGTTTGAGTTCCTAGATGAGAAATACTACTACTTTGAAAACTTAACCTCTTTTTGAATTTTATCAAGAAATACCTTGAATGATAATATTAATGAAAACATTAAAAGACTGCTACACTCTCTTGTCCTTGTGAAAGTCCAACTCAAGTAATTAACTTATACTTAGGTAAAGCTCCCCATATGTTTGAATTAAGAACTCTTTAGGCTCCTAACCAGCATATCATGTTACCTCGGAGACGAGTGTTTTTGGAAACAGAGTGTGAATATTAACTACTGTGTTTGCTTTGAAAGGTGCCACATATCTAATGATAATGCCATAATTACTGATTAATTTATTTTTCTTTCCAGATCCTTTCCTGGAGTTCAGTTATGGGTGTGAGAGGTTTGCAAGGATTTGTGGGAAGTACCTGCCCACATATATGTACAGTAGTAAATTTCAAAGAACTGGCAGAGCACCACCGAAGCAAGTATCCTGGATGTACCCCTACCATTGTGGTTGATGCCATGTGTTGTCTCAGATATTGGTATACTCCAGAATCTTGGATCTGCGGTGGCCAGTGGCGAGAATACTTTTCTGCTTTGCGAGATTTTGTTAAAACTTTTACGGCAGCTGGGATCAAGTTGATATTCTTCTTTGATGGCATGGTGGAGCAGGATAAGAGAGATGAATGGGTGAAACGAAGGCTCAAGAACAACAGGGAGATATCCAGGATTTTTCATTACATCAAGTCACACAAGGAGCAGCCAGGCAGAAATATGTTCTTCATCCCCTCAGGGCTAGCTGTGTTTACACGATTTGCTCTAAAGACACTGGGCCAGGAAACTTTGTGTTCCTTACAGGAAGCAGATTATGAGGTAGCTTCCTATGGCCTCCAGCATAACTGTCTTGGGATTCTGGGGGAAGACACTGATTACCTAATCTATGACACTTGTCCCTACTTTTCAATTAGCGAGCTCTGCCTAGAGAGCCTGGACACCGTCATGCTCTGCAGAGAGAAGCTCTGTGAGAGTCTGGGCCTCCGTGTGGCCGACCTTCCTCTTCTGGCCTGCCTCCTTGGCAATGACATAATCCCAGAGGGCATGTTTGAAAGCTTTAGGTATAAATGCTTATCATCCTACACCTCTGTAAAAGAGAACTTTGACAAAAAAGGTAACATCATATTAGCTGTGTCAGACCATATATCGAAAGTTCTTCACTTGTATCAAGGTGAGAAAAAATTAGAAGAGATATTACCTCTGGGACCAAACAAAGCTCTTTTTTATAAAGGAATGTCATCATATCTTTTACCAGGACAAAAATCTCCATGGTTTTTCCAAAAACCCAAAGGTGTAATAACTTTGGACAAGCAAGTAACATCCTTGAGTTCAGACGCTAAATCCAGGGAAGAAGTTCCCATGTGTTCAGACCCTGAATCCGGGCAAGAAGTTCCCATGTGTTCAGGCCCTGAATCCGGGCAAGAAGTTCCCATGTGTTCAGGCCCTGAATCCAGGCAAGAAGTTCCCATGTGTTCAGGCCCTGAATCCAGGCAAGAAGTTCCCATGTGTACAGGCCCTGAATCCAGGCAAGAAGTTCCCATGTGTACAGGCCCTGAATCCAGGCAAGAAGTTGCCATGTATACAGACTCTGAACCCAGGCAAGAAGTTCCCATGTATATAGACTCTGAACCCAGGCAAGAAGTTCCCATGTGTACAGGCCCTGAATCCAGGCAAGAAGTTTTAATATGGACAGACCCTGAATCTAGGCAAGAAATTATGTGTACAGGCCATGAATCCAAACAGGAAGTTCCCATATGTACAGATCCTATATCCAAGCAAGAAGACTCCATGTGTACACACCCTGAAATCAATCAAAAATTACCTGTAGCAACAGATTTTGAATTTAAGCTAGAAGCTCTCATGTGTACAAACCCTGAAATTAAACAAGAAGACCCTACAAGTGTGGGGCCTGAAGTAAAGCAACAAGTAACCATGGTTTCAGACACTGAAATCTTAAAGGTATGTGTATCTGCCCAGCCAATATGCCATGATTGAAAATATATCCACTGATGGATTTGTTAGTGAAGATCCATTACTGCCTTAGTGTTTGGCCACTGAGAGGATGCACAACAGGAGTCTCTAAGTCTCATTAGGAAGTGTGACATTATATGTGTGAAAACTCATAACCAATGTTGGATACTGTCACATGAATATTACAGAAAAATGCTATAAGAATACGAGAGAGAAAGAGAACATTGTGGGTTAAACAGGGAGAAGTACGGGCGCGGTGGCTCATGCCTGTAATCCCAGCACTTTGGGAGGCCCAAAGCAGGTGGGTCACCTGAGGTCAGGAGTTCAAGGCCAGACTGACCCACATGGTGAAACCCCGTCTCTACTAAAAATACAAAAATCAGCTGGGCATGGTGGCGTACACATGTGATCCCAGCTACTCGGGAGGCTGAGACAGGAGACTTGCTTGAACCTGGGAGGCGGAGGTTGCAGTGAGCTGAGATCATGCCATTTGTACTCCAGCCTGGGCAATAAGAGCAAAACTGTCTCAAAAAATAAAAATAAATAAAGTACAGGGAGAAGTTCCCCAAAGAGGTAGAACTGGAGCCAGACCTTAATGGGGCAGCCAAAATATGCATTGAATAAGCAAAGACTTGGGAGTTGTGGAAGTACTAAAGGTGTAGTGTTTTGAATCTGCATCACGCGGGGGCGCAGGGAGAAAGGCCAGGCTAGAGCATGGGGTTTGGAGAAATAAATGGGAAAAGGTAGACAATCATTGCCAAATTGGGAAGGTCATTAAATGCCACATGAGGAATTTGGACTTAATTCTGAAAGTATTATAGCACCTTTGAAGATTTTTGATGGGGGGCCACTACGTGTGAGGTTCTGTGCTAGGCGCATTAGGTAACTTTTCTCAGATCTTCTCAACAGCTCTGTGAGATAGACTTATCCTTGTTTTACAGAAGAGGTCTGTGTCCACATGAATGTCTCAAAGGTACCTCAGTAAGTTCTAAACCAAACTTATCTTAACCACACACCTTTCCTTGTTCCCAGCACTGTGAATGCCACCATCTTTCATCTAGTTACAACTACGTAGATCTGTAAGGAAGCTCCTGCTCCTAGTCTGATGCAAAACTCAGGCCTGGACAGCAGCTGAGCAGCTGTGTGGTGAGACCTGGAGGGCAGCCATGTGAATCTGCCAGCCAACCAGCATTCGATTTTTTTTAAGCAGGTATATTGATGTGATCAGATTTTTGGTTTTTGAAACATTACAGTGCAGTGAGTGGATTTAAAGTGGCCATTGTAGTAACTCAGGTAAAATACAAAAGAGCTAGAATTAGGAAAATGGCAGTGGCAATAGGAAGAAACAAATTCAAGAAATGTTTCAGAAGTGAAACTAATAAATAAGTCTTGCTGTGGAGGTGAAGTTCCTCCTTGAGCACCGGGGATGATAGATGCTGTTAATCTAAGGAAGAAGGAGGAAAGGTTTTACAGGGAGAAGAAGATTAAGTGGGTTATATTTTAGTTGAGTAGATGGCTCCTCTAACACATGTTCTCGTAGTGAAATATGGGCCCAAAGTTCTATTACTGGCAAGAGACAGACATCTGGGAGTTATCCTATTTTATGTGTAAAGTAAAAGATGATGTGGGATGGAGACTTAAGGAACAGTCCACTGAGAGATCAGGAGTGAGCAGAGGAGGAAGGAGAATAAGGAGGGGATAATCCCCACAAAAGTCCAAGGGGGCAAGTTTCAAGAATGAGAAAAGAAACGGTCAGGAGTATCACATGCTGCAGAGGTAAAGAGGTAGAATAGGACTGGACATAGGCACTTGGGTCAGTAATTAGGAGGTCCTGATGGCCTCAGAGAGTTACTGCAGCACAGGGTTGGGAGTGGAGGCAAAGCCGACAGGGAGTTTGGCAGTGGAAGAGCCTTTGTTGGGGAAGGCAGAGTCAAAGAGAGTCCTCACAGGAAGGGAGTGCCTGGGCAAAGTGGTGGGTCGAGAGTCGTTCACATGGATTGAACTTAATTGTATCTTTGAAAACAATTTTGAAGTTTCTTACATTGCCCTTACATTTTCTCCATAAAAATTTTTTGCGATGTCATCTTCCAACCCTAACAGGCAACTAAAATTCAAACGTGTATTTTAACCATACATAGTCACCCTGGAAAAATGCTCAGGTAGAAAGGCTGTGGGCACAACAGTTACATTGGATACATGCATAACCACAGCCTTATATCTGTGTCTTCTCTATGTCAGCATTTTGGAAGATCAGTTGAGTTTCTGTTTGTTTGTTTCTTTGAGACAAGGTCTCACTGTCACTCAGGTTGCAGTGCAGTGGCACTATATCCTCCGCCTCCCAGGTTCAAGCAATTCTCCTGCCTCAGCCTCCTGAGTAGCTGGGACTACAGGTGCACTCCACCACACCCAGCTAATTTTTGTATTTTTTAGTTGAGATGGAGTTTCGCCCTGTTGCCCAAGCTGGCCTTGAACTCCTGACCTGAAGTGATCCGCCCACCTTGACCTCCCAAAGTGCTGGGATTACAGGCATGAGCCACCGCTCCTGGCCGGATAGCCTTATAATCTTATAGAACATGCATTGGCAGTGAGCTGCAAGCCACACCTCGGGACAAGTGCTTTTCTTATATTATTTAATCCTCACAGTAGTCCTAGGAGCCGGGCACTTTTTTATTAAACCCATTTTCTATAGGAAGAAGGTAAGGAACAGAGTAAGACTGAAGCCTATGAATAATGAATCAACATAACTAGGACTATTTAAGTACATATAAATGAGACACTCTTAGGATTCAGAGTTTCTGGTATCCAGGTTATTCTAGCATCACATTTTAATGCCTTTAGTAGTAGACTGGATTTAAATTTTGAATAGTAATCTAGATGAACTTATTCTCACAGTAATAAGAATGTTCTTCACTGGAAGGTAAAACCTATATATTTAGGCTATGATAGCCCTTCTGATTTTAACTACTTATTTAATGAGAAAGTGGAATTAGTTTAAATCATGTATCTCATCACCTACCATGAGCCAGCACTGTCTTGACATTACAGAGGAGAAGCACCTGTGCCTGGCACATGGTTTTTCACTCACTAAACAATTTCTGAACAAATGAGTGAATGAATATAGTACGGCTTCTAACGCTAAGCAGCTTACAGTTTAATAAGGGAGGCAGACCAGGCAGCTGTGTTACAGGGAAAATAGGATATGAGCTCCATAAGGCAAGCTGGAGGTTGGTCCTGTCTAAGGGAGGAGGAGAGGGTGACATCAGCAAACCTTAAAGGGAAAAGAGGATTGTAAAGTGGGAGGCTGGGAAAGACTGAAAGAGAAAGATTCTGGGTAGGGTAAGTTCTTATGGGGCACAAGTAAAGGTAGAAGAGGATTGAGTACTCTTGAGGAGCAATGAAGATGTTCTGTTGAGACTGGATTATGGCCATTTCTATGAGGGTGAAATGGTGTGCAAGGCTAGAAAAAGGAGATTGAGGCTTTATAGTGGGGCCTCAAATGTTATGGCGAAGGATTTGTGGTAGCCATTCAAATGTTTTGAATAGGGTAGCAAAGTTTTCAAAGACAGTATGGCAATGGTGTGAAGGATGGGTTGGAAAGGGGAGAAACTGGGCTAGGGGATTAAGACCCTTTTATAGCAATACTGGTGAGAAGTAGTGAGCACCCGGTTACTGGGAGGTTATCGAGGAGATAGAACAGTGAGATACTGCAGAAGATAAGACTGGTAGACATTTGGAGAGAGGAAGAAGAGGGGGAATAGAAAGTTTGAAATTGGTAGTCCAAAGGAAAGAGAACATGGCAACTTGATGTCATGAATTTCAGGGTCAGTTACATTTCTGAGGGCCTTAAAAAACTGGCATATAATGAAAGGCATTGACTTTTTCTATTTGAAGGTTACTATCTTGTTTTTAAGGAGAAATTCAGTTGTATTTAAATTTCAAACAGGTTGCTAGAACACATCACGTCCAAGCAGAAAGCTACCTGGTGTACAACATCATGAGCAGTGGAGAGATTGAATGCAGCAATACCCTAGAAGATGAGCTTGACCAGGCCTTACCCAGCCAGGCCTTCATTTACCGTCCCATTCGACAGCGGGTCTACTCACTCTTACTGGAGGACTGTCAAGGTGAGAATTGGTTGGTCCCTCTTAGTAAAGGTTCTATTTGCAGTTGAGTTCTGAGAAACTGGCCAGATGAAATAGAGTGCATTCTTTCAAGACATGGAGACAATTAAATGGGTTTTATTTCCCTGTCAAATGTATAATTGCGAATACCACTGACATCTGTAAAAAATTAGGTGTAAGTGCCATTGGACATCTATATCTAATTAGCAGTAAGTTGATCAGTGTGCATTAAAAGAAGAATGCGTGATTTCTGTAAAATGTCATATTTTTATGCCTTAAAAGGATTTTTGCTTTTTTAAAACTGAAAATTATTTCCTCCTGTTGGGGAGAGTAGAGTATGCCTATTATTAGAAGAAAACAATGTCTACTTAGTCTTCCCTCAAAATGTGATTTTTATAAAATAATTTTACAAAATCTAGTGATCCTGTTTTTAAATACAAACAATTTTCCTTTGGTGTTTTAGTAATTTGTGTTTTTTCTCATCTATATTTCCATTATGTGCTTAGCAACAAGAGTAGAGGGTGGACCATCAAGGACCCAAATAGTGAAAATGAGGAATTTTAACCCCAAGGAGAAAGTTAGTGAAGGTCCCATAACTCACTGTTTGGAATAGTTTTGGGGGGAATCAGGAGTGTGGAAGAGCACTTCATATTAGAAACCAGAGATGTTGAATGCATTTAGTGACCTTCTATTTCAGTAAGGCCTTGTTCGTTTTAGACAGAGACCTTAGGTACTTTATGGTCTGATTTGAGAGTGCGTTGATAAGAAACATGGTCTACACACTATTACCAGGATAAGAGAGAGAAGGAGTAGGATACCGGTGAAAGTGGTCCGTTTGCCTAAACATCATTATTTCCAAACATGTCAATATTAACCTTACTCTGTTGTTCCAGAAAGTGAACATTTACATAATCTAAAAGTGGTGATAGAATCATCAGATGGAAAAGTCATCATTATTATTTTTGGATGATGGGGCTCGGGGTAGTGGGGTTATTTAAATCCAGTTTTTGTTAGATTGCTGTAGCGCTACCCAGTGTGCACTGCTTTCTCCCATACATACTGCAAGAGTTCACCGCTGTGACCTAAGGAAGCAGACATGAGAAAGATGTTTAAGCTGATTTAAAAACAGAAATAAAGAACCTGTGTGATAAACTCTGGAGCCAAATGTTATTTAAATCATTTTTTAAAATTTCTTTTTCTTACGCGCTCTCTACCCACATTCTTTCTTAACATGGATGTTTGCACATTGACTCTAATGATGGAAAAAAGAGATCTTCCTCATGAAAACATTTTTACATTAAATAATAATATTGGAATTATTTTCAGACTATTTCATTAAAATATAAACTTCACTAACCTAAATTTCATACTTTGTTAATGTAATGTATTTAGGACCAAGTGGATAACTTTATTAGATAACCACATAAACAGGAAAAACCATTCACATTGAACTTGTCTTCATGGTTGATCTTTAGTTTCTTTCTTTCTCCCTCAACTTTTTGGCTTTCTACATGAAGTTTACATTATTAAGATATGAAAATAAAATGCTGTTTTTGCTGATTTATATATGATGATAATAATGAAGTGTATCCTATGTTATTTGTTTGACTTAGTTTATGATCCCATTTGTATTTGAAAATGTTGTGTATTTTACAGTTGTTGAGTAGAGTGTTCTGTAAATGTCAGCAGTGTTAGTAAGGTTATTCCAAGTCTTTTACTGATTTTCTGTCTACTTGTTCTTAGTTCCCAGGAGAAAACGGTTAAAAACTCCAGCTCTTACTGTGGATTTGTCTATTTATTCCTTCAGTTCTGTCAGTTTTTGCTTTAGGTATTTTGAAACTCTGTTGTTAGGTGCATATACGTTGAGAACTGTTATGTTTCTTAATGAATTGACCCTTTTAATAGGAGAGTTCACTTTTAAAAACATGGTAATACCCTTTGTCCTAAAGTTGTCTTTGTTTTATTGTAATATAGTCACTCCAGTATTCTTACTGTTAATGTTTGCGCGATATGGTATTTTTTCTGTCCTTTTAAACTATTTCTTAACATCTAAAGTGCATCTCTTTTAAAAACAGCATGTCCAGTGTCAGTCTCTCTTTTAATTGGAATGTTCACACTGAGTGTAACTTTTGGTGTAATTAGGGCTCACTCTTCCGTTTTGCTCTTTGTTCTTTTTTTCCCACATTATTTTCTCATTTTCATACTTCTTTTGGATTAGTTTAATAATTTTTAGTATTGTGTTTTATGCACTCATTTGGATTATTAGATTTACCTTTTTTTTAAAAAAAGTAGTTGGCCAGGCACGGTAGCTCACGCCTGTAATCCTAGCACTTTGGGAGGCCGAGGCAGGCAGATCATCTGAGGTCAGGAGTTTGAGACCAGCCTGGCCAACATGGTGAAACCCTGTCTCTACTAAAAGTACAGATACTAGCTGGGCGTGATGGCAGATGCCTGTAATCCCAGCTACTTGGGAGGCTGAGGCAGGAGAATTGCTTGAGCCCAGGAGACAGAGGTTGCAGTGAGCCAAGGTCACACCATTACACTCCAGCCTGGGGACAAGATGGCGACATGAGTGATACTTCGTCTCAAAAAAAAAAGTGGTTGATCTGGGGTCTGTTAGATTGGTGCAAAAGTAATTGTGGTTTTTGCAATTTTAATATCTTTAACATCACCATTTACTATCAAATAATATACCATGTTACTAGCAATGTAAAAACCTTCTAACTGTGTATTTTCGTTCTCCCCAACATTTTTGCTACTGTCATTTTAGGTCTTGTACATATATATATTTTTTAAATTTGAAATAATTACAGATTCACAGGAAGTTGCAAGAATAGTATGTAGTTTCCCATGTACCTTTCACTCAGATTCCTCCAAAGATGACATCTTATATAATGTAATATCAAAGCCAGAAAGTTAACATCAGGTACAATGCTAACTAAACTGCAGACCTTATTCATTTGTGCCATTTTTTACATGCATGCATTTATGTGTGTGGGTGTGTAGGTCTGTGCAAAGATCCTGCAGCTACCCCACAGCCAAGATACAGAGCTGATTTGTTAGCACTTCCTCCATGTGCCCCTATGTCCTGACAGTCTTTCTTCCCCCCATTCCTGTCCTCTGGCAACTGCGAATCTGTTTTTCATCTCTATGTTCTTGTTCATTTCAGAATGTTATATAAATGGCAGCATACAATATGTAACCTTTGGAGATTATGCATATGTTTTAAACCCTATAATACATGAGGGGTTGGCACACTTTTTCTGTGAAGGGTCAGATAATAATAAATATTGTAGGTTTTGAGGGCTCCCTCCACAGTCCCCGTCACAACTACCCAATCCTGCTATTGTAGTGCAAGAGCAGCCATAGGCAACGTGTATATGAATGAGTGTGTCTGTGTGCCAGGAAGCCTTTATTCAATTTTCCCATGTGACAGAACTTGAATTTTATTTTATTGATTTATTTTTTTTTAGAGACAGAGTCTCACTCTGTTGCCCAGGCTGGAGTGCAGTGGCACCATCACAGCTCACTGCAGCCTTCAACTCCAAGGCTGAAGGGATCCTCCTCCCTCAGCCTCTTGAGTAACTGAGATGACAGGCATGCGCCACCACACTCGGCTAATTTTTAAATATTCTTTTTTTGAAGAGATAGGATCTCGCTATGTTACCTAGGCTGGTCTCAAACTCCTGACCTCAAGAGATCCCCCACGTCAGCCTCCCAAAGTGTTGGGATTACAGATGTGAGTTACTGCACCAGGCCAAAACTTGAATTTTTTTTTTTTGAGATGGAGTCTTGCTCTGTCGCCCAGACTGGAGTGCAGTGGCATGATCTCGGCTCACTGCAAGCTCCGCCTCCTGGGTTCACGCCATTCTCCTGCCTCAGCCTCCCGAGTAGCTGGGACTACAGGCAGCCGCCACCATGCTCGGCTAATTTTTTGCATTTTTAGTAGAGATGGGGTTTCACTGTGTTAGCCAGGATGATCTCGATCTCCTGACCTTGTGATCCACCCGCCTCAGCCTCCCAAAGTGCTGGGATTACAGGCGTGAGCCGCCGCGCCCGGCCAACTTGAATTTTATAGAGTATAATTTTCAGGAGTCACAAAATGTTCTTAAAAACATTTTTTTCCAAACATCAAAAAATATGAAAACGTTATTAGTTTTCAGACTGTTTAAAAGCAGGGAGATTTGACCCATGAGCTGGTAGTTTGCCAATTTCCACTTTAAATTATAGGCTTTATATACACTGCACACGCAGGCTGCTCTGGTGACTCCGGTGAGCGAGTGGGAAGTGAATGGGAAGGCCAGGACATGACCGTACACTGCTGTAGGTTTTATACATACTGCACACTTAGCACTATAATACATTAAAAAAATATTTCTTTCCTCAACAATAAATTAACTTACTGTAACTTTTTTACTTTATAAACTTTTAAATTTATTTAACTTTTTGACTCTTGTAATCAACACCTAACTTAAAATACAAACACATTATACAACTGGACAAAAAATTCTTTATATCATTCTATAAGCCTTTTTCTATTAGAAAAATTTTTAACTCTACCTCCTGAATTCATACTTTAGAAATTTTTAATTTTTATAAACTGCTTTGTTAAAAGCTCAGACACAAGCACACACATTAGTCTAGGACTCCACGGGGTCAGATCATCAAGGCTTTACCAGAAATGTGTATGCAGTCCGTCACTAACCGAATCATCGTTTATGCAGTACGGGACTGTATTTCATCTTTCTTTGGGGGATATAGTTTTGCTGCATATAGAATTTTAGGTCGTTCTGTATTTTCTCCTGGCTTGTGTAGTTTCTCATGAGACAACAAGGCTCATCTTTATCATTGTTCCCCATGTGTAATGTGGCTTTTCTCCTCTGGCTGTCTTTACAATTCCTCTCCTGTTTGCTGGATTTTGAGTAAGGTTCACTCTGCCCCCTTCATGGGATTCTTGAGGTTCCTAAATCTATGGGTTTCTATTTCCTATCAAATTTGGAAGAAATGAGCGTTTTTTTAAAGAAGATTTTGTCTTTCTCAATCTCTTTTGCCTCTTCCTCTGGGCCATTTGTTGACTTCTTCCTACAGGATCCACATAGTTTTGCTTATTTTCATGTCTAGCGTTTTTTGATTGTATGCTAGAACATTTTGGATACTAAAAAGAGTGTAGTTTAGTTCTGTCAGACAGTTACTCTACCTGCTCCTTCCGAGACATGCCTTTAAACTTCATTAGGCTGTGTCCATTGTGGCTTTTACTTTACAGCTAAGCACAGCCCTACTCCTAAGACAGGGCTTTCTGGGCTCTCACCAGAGTGCCCAAGGTGTGGAACGAGGTCTCTTCATGTTTGCTGGTGGTGGAAACTCCACTGTCTTCAAGCCCAATGCAAGCTCCATTGGTTGGCCAGCCCCAGGACATTGCCTGGCTTCTGTGAGTCTTACCCTATACCCCTATAGCTCTCTCTTCAGCCAGAGTGTAAAGGGCACTTGCCGTCTGCACACTGCCCTGCTCTCTGGTGCTCTGTCCTGCAGATGGTGGCCTCAATAGTCTTGATCTCCAGTCTCTGTCTCCTCATCTGAGGAACTACCTCCCTCACTAGGATACAGTCTGGACAGTGCCTATGGGCACAAAATTGGTGTGATAGAGGGTTGTTTCCCTTCTGTCTGGGATAACAATCTGGCACTGCCCATTGTCCATCACATGAATGCAGTTGCTAGAACCGTTTCTTCAGTTCTAGTGTTGATGGTAGGAAGGCTGGTCAGTGGCTCTGCGCATTCACAGACGACCACCCCCACTGTCCCCTGCTCAGTGGCTCTGCTCTATCACAGCCACCCCCACGGTCCTGTGGCGTCACAGGTACTGATAATGCCGACTGCAAAGTCGAGTGCTGGAGTGATTCATGTTCCTTTTTTACTGACTTTTTTTTTTCTTAGAAGGTTTCGAGATGTTCTCTTTATCCTGTGTTTAGCAAATCTCTGTTGTCTCAGTTCTCTTCTGGAACTGCTGTGAAATGCAGGCGGGGCTTCCTGGATTGATACTGTCTTTCTTCATCTTTTGATTCCTGTTTTTGTCTTTTTGTTCTACATTAAGGGAACATCTCTCCACTTCATTTCTCAGCTCTTTTATAGAAAAGTGTCCCCGCTTCTTCTCTTCATCAAGGCCTGCCTCCCCCAGCCCTGGATCAAGCCCACTGCCTCTCTCTGCCCCTCATCGAAGCCCTCTGCCCAACTTGACCAGCTGTCTGACTGATGATCATCTTTGTGCTGGGATGCCTGGCATCTAGGGACACCACCTCTTCTTCCCTTCCCCATTAAGCACCTGCTCTCTGCTGACCTCCTTCCTTCAGAGTTCCTCAGTTACACCCACTGTCTTCTTTACCTGGTCCTGCTTTAAAAAACTGTATCCATGTTGACTGTCAGATTCCAGCAGTTTTCTTTAAGTGTTTTCTGGAACAGTGTGAGGGGGGTAGGGAGGAAGGACATCTTAGGAGTCGTTAACATGGCAAACTCTCTCTCCCATATTATTGTTTACTTACCCAGATTATCCTGAGGATTTCGTCGGTTCCACAGCGTATGGTTCTTGATGGAATGAACAGATTACTCTCAGATTGGAGGATAAGAAATTAATTGTTGGATAACTAAGGTTACTCAGTCATCTTGGATTTGAGAGGTTACCTTTGAATTGGCCACCTGGGCAGAGCTGGGTCTGTGACACTGTGAGCCTGGCAATGCATGCTCTCATGCATCTACTGACCCAACTCTTTTTCTTCAGATGTCACCAGCACCTGCCCGGCTGTCAAGGAGTGGTTTGTGTATCCTGGGAACCCATTGAGGCACCCGGACCTCGTCAGGCCACTGCAGATGACCATTCCAGGTACAGGCAGCCTTTCTTTAAATGAACCACAGATCTTTCCATTCTATGATAAAAGTCTAAGAATGCATCAGTTATGGAAAGCATCTTTTACCAGAACTGCACAAATACTAGTTTTTATTTAAACCCTTGGCTCATGATTAATGTATCCATCTAATAAAGTCCCAAAATAATGGAAGGATGATGCTGTGGCAGGTTTACCCCGGACCATCTGCGGCGGTGCTCTGCCTCTTTCTCCATCTACCCTGGTCCAGGTCCACAGCAGTGGAGAGAGAAAAGAGACAGAAGGATGGCTGTGGTCAGCTCATGTTGCTGCCACAGCCCCAGCGCCTGACGTCTAGTTGTTGCTTGGTAGACGTCCACGGAGTTTAACAGGATAGGTTCTTCATATTTTGCTTGAATCAACAATCTTACCTTCACCCCACCACTGAAAGCATATTTTGATGAGTTCTGGCACCAGAAAGAGAAGATAAAGGAGGGTTATTTTAACTGGAAAGAAGGTTATATTTTCATGAGTAGTATCTTAAAACTTAATGAGACGTAAGGAAAAACAAAGTTCACCTACAGATTAGCTGAAGTATATCCAAAGAGCAGCCTTTCTTTCTGTGAGTTCGTAGTATCTGAAACAGGTCAGGAATGTACAAGTGTCAGGGTAGGGTTCTACATACAAACAGTTAAGGAAAAGGAGGCTAAGCTTCAGAGTTTATTTTTAGTGGCTCATGTCATTGTTTCACAGAACAAATACTTTCCTACAGTTTTGCTATTCCATTTTCATATGCATTACATTCTCTGGTGTGACTATTATTTTCCATCACATGAACCTGTAATTTACCAAGTATGGATCTGAGCATTATAATTGGTTTTTAAATAAATGGAATTGTATTGAGAGAGAAGTTGAGAAAAGCTATTGTAGGGAGTGTTTCCTTATTCTGTTAATCATAGACTAAAACCTTAAAAGTACTTATCAGAGAAACATAATTAAAATGCATTGACATTTGTTTTTACAGTAAGGAGCATTTTTTTAAAGGATAGCCAA
Source organism: Nomascus leucogenys (assembly GCF_006542625.1). NCBI lineage: Eukaryota > Metazoa > Chordata > Mammalia > Primates > Hylobatidae > Nomascus > Nomascus leucogenys. The sequence goes on from NC_044383.1 coordinate 155,824,730, forward strand.
AATAATTTTCCAAAAATGTTTTATTATATATGTAATTTTCATCTTATAGTATCTTTCCAAATATAATATGGAAAATGACTATTACATCTCTCTTCATTGTTTGAATTAAAGAGAACATTTGACCGTTCGTCATTGTGTCGAGTTAATTTTAAAGGCCACTCTATATAATGTTTTAATAAATTCCAGAAACTGTATAAGTATTAGAGAGACTACTTCAGAGCTTGTGAAAACATCCTCTGTTGCACTCCTAGAGTGGGAAAGCATGTGTGTAGCACCGTGGACCACACGTTGGGTTCTCTTCTGGAAGGAGCTCTGGAAGCCTGTGCCCTACATGGAGGGCCATGTCTCAAACACACTCATTCTCACAGCTATTACTCTAGAAATTGGATTTGAACTTTTATACGGAGGGCCACGTCTCAGACACATTCATTTCCACAGCTATTGCTCTAGAAATTGGATTTGAATTTTTATATGGAGGGCCACGTCTCAAACACACTCATTTCCACAGCTATTACTCTAGACATAGGATTTGAATTTTTATTCCAGATTATTTCAGTGGTGACTCCTTATTTACACTTGCATTAATGATGATAATTAAAAAGACAAGATTTTAAATTTTAAATGCTTTTCAGTATCTATGAGGAATATTGCCAAATGATTTTAGACAAAAATGGAAAACAGAGCATCCCATTTCCTCTCACGTATTCACATGAATACAACATACAATTAAAAACAGATCAGCCGGGTGGGGTGGGGTTGGGGGGGCTCATGCCTGTAATCCCAGCACTTTGGGAGGCCGTGGCAGGTGGGTCACCTGAGATCAGGAGTTTGAGACCAGCCTGGCCAACATGGTGAAACTCTGTCTCTACTAAAAATACAAAAATTAGCCGGGTGTAGTGGTGGGCACCTGTAATCTCAGCTACTCAGGAGGCTGAGGCAGGAGAATTGCTGGAACCCTGGAGGCGGAGTTTGCAGTGAGCCGAGATCACGCCACTGCACTCCAGCCCGGGCAACAACAGCAAGACTCCACCTCAAAAAAAAAAGTGAGATCCTGCCGATGGGCCTCCCCTTCTACCTGTCAGGAAAACCTGTGAAAGGTTCTTGTCGCACCATTAGAACCAGTTTTTCCTAAATGATACCCATACCTGATTTTCCTTGTTCTTCTAAGACAGTTTTAATTAGGGTGATCTCATAAGTGCTACATTTTCTGTGAGTTTTTCAATATAGTGGCCCATGTTCTTTTTTTTTTAAAGGCTTTTTCCTCTGACAGCACATGTGGTTTAATGCTTGCTTTCCTGAATTGTAGAAATAAAAGGAAATCACAAGTATTTTTCAACAAAGTAGAAGTGAGGCTGAAGGGTGCAGAAAAAAACTATAGAAATTAGTTAAAAATTAGTAAGGGGAAATAATCAAAATTAACGAGCCAGGGAGCAGAAAAAGAAATCTCATTCCTGGGTACTATGGTTTGAATGTTTGTACCCCCGCCCATCCAAATTCCTGTATTGAAAACCTAATCACTAATGTGATGGTATTCGGAGGTGGGGCCTTTGGGAGGGAAAGAGGTGATTAGATGGGATTCCTGCCCTTATAAAAGAGGCCCCTTCTTCCGTGTGAAGGTGCCAATGTGCCATCTGTGAACCAGGAAGTGGGGCCTCACCAGAAACCAACCATGCTGGCACCTTGATCTTAGACTTACAGCCTCCAGAAATTTTCTGCTGTTACAAGCTACCTAATTGATGGTGTTTTGCCATAGCATCTCAGATGGACTAAGACCCTGGTTTGTTTTATTCAGGGAGCTTATTTACATGCTTGTATTTCTGTGGGCCTCATCTTTTTTTTTTTTTTTTTCATTTATTTTCTTTTCTTTTTTTTTTTTTTTGAGACAGAGTCTCACTGTGTCACCCAGGCTGGAGTGCAGTGGCACAATCTCAGCTCACTGCAACCTCCGCCTCCTGAGTAGCTGGGACTACAGGCACGTGCCACCACACCCAGCTGATTTTTGTATTTTTATATTTTTAGTAGAGTCTGGGTTTCGCCTTGTTGGCCAGGCTGGTCTCAAACTCCTGGCTGCAAATGATCCTTCCGCTTTTGCCTCCCAAAGTGCTGGGATTACAGGCATGAGCCACTGTCCAGCATATGGGCCACATCTTTACGTGTGTGCATGTGGGAGCATGTATATAGGATATATGTACTACATTTCATTTCTTTTACAATGTATCATGGAAGATGATGTTTCTGGTAACACAGCTGAGCTTCCATTTCCCAAACCCAGCTTGTCAAGGTCCTTGATCTGTGCATGTGTGTCTACGCTTTCCCAGCACACTGCCTGCTCTGACTCCCCTTACTCACTTTCCTGACATTCTCCATTCTTTGGCTGGGAGTCTTGGCCCACACCAAAGGCAAGCATTTGAAATTGCCTTTACAGTCTCCAGAATTGGAGATTTGTCAGTTCTTCATTTTCAAAGTGCTGGTGGCTTTTTTTCTCTTCTAAGTGTCGTTTAAGTTACTTTGAGCATATCCTTATTTTAGAAACCTAGGAAAACTAATGCACACATCTAATTGGTAATTTGTCTATCTTGAAGGACCTTTTTAAAGTGGTGTTCAACAATCAGAAAGCTTAGTATTTCTTGGCTATACACATTTGATTTGCCAAAATTGCAGAATATCTTAGAAGATTATTTTACAAAACAAAATGAGGGTAAGTCATACATTTCATGAAAAAAGGACCATGTATTTGATTCAATCTGTCATTGCTATCAAACAGTTGTAGTGGCTTTCTTGTTCACCTCCTCTTACATACATCGTTGAAGGTTTTCATCTGACCCTTGTTGCAAGGTCAGTCAAGAAAGTGTCAACAAGTCTTGGAGGTTTCTGTGAGTGGTAAAAGGAAGCTGGTGTGTGTGTGTGTGCACATGCCCTTGAGGAAGCTGGTGTGTGGGTGTGCGTGTGCCTGCCCTTAAGGAAGCTGGTGTGTGGGTGTGCGTGTGCCTGCCCTTAAGGAAGCTGGTGTGTGGGTGTGCGTGTGCCTGCCCTTAAGGAAGCTGGTGTGTGGGTGTGCGTGTGCCTGCCCTTGGTGAGGCTCTGCTCATGTGGCTGCCAGTGTCTAAAACTGCCCCGACCATCGCAGATCAACATAAATTGGTTAAAATCTCTAAAGCGGTTTTTCACCAACTTGTAAAAAATAGTGTGAAGCTTTGTCAAATGTGTTAACAAATTCACATTAGAGTCACAAGAGTTAAATTTTGCATTACTACTTTTTATAGCCACTTTCACTGTTGAATCCATTAGATGGGAGTGGTGTAATGATGTCATTTTTGCAAGCATGAAATTAGAAAACTTATCCATGTAAGTATAGAGTTTGATGTATTGAGATGTAAATGTATTCTGTTTTGTTTATTATGAATGAATTTTTTTGCTTATTATAAATAGGCTTTTGAAGTTTATTCATCTAAAGATTCACTTTGCATGTGCGTAGTCAGGGTTTTTTGAGTTTTTTTTTTTTTTTTTTAATTTAAGTTCTGGGATACCTGTGCAGAACTTGCAGGATTGTTACAGAGGTATACATGTGCCATAGTGGTTTGCTGCACCTGTCAACCCGTCATCTAGGTTTTAAGCCCCACATGCATTAAGTATTTGTCCTAATGCTGCCCCTCCCCTTGCCCCCAACCCCCCGACAGGACCTGGTGTGTGATGTTCCCCTCCCTGCATCCATGTGCTCTCATTGTTCACCTCCCACTTATGAGTGAGAACATGCGGTGTTTGGTTTTCTATTCTTGTGTTAGTTTGCTGAGAATTATGGTTTCCAGCTTCATCCATGTCCCTGCAAAGGACATGCATGAACTCATTCTTTTTTATGGCTGCATAGTATTCCATGGTGGATATGTGCCACATTTTCTTTATCCAGTCTATCATTGATGGGCATTTGGGTTGGTTCCAAGCCTTGCTATTGTAAATAGTACTGCAGTAAACATACGTGTGCATGTGTCTTTATAGTAGAAAGATTTATACCTTTGGGTATATACCTAGTAATGGGATTGCTGGGTCAGATGGTATTTCTGGTTCTAGACCCTTGAGGAATTGCTACACTGTCTTCCACAATGGTTGAACTAATTTACACTCCCATCAACAGTGTAAAAGCATTCCTATTTCGCCACATCCTCACCAGCATAGTTGTTTCCTGCCTTTTTAATGATCACCGTTCTGACTGGCATGAGATGGTATCTCATTGTGGTTTTAATTTGCATTTCTCTAATGACCAGCGATGTGATGAGCTTTTTTCTTCATATGCTTGTTGGCCGCATAAATGTCTTCTTTTGAGAAGTGTCTGTTCATATCCTTTGTCCACTTTTTGATGGGGTTGTTTTTTTCTTGTAAATTTAAGTTCCTTGTAGATTCTGGATATTAGCCCTGTGTCATATGGATAGATTGCAAAAATTTTCCCCCATTCTGTAGGTTGCCTGTTCACTCTGATGATAGTTTCTTTTGCAGTGCAGAAGCTCTTTAGTTTAATTAGATCCCATTTGTCAATTTTGGCTTTTGTCACAATTGCTTTTGGTGTTTTAGTCATGAAGTCTTTGCCCATGCCTGTGTCCTGAATGGTATCATCTAGGGTTTTCTTCTAGGGTTTTTATGGTTTTAGGTTTTATATTTAAGTCTTTAATCCATCTTGAGTTAATTTTTGTATAAGGTGTAAGGAAGGGGTCCAGCTTCTGTTTTCTGCTTATGGCTAGCCAGTTTTCCCAGCACCATTTATTAAACAGGGAATCTTTTCCCTGTTGCTTGTTTTTGTCAGTTTTGTCAAAGATCAGATGGTTGTAGATGTGTGGTGTTATTTCTGAGGCCTTTGGTCTATATATCTGTTTTGGTACCAGTACCACGCTGTTTTGGTTACTGTAGCCTTGTAGTATAGTTTGAAGTCAGGTAGCATGATGGCTCCAGCTTTGTTCTTTTTGCTTAGGATTGTCTTGGCTATATGGGCTTTTTGGTTCCATATGAAATTTAGAGTAGTTTTTTCTAATTCTGTGAAGAAAGTCAATGTTAGCTTGATGGGAATAGCAATTGAATCTGTAAATTAGTTTGGGCAGTATGGCCATTTTCATGATATTAATTCTTCCTATCCATGAGCATGGGATGTTTTTCCATTTGTTTGTGTCCTCTCTTATTTCCTTGAGCAGTGGTTTGTAGTTCTCCTTGAAGAGGTCCTTCACGTCCTTTGTAAGTTGTATTCCTAGGTATTTTATTCTCTGTGTAGCAATTGTGAATGGGAGTTCACTCATGATTTGGCTGTCTGCTTGTCTATTATTGGTGTATAGGAATGCTTGTGATTTTTGCACATTGATTTTTGTATCCTGAGACTTTGCTGAAGTTGCTTATCACCTTAAGGAGTTTTGGGGCTAAGACAATGGGGTTTTCTAAATATACAATCATGTCATCTGCAAACAGAGACAATTTGATTTTCTCTCTTCCTATTTGAATACCTTTTATTTCTTTTTCTTGCCTGATTGCCCTGGACAGAACTTCCAATACTATGTTGAATCCTTGTCTTGTGCTGGTTTTCCAAGGGAATGTTTCCAGCTTTTGCCCATTCTGTATGATATTGGCTTTGGGTTTGTCATAAATAGCTCTTGTTATTTTAAGATATAGTCCATCAATACCTAGTTTATTGGGAGTTTTTAGCATGAAGCGCTGTTGAATTTTATCAGAGGCCTTTTCTGCATCTATTGAGATAAACATGTGATTTTTGTCATTGGTTCGTTTATGTGATTACGCTTATTAATTTGCATATGTTGAAGCAGGCCTGCATCGCAGGGATGAAGCCGACCTGATCGTGGTGGATAAACTTTTTGATGTGCTGCTGGATTCGGTTTGCCATTATTTTATTGAGGATTTTCGCATCAATGTTCATCAGGGATATTGGCCTGAAATTTTCTTTTTTTGTTGTGTCTCTGCCAGGTTTTGGTATCAGGATGATGCTAACCTCATAAAATGAGTTAGGGAAGAGCCCCTCATTTTCTGTTGTTTGGAATAGTTTCAGAAGGAATGGTACCAGCTCCTCTTTGTACCTCTGGTAGAATTCAGCTGTGAATCCGTCTGGTCCTGGGCTTTTTTTTTGTTGCTAGGTTATTCATTACTGCGTCAATTTTAGAACCTATTATTGGTCCATTCAGGGATTCAACTTCTTCCTGGTTTAGTCTTGGAAGGTGTATGTGTCCAGGAATTTATCCATTTCTTCTAGATTTTCTAGTTTGTGTAGAGGTGTTTATAGTATTCTCTGATGGTAGTTTGTGTTTCTGCGGGATCAGTGGTGATATCCCCTTTACCATTTTTATTGTGTCTCTTTGATTATTCTCTGTTTTCTTATTAGTCTGGCTAGCAGTCTATTTTGTTAATCTTTTCAAAAAAAAAACCAGCTCCTGGATTCACTGATTTTTTTAAGGGTTTTTCATGTCTCTATCTCCTTCAGTTCTGCTCTGATCTTAGTTATTTCTTGTCTTCTGCTAGCTTTTGAATTTGTTTGCTCTTGCTTCTCTAGTTCTTTTAATTGTGATGTTAGGGTGTCAATTTCATATCTTTCCTGCTTTCTGATGTGGGCATTTAGTGCTAGAAATTTCCATCTTAACACTGCTTCAGCTGTGTCCCAGAGATTCTGGTACGTTGTCTCTTTGTTCTCACTGGTTTCAAATAACTTCTTCATTTCTGCCTTAATTTTGTTATTTACCCAGTAGTCATTCAGGAGCAGGCTGCTTGGTTTCCATGTAGTTGTGCAGTTTTCAGTGAGTTTCTTAATCCTGAGCTCTAATTTGATTGCACTGTGGTCTGAGAGACTGTTTGTTATGATTTCTGTTCTTTTGCGTTTGCTGAGGTGTGTTTTACTTCCATTTATGTGGTTGATTTCAGAATAAGTGCTGTCTGGTGCTGAGAAGAATGTATATTCTGTTGATTTGGGTTGGAGAGTTCTGTAGATGTCTATTACGTCTGCTTGGTCCAGAGTTGAGTTCAAGTCCTGAATATCCTTGTTAATTTTTTGTCTCGTTGATCTAATATTGACAATGGGGTGTTAAAGTCTCCCACTATTATTGTGTGGAAGTCTAAGTCTCTTTGTAGGTCTGTAAGAGCTTGTTTTATGAATCTGGGTGATCCTGTATTGGGTGCATATATATTTAGGATAGCTACCTAGCTACCTCTTCTTGTTGCATTGATTCCTTTACCATTATGTAATACCCTTCTTTGTCTTTTTTGATCTTTGTTGGATTAAAGTCTGTTGTATTAGAGACTAGGATTGCAACCCGCCTTTTTTTTTTTCTTTCCATTTGGTAAATATTCTGCCATCCCTTTATTTTAAGCCTATGTGTGTCTTTGCACATGAAATGGGTCTCCTGAATACAGCATACCAGTAGGTCTTGACTCTTTATCCAAATTGCCAGTCTGTGTCTTTTAATTGGGGCATTTCACATTTACATTTAAGGTTAATATTGTTATGTGTCATCATGATGCTATTTTGCACATTAGTTATTTTGCACATTAGTTGATGCAGTTTCTTCATGGTGTTGATGGTCTTTATTTTTTGGTGTGTTTTTGCAGTGGCTGGTACCAGTTTTTTCTTTCCTTATGTAGTGCTTCCTGCAGGAGCTCTTGTAAGGCAGGCCTGGTGGTAACAAAATCCCTCAGCATTTGCTTGTCTGTAAAGGATTTTATTTCTCCTTTACTTGTGAAACTTAGTTTGGCTGGATATGAAATTCTGAGTTGATTTGCAGAAGAATTTTCTTTATAAAATTGAAGTTTTAAGGGATGTCAGTGTTTTTGCCATTTTTCCAGTTCCAAAGTGATTCCATTCCATTCTAGAAATTTGGAGTATGTAACTTGAAATCCTTAATAAAATTTGGATTCAATTAAAAAAAGAAAGAAATTCTGAGTTGAAAATTCTTTTCTTTAAGAATGTCGGGGCCAGGCGCGTTGGCTCACACCTGTAATCCCAGCACTTTGGGAGGCCGGATCATGAGGTCAAGAGATTGAGACCATCTTGGCTAATATGGTGAAACCTTGTCTCTACTAAAAATACAAAAAATTAGCCAGGGGTTGTGGCATGCACCTGTAGTCCCAGCTACTTGGGAGGCTGAGGCAGGAGAATCACTTGAGCCCAGGAGGCAGAGCTTGCAGTGAGCTGAGATCGTGCCACTGCACTCCAGCCTGGATGACAGAGCGAGACTCCATCTCAAAAAAAAAAAAAAAAAAATGTTGGATATTGGCCCCCTACTCTTTTGTGGCTTGTAGGGTTTCTGCAGAGAGATCTGCTGTTAGTCTGATGGGCTTCCCTTTGTAGGTAACCTGACCTTTCTCTCTGGCTGCCCTTAACATTTTTTCCTTCATTTCAACTGTGGAGAATCTGAAAATTAGGTGTCTTAGGGTTGCTCTTCTCAAGGAGTATCTTATTGGTGTTCTCTGTATTTCCTGAATTTGAATGTTGGTCTATCTTATTACGTTGGGGAAGTTCTCCTGGATAATATCTAAAGTGTGTTTTCCAACTTGGTTCCGTTCTCCCCATCTCTTTCAGGTACACCAATCAATCGTAGGTTTGGTCTTTTCACATAGTCCCATATTTCTTGGAGGCTTTGTTCGTTCCTTTTCATTCTTTTTTCTCTAATCTTGTTTTCACACCTTATTTCAGTAAGTTGATCTTCAATCTATGATATCCTTTCTTCCACTTGATTGATTTGGCTATTGATACTTAGGTGTGCTTCACGAAGTTCTCGTGCTGTGTTTTTCAGCTCCATCAGGTCATTTATGTTCTTCTCTGAACAGGTTATTCCAGTTAGCAGTTCCTGTAAGTGTTCATCAAGGTTCTTAGCTTCCTTGCATTGGGTTAGAACATGCTCCTTTAGCTCAGAGGAGTTTGTTATTACCCGTCTTCTGAAGCCGAGTTCTGTCAGTTCATGAAGCTCATTCTCTCTGTCCAGTTTTGTGCCCTTGCTGGAGAGGAGTTGCGATCATTTAGAGAAGAGGCATTCTGGTTTTTGTAATTTTCAGCATTTTTGTGCTGTTTTTTTCTCATCTTCATGGATTTATCTATCCTTGATCTGTAAGGCTGATGACCTTTGGATGGGGTTTTTGTGTAGGTGTCCTTTTTGTTAATGTTGATGCTGTTACTTTGTTAGTTTTTCTTGCAACTGGCCCCTCTTCTGCAGGTCTGCTGCAGTTTGCTGGAGGTCCACTCTATACCCTGTTTGCCTGGTATCACCAGCGGAGGCTGCAGAACAGCAAATATTGCTGCCTGCTCCTTCCTGTGGAAGCTTCCTCCTAGAGGAGCACCGACCAGATGCCAGCCGGAGCTCTCCTGTATGAGGTGTCTGTCAACCTCTGCTGGGAGGTCTCTCCCAGTCAGGAGGCATGGGGAGGAGGGACCCATTGAGGAGGCAGTCTGTCCCTCAGCAGAGCTCGAGTGCTGTGCTGGGAGAAACCTCCTTGCCAGGATTTGCTGCTGCTCTCTGCAGAGCTGGCAGGCAGGAACGTTTAAGTCCACTGAAGCTGCACCCACAGCAGCCCCTTCCCCCAGGTGTTCTGTCCCAGGGAGATGGGATTTTTATCTATAAGCCCCTGACTGGGGCTGCTGCCTTTCTATCAGAGATGCCCTACCCAGTGAGGAGGAATCTCGAGAGGTAGTCTGGCCACAACCACTTTGCTGCACTGTGGTGAGTTCCGCCCAGTCCAAACTTCCCAGCCTCCCAGCACTGTCAGGGGAAGACTGCCTACCAAGCCTCAGTAATGGCAGATGCCCCTCCCCCCACCAAGCTCGATCATCCCAGGTGGACTTCAGACTGCTGTGCTGGCAGTGAGAATGTCAAGCCAGTGCTCCTTAGCTTGCTGGGCTGCATGGAAATGGGACCCACTGAGTGAGACCACTTGGCTCCCTGGCTTCAGCCCCCTTTCCAAGGGAGTGACAGTTCTGTCTCGCAGGGGTTCCAGGCACCACTGGGGTACAAAAAAAAACTCCTGCAGCTAGCTCTGTGTCTGCCCAAACAGCTGCCCAGTTTTGTGCTTGAAACCCAGGGCCCTGATGGTGTAGACATACAAGGGAATCTCCTGATCTGCGGATTGCAAAAACTGTGGGAAAAGCATAGGATCTGGGCTGGATAGCACCATCCCTCACGGCTTCCCTTGGCTGGCTGAGAGAGGTCTCCAGCTCCTTGCACTTTCTGGGTGAGGCAGCACCCCACCCTGCTTCTGCTCACCCTCCATGGGCTGTACCCACTGCCTAACTAGTCCCATTGAGATGAACTGGGTACCTCAGTTGGAAATACAGAAATCACCAGCCTTCTGCGTTGGAATCGCTGGGAGCTGCAGACCGGAGCTGTTCTTATTTGGCCATCTTGCCAGATCTCCAGTATTTTCAGTTCGTGGATTGATTACGATCATAGCCATGACATGACCACAAGGTCCCACAATAGGCCGTCTGCAGGCTGAGGAGCAAGGAGAGCCAGTCCAAGTCCCAAAACTGAAGACCTTGGAGTCCAATATTCGAGGGCAGGAAGCATCCAGCATGGGAGAAAGATGTAGGCTGAGAGGTCAGGCCTGTGTCTCCAGTTTTCTGAGTTTTTTTGTTTGTTTTTTTTGTTTTTTGTTTTTTCCTTTTGGTCAGGAATGATCTACCAACAGACAATGCTAAATAAATACTCACTTAAATTGAACTTGTGAATTCAAGCTTTCACAAATGATCTGAGCTATAAGATATATGCAAGTTAATTCAAGGAGTTTCACTTCTTACATCCTGAGAATAGACACAAGCCAGGCAGTTTTATGTTTTTATTAACCCTAGGAATATGCAAGGAAAATAACCTTAAAATAACTCAAAAACCTACCTATTAAAAAACTTATTTCCATTTAAAAAGCACATGTAAGTGCCATGGCTTAGCATCCAGCATGCCTTTCACTCTTCTGTGTTTGTAGCTGTGGAAACAGCAATGGGGCACTCTGGAGGTGCGTTCACAACTCTCCCCCAGGGCCAAGTCCTCCAGACACCTCTCAGGACAGCCTTTAGAGCTGCCCACCATAGAACTGCCTCCTTTGCCTGCTCTTCTGCATTTCCCCCTGGGGCTTGGTCCCTCCTGAAAAGACCCTGAGGCTGTCCTGTCCATCTGTTCACACAAAACCTTTTACCAAATTGTGTGCTGGGGTTTTTGAAGCTGATGCATTTTAGAAGTGATGCTGGTGGGTGACCTGGGGACCAGATTGCTTGTTTTGGTCTCTAAGTTCTTGTTGGAAACATCTCAGCTGCCCATGAGGCTCTGGGTGAAACATGAGGGCCACCTTCGATCTTTATTGGCAAAGTCTTATCTTTATACAAGACCTAGATGACTGGATGGGTGTGGATGGAGTCCTCTTACACACCAGATAAAGTTTGAGTTGCCCTCCCCTGAGTTGGTCTGCCTTCCAATTCTGATGCAAGTACATTTCCTTTAAACTGAAATTACTTACTAACAATTCCCTTGCATCGCAACCCTCCTGAGTTATCACACCTGAGTTAGCCATTCTTTTTAGAGTTTACCACTAGAAGAGAAGTGATCTAAATGATCCTCCAAAAACATCCACACCCTCCCCTGGGTAAGAGGATGCCTGGAAACCTGTCAGCTGAGAAATAAACCTCTGTATGGCTAGGAGGAGCTAACATTTTACCGCATTTATGAAAAGAAGTAACTTTGTAATTAAAGCCTTTTTTGTAGAGTGGTCAGAGGACTTCTGCATATTCTGAGGATGTTCCGTTCTGGTAGTAGCATTAAAAGACAATAACCTTGGAGTATATTATCTTCCATTAAATACCTGCAAGTTCTGGAGAGAGCTATGGAGATATCTTATCTCCTAAATTAGTATTCACGTAGGCATTCAATAAATATTTCTTGGCAAAATATTGATTGAATTTAGGATGAAAATTTTTTATATTAAAGAGATTTATGAGGACATTTTTCCTACTCTGGTGATTTTCTATAATCTATTATATCATTAGAACCCCTCAAGAGCCAATTTCTTTATTGTTGGCAAGTTACTTGTTTTCTGTGTGTAAATGATTTTGTAGCCTTTTTGTTGAAACTCAGCAGCCGAATCACCTGGCTGGTGTGTTAAAACACAGATTGCTGGGCCCTACCCCTAGAATTTCTGATTGAGTAAGTCTAGGGTAGGACTGAAGAATTTGCATTTCTGAGTTCCCAGATGATACTAAGGCTGTTGGTCTAATAAAAGATGTGGGAGAGAGAGAAAACCTGTTGATTCCATAAGTTGTTTACCGGCTTTGTTCACTAGTATGTCACTACGTGTCACGGCCTCTGAAGACTGAGAACCGATGAATCGTTCAGTCCGTTTGCTGGCACTGTTGCCTTCGGTTCTGGCCTCACACTGGTTCCTGAATAGACCCACCTTGGAAGAACTGATGAGATCGTTCAGTCCATTCACCTGCACCATTGCCTGCGGTGCTGGCCTCTCTCTGGTTCCTGAGCAGCCCCACCTTGGAATCCCACTGTCCTCTATTGCAGTGGATGTCCCCATCACCACCTGGTCAAGTCCATAGATCTGAAGTCCCAGTCACCTCAGCATACTTCCCCTAATCATTTCGTGGATCCAGTCCCTCACCTCTTTGCCTGCCTCTTGTTTTTGCCTTTATATTCCCCGAGTCAGCTTCCCACTGCTGCCAGAGTCCTCCTGCGTAGCAGACTTGATGGTGGTCTTCCTTAGGGCATCCCTCCAGTGTGTTCCTGTTGCACTTGGGACACTTCCCTTCCCTGAACTTCCCTTTTTCTTCTCTCATCTTTGTTCATTTCTGCCCCCTCTTCAAATCTCAGCTCAAGTCTCTTCCTCACAATGTCTCTGCTCCGCAGCAGGAGTCCTCTGCCCTACACGTTGTAGTTGGACATGAGTGTATTTGGTTAGTTTCAGTGTGCTCCACTGATTGTAAATGTTCCCGAGGGCAGACAGTGAGTCATTTCCCTGTGTCGGCACCTCCTTTGGTGCCTGGCATGTGATTGGTTGGATGCTTGGGTAGAGGGCAGGAAGGCTGGAAGGCTTTTATCACTGTCCATTGTTGCCTCCTTTCAATCCCAGAAGAAGTTTTGTTTATAAGTGTCCTTTATCCAGCAAAGTCCAGCCCAATGTTCCCACCAGTCTCTTCCATGAAAATTTATTAATGCCCTGCCCCAATTTGTTTGTTACTCTCTTTGACCTTCAGAACTCTACCAGGCTGGGCACAGTGACTCATGCCTGTAATCCCAGCTCTTTGGGAGGCCTAGGTGGGAGGACCACTTGAGGCCAGGTGTTCAAGACCAGCCTGGGCAACATAGCAAGACACTGTCTCCAAAAAAAGGAAAGGAACTCCTGTCATAAAACCTTCACACTCTTGTAATATTTGCACAACCTTCTCCTGCAAGCTCTTCCAAGGTAGCAACTGTTCATCTTTCACGTGGGGCCACTCAGGTGCAGAGCACCTAGAATTGTATGTATCAGTGCATATGAATGGAGCTTCAGTTCTCAGCCTTCATAGAAACTTTTGTGACAATATGGTAGGAAAAATGTTGGTAAACAATTGATGGATTTTGTGTTTCTTCCTTCCTGTCTTGTTTATTAGACAGATACCTGGAAATCTCTTTCTTGGATGTCTAAGCCCATCTCATGGAGTCTGAACCTGTAGGGAGTGAATAAGAGATCACAAGTAAATACTGTTCCTAATTGTGTATTCAGGAAGTCTCTCATTTATCATTTCCACTAGACAGTCCTGCATTGCTTAGCCACAGTGATCAGTTCTGAGAAATGCGTCGCAAGGTGATTCTCTCGTGAGAACATCATAGAATGTACTTGCACAAACCTAAACGGTGTGGCCTATGTCTCCCAGGCTACAAACCTGTGAAGCATGTGGCTGCCGAATACTGTAGGCAGCTGTAACACAGTGGCAAGCATTTGTGTATGTAAACATTCCTAAACATAGAAAAGGTAGAGTAAAAATAGGGTATTGTGATCTTACGGGACCACCATTATATATGAGATCTGTCAGTGACCAAAATGTTGTTATGTGGCGCATGGCTGTACTGGGTTCTACTAAATAGATGTAATGAATCTTTTTTTTTTTTTTGTATTAAATTTTCATGTGTAAGCAATGAAACACAGGTAAAATCTTTCCACTCTCCATCTCCCTGCATGCTGATGGGGACATGACCTTTCAGCCATGTTCATAAATGTCTTATTCACGTTAAAAAAGGACTAGAAACTTGTATTTCAAAATATGGTTATATCTGGGTGGTAGAATTGTACATTGTTTTTATTTTCTTCTTTATACTTTCCTGTCTGAATTGTAGTCAAAAAATGATTTTCAAAATCTTTAGTATATTTGAAATAACTGTGATAATGGAAGATTCATTATTTACTTTAGATCCGAGACTAGTAAACTTCTGTGAAGGGTAATGTAGAAAATATTTCAGGCTTTGCAGGCCACATGGTCTAGGTTACTCAGGTTGGTCGTTGAAGCCTGGAAGGAACTGTGGACGATACCCACGTGTGCACACGTGGCCCAGTAAAGAGCCTCAGCCTCAGATGCTGTAATTGGAATTTCGTGTGGTTTTCCTGCATCATGAAATATCATTTTTACTTTGGTTTTTTTTTCAGTCATTTAAAAATATGAAAGCCCTTCTTAGTTCATGGGCTGCATAAAAACAGGCAGGAGCCGGGTTTGTCCCGAGACTGCACACGTTGCCTGAGTTGATTATTCTCCTGAAAGTATGTTTCTAAGAAGTAGTTACTGACACTTGTGGTTGTCTTGGAGTCATCTCTATCTTAAGTACTGCTGCCATAGGGTTGTGTTGTTTTTGCTAATTATCCTTAGCATTTTCTTAAGAGAAAAATGATGTTTTTTCTCTCTCTGAGATAAATAATGAAAAAGCTTTTCAGGTGGAGGGAATACTTCAGCCATTTTGGAAATGTAAGTGAGTTTTGTTGAGTTGTTTCACTTCTGATGGTGGGAAATATACCACTGAGAGTAGTCAATGCTATCGTGGGAAACATAAGAAAAGAAAGAGAAGAATTTCCTTTTTGGGGTCATTTGAGGCCATTTGGTTAGTAGGTTCTGTTTCCTTAGTAAACAAAAGGGACATTTAGATCCCAGCCAGCCTTGAGCTTTTGGCATATATTTTATAGCCAAGTGGTCCTCACAGAAAAATCACAGCTGTGGATAGCAAGGGCGGACATCTCGGCAGTCACAGATTAACAAGTCCGACCTTAGAAACGGCACCTTTCTGTCTGTCAGAGTGGAAGCAGAGCTGCACCTGCATCTGCAACTCAGTGTGAGTCGTCATCATTTGTCGTGGTTTCAGTCAATGAGTAAGGGTGTTTTTCTTTTGATTTTAATAATTTAAACATCTATATAAAATATAGAAGTGAAACACTAAAAATTACATTTTAGGAATTTCTGTTTATTTAATAGTTTTAGGAAAGTGCTTTCCAAAGCCTGGGGTCCACAGATTGCCTGCATCCAAGTCTTCTGAGTTGTTAAAATGCAGACTTCCAGGCACCCATACCTATCTAATCAAATCATAGTTTCTGCATATAGATCCCAGGAAAATGCATTTTTTACAATCTCTACAGTTGATTCTTTTGCACATGAAAGGTTGAAAACCATTAATTTAGGAAAGTAAGAGAGCAAACTAAAGGGGTAGATGGATGACGTTTTATCCAAGTGCTCCATCAGAGCTGTGATACTGCAGGGCAGCAGTACCTTCTTATATCCTTGGGACAGCACATTTGAAAGATGTTCTGAAAGCATTCTTAATGGTCGAAAGTGCAGTATCCCTCAAAATTTAGCCATTAAGAAAAGAAGGAATGTTTTCATTGAAACGTACATATGCCAGCCCTTTAGGTTTGGGCTTTTAAAAAAAAAACACGAATCTTATCATGTTTACTTTCTAGTTCCTTTTACATCAGGAAGGGAAGAGATTTGTTTCCTTTTACTGTATTTCTACAAGGAGCATATTATAACTCTGTGCTGCAAAGAACAATAGTTAATGCACTTTTTTTCTTAACTAGGGGGAACGCCTAGTTTGAAAATATTATGGCTGAACCAAGAGCCAGAAATACAGGTTCGGCGCTTGGACACACTCCTAGCCTGTTTCAATCTTTCCTCCTCAAGAGAAGAGCTGCAGGCTGTCGAAAGCCCGTTTCAAGCTTTGTGCTGCCTCTTGATCTACCTCTTTGTCCAGGTAATGTCCAGCTGCCCGTTCCAGTCACTGCAGCCTGCGCTTACTTTATGAGAGGGAGCATGCGGGATATTGCCATGGCTGGTGTCCCGGATCGTCTTTTTCCAGTGTCTGTTCCATGGAACATTATTAGTCCTTTGAAGTGCTCTAAAAATAAAAAGAAGATTGTATGGCAAAATACGTACGAGAAACTCTGTCAGTACCTCAGCTTTAGAGATCATATTAGAGACTTAGGAAGTCTTGCAGGTGATGGAAGCTGCTCTGGCCTTGACTAAACTTTCTCAAACTTTGTGGACCATAGTGTACCTCCTCTGTCCTCGTGGCATTGTTTGGGGGGTGGTTCTTGTTTCTGGGTTTTAGTGTAAAGGTGAGAAAGGACCTGGCTAGAGACCTAGCTTCTCATAGCTCTTTGCCTCTGGACAGATTACTTCAGCTTTTTCCTATGTCAGTTTCATTCCATCATCCAGCGAATGTTTATTGATTATATGCCTTCATTTTCTAATCTGAAAATGAGATAATCTTAGTAGCTGCCTCCCAGGGCTGTTGGGGCGATGTCAGGTGTCATAACCTTCGTTATTTATGTCCTCCCATCCTGCCGAGCTAGAGATTGTAGTGGCAGATCCTTCATTTAGGCTCACTCAACAAGGTGGACTGTTTCTTTTGCATTAGTTTTATGCGTAGTTTATATGTGAAAATCATAAAAATCAGTTAAAAGATTCACCTTTTTAATAGTTTTCTACATGCACGTGCTTGGACACCTTTAGTAAAAGAAAGGCTGAGAATGCTCCCATCTCCCAGCCCCTCTTTCTCTGCTTTGCTCCTCCCCACCTCCCTCCCTGGTTCTGTGATTTAAGATGATTTTTGTCCCATTGTTGACAAAGTGTCTACTTCTTCAGGCTGTTAAGATGTCTCATAAGCTTTCTTCACTCCTTCAAGCCATCGTCTCAGCTCCTCTGACCTCCCTATATGGTGGGTCTCCATTGGCATAGCCATTCAGTGTTCACTTACCTGGAATAGACAATTATAGAATTATTTTTTCAAACCTGAATTTACTTTACAAATTACTGATTGTCTTTAAGAAATGTACTCTTATTGTAGAAATACATCTCAAGGGAATCTTGGACTGATTTTTTGTTTCTAAATGTCCTCTTGGCTCTGCCCGTTCTATAGCTTGCTCTACATTTTGCATTTTGTAAGATGTGATATGGTTAAGTAGTGCTTAGAGGTTTTATTGCTTCATTATTGGTTTCACATGCACCAATGTAAACCTTAGTTTTTGCATTACCGTTTTGAGTAGATTACTTCTTTATTTGCTCAAGACATAGCAGATTATAAATTAATGTAGGATGTGAGGAACTATTTAAAATGTAGATGTTAAAAGAGAGGAGATGAAGCCAAGATGGCCAATTAGAAGCAGCTGCGGTCCGTGGCACTCACAGAGAGGAATGAAAAGGGGCAAATGAATTCAGCACCTTCAACTGAAATACTGAGATTTTCACTTCGGGGCTGACTAGACAAACAACACAACCCACAGAGAATGAAGTAAACTAGGGGTGGAGGGCAGTGCCCCACCTGGGAACAGTATGGAGCCAAAGGAACCCCCACCCGCAGCCAGGGGAAGCCATGAGTGATTGTGTGACCCTGCCTGGGAAACCATGCTTCTCCCATGGATCTTTGCAACCCATGTATCAGATCCCTTCATTAGCCCATACCACCACAGCCTTGGGTCCGATACACAGAGCTGTTTGGAGTCTCAGCAGAGCAGCCACTCAGGTATACACAGAGACCCAAGAGTTTTACATACTCTGGCTCTGGGATCCCTGGCAAGACAAGAAATCTGTCCGTACATATCCCTAGGAAAGGGGCTGAATCCAGGGAGCCAAGTGGCATCATTCTGCAGGCTGCACTTCCATGGCACCTCACAATTTAAGACCCACTGGCTTGGAATCCCAGCCGGCCAATGGCAGTGAATTAGAGTCCACCTTAGAAGGGTCCAAGTTCCTAGGAAGAGGGACAGCCACAGTTCAGTCAACTTACCTGCTTCAGCCTGCCAGCTTTGGAGGATACAGGCAGTCCGGATGAGGAAGGGTCCCCCACCTCCAGTGCAGCACGTCGGCTCTACCAAAAAGCAGCCAGATTCCTGATCCTGTTCCTCCTGACTGGGTGAGTCCTCCCAATAGGGGTCTTCAGCCACCTCCTACAGGTGGGTGCAGGCCAGCAACAGATCAGTGACCGCTAGGACAGAGCTTCCAGAGGAAGGAGCTGGCTGCTATCTTTGCTGTTTCACAGTATTCACTGGTAATACCTCCAGGTATAGGAGAAACTGAGGCAACTGGCATCTGGAGTGGACCCCCAGCAAACCGCAACAGCCCTACAGTAGAATGGCCTGTTAAAAGAAAAACAGAAAACAAAAGACCCCACAAAAACCTCATTCAAAGGTTACGGATAGGGTTAGAGATCTTAAAGGTCAAAGATAGATAAGCCTACAAAGATGAGAAAGAATCAATGCAAACATGCTGAAAACTGAAAAAGCCAGAGTGCCTTTTCTCCTCCACATGACTGCAACACCTCTCCAGCAAGGACACAGAACTGGGCTGAGGCTAAAATGCCTAAATTGACAGAAGTAGGCTTCAGAAGGTGGGTAATAATGAACTTCGCCACGCTAAAGGAGCATGTTGTAATCCAATGTGAAGAAGCTAAGAAATATGATAAAACTACAGGAGCTGATAGCCACAATAGCCGGTTTAGAGGGGAACATAATCAACTTGATGGAGCTGAAAAACACAACATAAGAACTTCACAGTGCAATTACAAGTATCAATAGCAGAATAGACCAAGCAGAGGAATCTCAGAGCTTGAAGACTGTCTTTCTGAATTAAGATAGGCAGACAAGAATAGAGACAAAAGAATTAAAAGGAATTAACAAAACCTCTAAAAAGTATGAGATTATGTGAAGAGACCAAACTTATGACTGATTGGGGTACCTGAAAGAGATGGGGAGAAAGGAAGCAAGTTGGAAAACATACTTTAGGATATCATTCAGGAGAATTTCCTCAACCTAGCAAGCCAACATTCCAATTCAGGAAATACAAAGAACCCCAGTAAGATACTGTATGAGAAGATCAACCCCAAGACACATAATCATCAGATTCTCCAGGTTGAAATGAAAGAAAAAATGTTAAGGGCAGCCAGAGAGAAAGGCCAGGTCACATACAAAGGGAAACCCATCAGACTAACAGCAGACCTCTCAGCAGAAACCCTACAAGCCAAAAGAGATTGAGGGCCAATACTCAACATTCTTAAGAATTTCCAACCCAGAATTTTATATCCAACCAAACTAACTTCATAAGCGAAGGAGAAATAAGATCCTTTTCAGACAAGCAAATGCTTAGGGAATTTGTCACCAACAGACTTGCCTTGCAAGAACTCTTGAAGGAAGCATTAAATATGGAAAGCCAAAACCATTACCAGCCACACTGAAGTACACAGACCACTGATACTGTGAAGCAACCACATAAACAAGTCTGCAAAATAACCAACTAGCATCATGATGACAGGATCAAATTCACACATAACAATAGTAACCCTAAACGTAAATGGGCTAAATGCCCCAGTTAAAAGGCACAGAATGGCAAGCTGGATAAAGAGCCATGACCCATCCATATGCTGTCTTCAAGAGACCCATCACATGTGCAGAGACACACATGGGCTCAAAATAAAGGGTTAGAAGAAAATTTACCAAGTAAATGGAAAACAGAAAAAAGCAGAGGTTGCAATCCTAGTTTCTGACAAAACAGACTTTAAACCAATAAAGATTAAAAAAAGACAAGAGTATTACATAATGGTAGAGGATTCAATTTAACAAGAAGAGCTAACTATCCTATGTATATATGCACCCGGTACAAGAGCACCCAGATTCACAAAGCAAGTTCTTAGAGACCCACAAAGAGACTCCCACACAATAATACTGGGAGATTTTAACACCCCACTGACAAATATTAGATCATCAAGACAGAAAATTAATGAAGACATTCAGGACCTGAACTCAGCTCTGGATCACTTGGACCTGATAGATAGCTATAGAACTCTCCACCCAGATTCAACATAATATACATTCTTCTCATTTCTGCTCGGCACTTACTCTAAAATGGATCACATAATCGGAAGTAAAACACATCTCAGCAAATGCAGAAGAGCTGAAATGATAACAAACAGTCTCTTAGACCACAGAGCAGTCATATTCGAACTCAAGATTAAGAAATTCACTCAGAACCACACAACTACATGGAAATTGAACAACTTGCCCCTCAATGACTCTTGGTTAAATAGTAAAAGTAATGAGAACAAAGAGACTACTTACCAGAATCTCTGGGCTGCAGCTTAAGCAATGTTAAGAGGGAAATTTATAGCACTAAATGCTAGAAAGATCTCAAGTTAACAACCTGACATCTCTACTAAAAGAACTAGAGAACCAAGAGCAAAAGAAAACCCCAAAGCTAACAGAACACAAGAAATAACCAAGATCAAAGCTGAACTCAAGGAGATAGAGACACAAAAAACCCTTTAAAAAAAAATCAATGAATCCAGGAGCTGTTTTTTTTTAAATTAATAGACCACTAGCTACGTTAATAAAGAAGGGAGAAGAATTAAATAAATACAATCAGAAATGATAAGGGGGTTATCACCACTCACCTCACAGAAATATAAGCAACCATCAGAGAATACTGTAAACACCTCTGTGCACCTAAACTAGAAAATCTAGATGACATTGATAAATTCCTGTACACATATGCCTTCCTGAGACTGAACCAGGAAGAAATTGAATCCCCGAATAGACCAATTGAATCCCTGAATAGACCAATAATGAGTTCTGAAATTAAGGCAATAATAAATAGCTTACCAAACAAAATCCAGAACCAGACGGATTCACAGCTGACTTCTACCAGAGGTACAAAGAAGAGCTGGCACCATTTCTACTGAAACTGTTCCAAAATATTGAAAAGGAAGGACTCCTTTCTAACTTGTTCTGTGAGGCCAGCATCATCCTGATACCAAAACCTGGTAGACATAGAACAAAGAAAGAAAACTTCAGGCCAATATCCTTGATGAACATTGATGCAAAAAGCCTCACTAAAATACTGGCAAACCAAATCCAGCAGCAGATCAAAAAGCTTATCCACCATGATCTAGTTGACTTTATCCCTGGGAACTAACTTCAGCAAAGTCTCAGGATATAAAATCGCCAGTATTCCTATACACCAACAACAGGAAAGCGAATCACAAATAAACCCCCATTCACAATTGCTACAAAAAGCATAAAATACCTAGTAATACAGCTAACAAGGGAAGTGAAGGACCTCTTTAAGGAGAACTAAAAACTACTGCTCAAAGAAATCAGAGAGGACCCAAACAAATGGAGAACCATTCCATGCTCATGGATAGGAAGAATCAATATTGTGAAAATGGCCATATGGCCCAAAGTAATTTATAGATTCAATGCTATTCCCATTAAACTACCATTGGCATTCCTCACGGAATTAGAAAAAAAACGATTTTAAAATGCATACAGAACCAAAAAAGAGCCTGAATAGCCAAGACAATCCTAAGCAAAAAGGGCAAAGCTGGAGGCATCGCATTACCCAACTTCAAACTATTCTACAAGGCCACTGTAACCAAAACAGCATGGTACTCATACAAGAACAGAAACAGACCAATGGAACAGAATAGGGAACTCAGAAATAAGACCACACATGTACAACCATCTGATCTTTGACAAACTTGACAAAAATAAGCAATAGGGAAAGGACTCCCTGTTTAATTAATGGTGCTGGGATAAATGGCTGAGCCATACACAGAAAATTGAAACTGGATCCCTTCATTACACTATATACGAAAATTAACTCAAGATAGATTAAGGACTTAAATGTAAACCCAAAAGTATAAAAACCCTAGAAGAAAATCTAGGCTATACCATTCAGAACATAGGCATGGGTAAAGACTTCATGATGAAAACACCAAAAGCAACTGCAACAAAAGCAAAAATTGACAAATGGGATCTAATTAAAGAGCTTCTGCACAGCAAAATAAACTATCATCAGAGTAAACAACTTACAGAATGGGAGAAAATTTTTACTATCTATTCATCTGACAGAGGTCTAATATCCAGAGTCTACAAATAACTTAAACAGATTTACAAGAAAAAAAGCAAACAAACAATCCCATTAAAAAGTGGGCAAAAGACATGAACAGACACTTCTCAAAAGAGGACATATGGCCGGGCATGGTGGCTCACGCCTATAATCCCAGCACTTTGGGAGGCTGAGGCAGGCAGATCATGAGGTCAGGAGATCAAGACCATCCTAACACGGTGAAACCCTGTCTCTCCAAAAAAAAAAAAAAAATTAGCCAGGGGTGATGGTGGGCACCTGTAATCCCAGCTACTTGGGAGGCTGAGGCAGGAGAATGGCATGAACCTGGCTTGCAGTGAGCTGAGATCACGCCACTGCACTCCAGCCTAGGCAATAGAGTGAGACTCTATATCAAAAAAAAAAAAAAAAGGACATATATGTGGCCAAGAAACATATGAAGAAAAGTTCAACATCACTGATCATTAGAGAAATGCAAATCAAAACCACAATGAGGTACTATCTCATGCCAATCAGAATGGCTATTATTAAAAAGTCAAAACAAATGCTGACGAGGTTGCAGAGAAACAGGAACACTTTTACACTGTTGGTGGGAGTATAAATTAGTTCAACAATTGTGGAAGACAGTGTGGTGATTCCTCTGAGACCTAGAGGAGAAATACTATTTGACCCAGCAATCCCATTATTGAATCTACCCAAAGGAATAGAAATCATTCTATTATAAAGATACATGCGTGCGTATGTTCACTGCAGCACTATTCACAATAGCAAAGACATTGAATCAACCTAAATGCATATCAGTGATAGACTGAGTAAAGAAAATGTGGTACATATACACCATGGAATACTATGCAGCCATAAAAAGGAACTAGATCATGTCCTTTGTAGGGACATGGATGGAGTTGGAGGCCATTATCCTCAGCAAACGAACACAGGAACAGAAAACCAAATACTGCATGTTCTCACTTATAAGTGGGAGCTGAATGATGAGAACACAGGGTCACATGGCAGGGAACAACACACACTGGGGACTGTTGAGGGATCGGGGAGGGGGAAGGAGAGCATCAAGAAGAATTGCTAATGGATACCGGGCTTGATACCTAGGTGATGAGATGATCTGTGCAGCAACCCATCATGGCACATGTTTACCTATGTAACAAGCCTGCACATCCTGCACATATACCCCCAAACTTAAAATAAATGTTGGAGGAAAAAAATGTAAAAAGATATTTCTTTTGATATTATATATTAAATATGCATGTATGCACTATTGGTTAATATTTTCTATTTTCTAATAATCTACAGGTGTCTGTAGTTACCATTGAGTCATAGTGGGACTTGAGAAGTGGCAGGTAGCCAGTAAGCTGACTTTTCTCACCCATAAAAATACATGTGTTTTGTTCTTGATACCATGCATGTGCACAACCATGGGGAGGCCATTGTCGGCCCTCCAGGAGGGACACACGACCTGCTGTTCCATATTAACGATGCTTGCTGATCCTGTGTGTGGTCATGCAGCGCAGCTCTGCCTTCCCATCACTGTGCAGGTGACTGCCAGTTCTTTAAATTCACTTCAAGCAGAAAAAGCCCAGGACCCCAGAACAGTAACATCACATCCCTATTTATATAAACCCGAAGCAAGACAAGCGTCAGGAGGAAAATTTCCACTTTATCTTTTTTCTATTAATAAAGACCTTTTAAATAAAATCTCTTTAGTGCAAGTTGGCGTGAGCAGACTTGGTAACTTGTCTTTAAAGGAGATGTTTAAATTGGAACTTTTAAAAACTAGAAAACAACAGATTGACAAATCAATTTGGTATTCACTAGATGAAGAAGGTGCTGTATTATTCACAGGGATAATAACCCTCAGAATTAATAAGGCTAAAAAGATACATTTATAAAAATATTACAGTTTTATATATTAAGCCTAAATTCGATGTTTTGATGTGTAATATGGGATAAAATAGCATACTGTTCAGTGCACGAAAATGACAGAGAAACTAAATACAGTTGTGTCTTGGCATATGTGAGGAATTGGTCCCGGGACCCCCAAGGATGCCAAAATCCATGCATCCTCAAGTCCTGCGGCCAGCCTGTGGAGCCTACAGATTTGAAAATTTGGCCCTTTATATTCGGGTTTTACATCCCATGAGCACTGTATTTTTCCATCTGCATTTGGTTGAAAAAAAATCCACATATAAGTGAACCTATGCAATTCAAGCCTGTATTGTCAGAGGTCAACTGTACTCTCATTTGGTCTGACCTCCCAGTTAACAGTAGCCACAAATGATTTTATTAAAGACTCATCTGAGAATATCCTCTGGAAAGGTAAGTTTACATTACAGAAATGCATATATTTTATATTCCTTTTATTCCAAGGCAACACTTACCTGGAATAAAAGTGGACTAGTATAGTGACATGGTGAGTAAGAGCATCAGCAGGTCCAAGCGGCAGTCAGCACCCCCACCCTGGTGGAAGCAAATGCCGCCATCCTCCAGGGGAGCACAGGAGTCTTTCTGATTTATGGTGGGGTTGTTTTTGTTGCAAATAGGCATGTTAGCCATTTTTAATATCCAAGAAGAATCAATGAAGTTGTTGTTCATGGGTTTACTGTTGGCTTTCTGTTTCTTTTTCCGCAAGCCTTTACTTGCCACAGAAGGTGCTCTTCTGTGAGAAGCAGCTCTTGTGGTCTTAGGATGCTGTGGACTCGTTCAGTCAGCGGGCATGTTCTGCCTTTATCTGGGTAGCTGAACTCGGTGGCTGGGAGAGAATATCTCGACCTCCTCACGGTGGGGCAGGGGAAGGGATGGCACTGTCTGCTCTTGATGGGGTCTGGGAGAGGAATGGCTCAACCTCCTCACCATGGGGGGCAGGGGAAGGGATGGCACTGTCTGCTCTTGATGGGGTCTGGACCGTCCATGTCTTCCTCACTCTTCACACCCTCTCCTTATCTCCATCATCTACTCCACACCGAGCGATGCTCAGTCTGTCCTTTGCTGTCTCTTGTTCCTCTGTCTCTCCTTCCTTTTCTCACTTTTGTTGCATCTTTTGATTCCACAGAGGATTAGTAGGGTCACATATTGGGTTCTGATTTACTCTCAACTAGGATTCGAGGACACAGGTTTCCTCTAGGTTGCCGAAAGTGGATGATGACCCCAGCTCAGCCCAGCTGTGGATACTCGCTCTCTGAAAACCCCTGAACTGTTTGCTCTGTGCAATTTGTGCCAAACATGATCACCTGTCTGGCTCTAAGACCTGGTCTTGGTTGGCACCTCATGATTATTCCCAGATGTTCTATAGAGTTCTGCCTTGTTAGAGTCTATCCCCGACTAGAAATTCAGGCTCCCCTTCCAGCTGGGCTGTGAGTTGTGTGCACAACTGGGGATACCATAGAGAGAGCTTCACAGCCAGGAGTGAAGGATGGTGTGAAGAGGCTGTGCTCTCTCCACCTGCACACTGTCTGCTACCTGAGGTCTGATGCACCATGTGTGTGCCTGTGCATGTGCCTGTTTGTGCACCTGTGCGTGTGCCTGTGTATACACCTGTGTGTACATGTGTGCCCGTGTGTGTGTGCATGCCTGTGCGTGCACCTATGTGTGTGCACCTCTGTGTGCTTGTGTGCACATGTGGGTGACTGTGCGTGTGCCTGTATGTGCCTGTGTGTGCGTGTTTGCACCTACACACACACTCATAGTTAATAACTGAGATCAATTTGTAAGAAATGTTTAATTTTTCCTGTAGCCTAACACTGGTCATTCTCTGTCCTTTTCAGGTGGACACTCTTTGCCTGGAGGATTTGCATGCATTTATTGCACAGGCCTTGTGCCTCCAAGGAAAATCCACCTCGCAGCTTGTAAATCTACAGGTACAGACATGACCAGTTAGTTGTCACTGCCCAGAAGACAGCTGTGCAGTCCAGCCTTCTCTTTCCCATTGTAGCTGAAGTTTCACAGAAAAGATCAGGAAGGTATTTTAGTCAGGATCTTTTCGTGATGCAGTAGTTTGTCTTTGTCTCTTTAAGGGCTCTGGGATGAGCAGCCAGATGAGGTACTAGTAGGTGCTGCCTCAGTTCCAGTTTTGTGAAACTTGTATTTCTCAATACTGCCTTTATAGACTAGTGATTTGAAGAGAATAGCCTATGTGGTTCTCTGTAAACCTTATTAATTTCTGGTGTTAGCAGTTTTGGCCCTCCCCTGGCCTGCCTCCCAGATGGCTGTTGGCTCAAGGGTGGGGCTGCCTGGCACCTTCCTGGATCCCTCCTGGCGCCTTGCCTGTGGCAAGTGTTCAGTAAAGAACTTCATATGAGGGAGAGGGTGCACCTCAGCTAGGAGGTCCACAGCCTCTATTGTTTGTATTCAAACATGCCCTCTGGGAGTGCTTATTTCTTTAATTTCACAAAATGGCCCAATCACAGCCAAGTTCCACAGCTCTCCTCTGTGGCTGCCCCCTTGTGGACCTGGGTACTGGGTGTTGTTTCCTGTTAGAATATCCCAAGGTCAAGTCACCTATGGATGGAATCTTAAAATTCTGCTTTATCAATGCCATCTGATCATGGTTATTGATTTATCCATAGCTGTAGTTTAGTTGCATTTGTTTTACTTGTTTTTCTAATGGAAAAAACTAAGTTTCATTTATAAATGGCTTTTACTCAAACCTCGTAACTTAGGCCAGGTGCGGTGGCTCACACCTGTCATCCCAACACTTTGGGAGGCCGAGGTGGGTGGATCACCTGAGGTCAGGAGTTCCAGCCCAGCCTGGCCAACATGGTGAACCCTCATCTCTACTAAAAATACAAAAATTAGCCAGGCATGTGCCTGTAATCCTAGCTACTTGCAAGGCTGAGGCAATAGAATCGCTTGAAACCGGGAGGCGGAGGTTGATATGAGCTGAGATCGTGCCATTGCACTCCAACCTGGGCAACAAGAGCGAAACTCAGTCTCAAAAAAAAAAAAAAATCACCTCACAACTTGTTTTGTTTTGTTTTGTTTTTTGGTGATAAGACTCACTCTGTTGCCCAGGCTGGAATGCAATGGCTCAGTCCCTGCTCACTGCAACCTCTGCCCCATAGGCCCAAGTGAGCCTCCCATCTCAGCCTTCTGGATAGCTGGGACCACAGGCATGTGCCACCCTGGCTAATTTATATGTGTGTGTGTGCATGTGCATGTACGTGTGTGTGGAGACGACATCTCATTATGTTGCCTAGGCTGGTCTCAGACTCCTGGGCTCAAGCCATCCTCCCACCTGGGCCTCCCAAAGTGCTGGGATTATAGGTGTGAGCCACCACACGCAGCCACAACTTTCAATACTAGGTTTAATTCATAAACTAATTCTCATAGCATAGCAGTCTAACTAATGAACAATGCCAGATTTTTTTTTGTATTAGAAATTTCATAGCATCAGTATCTAAAAAGCAGCCTTTTTTTCCTCCATTAAGCAAAAACAGAATTTTAAAATGTTAATTTTATGTTATCAGTAGGTTAATCTGCATTCTTCATGCTGAGCGGCAGCCCTGGCCTACCTCCTGGGCCCCGGTTGTGGCTGCCATTGGCTGTGGGTGTTTGTAGCAGCCGCTGAGCCATTGCCATTATAGTCTGGGGGCCTCACGTGCTTCCCTCTTCCCTGTCAGTAGAATTAAACAACAAGACAGAAGTATTACAGAAAGAAACCCTGGGTCCTGTTCTCTGGTCCTAGGCCACATGGGCAACATAGCACTGGAGTCTGAGAGTCACACAGATGAGGGAGCTGGGTCTGCCCTTCACCAGCTATGGGGTCTTGAGCAGGTTCTTAAGGACATGCAGCAAGTAACCAAACTTCTCTGTGCTTCAGTGTCCTCTCATTTGTAAAATGAAGAAACCAAGATTTAAATGCAGCAGAAGATGTAATGTTCTTTGTAGGCATTTAGCGCATTTGATCTTCATTTTCACACCCCGTGGATGTGCCCACCCTTGCCATGTTGTAATTGGCAAAGCTAAAGTAGAAGCAGGCTTTTGACACCCTGTCCGGGGTTCTGGCCATGCTGCCATTTTCCATGAGAAAGACATGATTAAATAAAGATGCTGTAGAAAAAGGTTGGTTTTAAAAGCACTCCCATAAGTACGCAGCCATCACACAGAGGCCACTTCCCCTTAGCCATCCACTCAGCAGCACTGGTGTATACAAACGTAGCAGAGACTTGTCCCATGGTTCTAGTTCTGTTCTGTTAAAAGTGGGACCTGTGCCAATTATTATTAATCATTGGTTCCTTCTGAGAATTGTGACTGGGCAGCTTGTGATCCCTGAGGTCACTTAGGAAAATGCTTCCACAAGGAGGGCGGTTTTTCTAACAAACCATGGCACTAAGAACAGAATGTGAGTTTCGCTCGTCTCCCCACCAGCCAAGGACTAGCTTGATATCCTAGGTAGGGCAGAGTCACCACTCAGCCGCCCTGCTTGGCTCCCTCCTGTGAAAGGTGGAGACATGGTTTGGGGAGGGAGTTGGGTCCAGGTGCAGCCTCCCCACAGCTTCTGACTCTGTTCTGACTGCTTCACGTTGCAGTCGCATTGCACTGGGAGTTCGCTGTGGTTTTCTCAATAATGAGCTAATTGAGCCCCAGAGGTGTGTGCCCTGGTGTCACTAGCCACTGTCGGGTAGGTGGCTCTTCTGGCAGTGGGTGGGTCACTGTTGCTCATAGTGAATTTTAAAACACTCTGTTAGTTCTTTGCCCAACATTCCTTTCCTACTCAAATAGCTCAAATATAGCCTTAAAAAAATATACATATATATATATATTTACATACATATTAAAAATTTAGGTGACTGGATTATATGTGTAAAGGTGCATAGTACATATTTATGTATATACACATTCATTTACATACATAGAAATACATAGGAATACAAGAACCCTTAACCTGCAATAATGTTATAAGTAAAGAAGAAAGAAGGAAAGCAGTATTACTTACAGTTTAAGAAAGCCAAAACATGACTTTTTAAAGTAATGGACAAAGGAGAGTTGTGCACTTGACAGGAGGCTGCTATTTTCTGGATACTGAGGACAGGCCTGTGAGCGGAAATGATGGCGGTTGTTTTCCCTTTGTAGTTAGGTCTCTGAGTGCCAGTTTTGTGTTTGCCAGTATTCCTATTCATGTCTGTAACTTTCAGTGTGAGCTTCTAGTATATGGTTCTAGAGAACATACCTGCCCGATTGAACTTTGAATAGGACATGTGATCCTTCATACATAGTTTGTACAACCTTTGTGATCATATATACACATACATATAGATGTATGTGGGATTTAAGTTAGAATCTTTCTTTTTTAATTTTTTGAGACAGAGCCTCGCTCTGTTGCCCAGGCTGGAGTGCAGTGACGTGATCTCAGCTCACTGCAACCTCTGCCTCCTGGGTTCAACTGATTCTCATGCCTCAGCCTCCTGAGGTAGTTGGGATTCCAGGCATGCACCACCATGCCCGACTAATTTTTGTATTTTTAGTAGAGACAGGGTTTCACCATGTTGGCCAGGCTGGTCTTGAACTCCTGACCTCAAGTGATCTACTCGCCTCAGCCTGCGAAAGTGCTAGGATTATAGGTGTGAGCCACCACGTCTGACCAGAATCTCTTTATAGTACAGAAGTAAAGTAAATTAAGCAATAGGCTGAATTATATAATGGACAAGTAAATTGTGAGGTCTCCCTCTTTAAACAACTTGAAGGGGGGAGGTAGAGACAGAGCAGAAGAGGACATGAACTCTGGCACCCTCAGCACCCTGTTTATTGATGTGACAGGAGGAATGTTTCTGTGGACATTCAAGGTTACGGGTCACTCTCCTGTTGCCATCCAGCTCTCCCCAGCTGGTGCCCTTGTGGGCCTGGAGTCCAGCATCCTGGTTCAGGCTTCTGTCTGCAGTCAGTGGGCATACCATGTACTGTCTAGGAATGTGAAAAGAGGTAGAATTATCTACCTGCCACTCTCCCAGTGTTCTGTAAGAATCTGATACATGCCCAGATCATTTTGTCAAGTCCTCTGTAGAACAAGATGCCATGGTTGCCGTTATTCTCTCATTGAGCAGAGTGGAGTGTGTACTACGTATACTGCCGTGGGGCCAGGCCCAGTGAGTGCACTCACATGGTGTGCGCTCAGAAGTCATTTTGCTCTCATCCCAGGGTGCAATAATAATTTGTTTTCTCTCTCTTTTTTTTTTTTTTTGAGACAAGGTTTGGCTCTGTTGCCCAGACTGGAGTGCAGTGGTGCAATCTTGGTTCACTGCAACCTCTGCCTCCCAGGCTCAGGCCATCCTCCCACCTCAGCCTTCCTAGTAGTTGGGACTACAGGCACACACCACCATGCCTGGCTAATTTTTGTATTTTTTTTTGAGAGATGGGGTCTTTCTGTGTTGCCCAGGATGGTCTCGAACTCCTAAGCTCAAGCAATCCTCCTGCCTCAGCCTCCCAAAGTGCTGGGATTACAGGCAGGAGCCACCACCCTGGCAATGATGATTTCATAAATGAGCTCTTGCTCTCTTTTTGGAGAAAAAAGCCAAGAAATTCCTCTGCCTTTCTTTGCCCCATCAGTTTATCTTTGTCGTGTCGGGGCTCTGACCCCTCCTCCTGCTGGCTTTGTCTCCAGCCCCCTCTCCAGGTGGAGGCTCTGACTGTTAGGAAATTCTGGCTTCATCTCTTACACACTGAGAACTCCATGAACTGGTACCTCGTAGCCACTTTTTCTAGTGCCTCATAGCTGATCATTGGGAAGTTCTTGGTCATATTTTGGTTGGGAAATTGAAAAGATGTGAGTTGATGAAAGATAAAATTTTACTATAAAATTCAAGCCATGCCACATTAGAAAGTGATCTGTGGTCACATCATATTTAATTCTGCAAGGACTTCTTAAGATTCCCCTGCATGTGGCTGCCTTGTACCCACCGCTGTCCCTGGTGTGCGTGGCAAGTGCAGCAGGTCACACCTGTGTCAGCAGCATCGTCCCTGCCTTGCACAGCACAGCTTGGCTCGGGGCCTGCTGGGGCGCTCAGAAAACAGCAAGCTGTGTGTGCTGTGTTTGTTAACATAGAGCGTGATGACTGATCATTGTCTATGCCAGTAGCAGCTTTTAGTGAAAATACAGGCCCCAGGCAAGGCCTGAAGCCCCAGTTTTTACTTTATTTTGATTACAGGATCGTAACAATAAAGTAATTCTGGGTCTCCATTTCCTTGGTAATCACTGTGTTGTGATAATGTGTGCACCAGCGAAACGTGGCATTCCCACAGTGAGATTATATCAAGAAAGCACTTATTAAACATAATGTTTTGTTTTGTTTTTTTTAGACAGAGTCTCACCCTGTCACCCAAGCTAGAGTGCAGTGGCACGAACTCAGCTCACAGCAACCTCAGCCTCCCGAATAGCTGGGATTACAGGCATGCACCACAACACCTGGCTAATTTTTGTATTTTCAGTAGAGATGGGGTTTTACCATGTTGGCCAGACTGGTCTGGAACTCCTGACCTTCAGTGATGGGCCTGCATCAGCCTCCCACAGTGCTGGGATTACAGTCGTGAGCAGCCACGCCCAGCCAAAACATAATTTTTTAAAAATGTGTTTTGTTTTTTTCGGGATGCGGCTGTGTGCTGGTGATTTGTGCTGAATTTCCTCTTGTTCAGTCACTGAGAGAGATGCCTGCCCCTTCCATTGCATGAAGTCACTGAAGCAAAGGCCGAAAAATGTGCAACTTCCATATCCAGGGACCCTGAGTCTCCTCCACCTTCTCCGACCTCTCCTCCTTTGAGCCTGCGATGTCCCTTTTATTTATCTTTGTTCAGCAGCACCTTTCACACTGTGGGTCTTGTTCTGAATCCACATGCCAAGTCACTATCCCAGAGTCCTGGCCAGGTTGGTGTGGAGTGTGTTCTGAGGGACACTCGTGGGTGAGAAGCCACAGTGTCCCACTTAGGGTTTTCAGTTTCCCGTTTCCCTCCTCTCCTAGACTAGTGCCCCTTTGAGGAAAGGGATAGTGTTCTTGCTCCTCTTTATTTTCCAGCACCCAGCATCCTGCCAACATTGATTAACTTGATTAAATGGATACCTGCAATTTAAAAGTATACATGAGCATTTGCTGAGACAGGCAGAGTCTGTCTGGTTCAGCAAAGTGTTTGTGCAAATACAAAGCAGGTGTCTAGACAAAGCCCCACCTTTGCAGAGCTCCCTCTGACACCTCTCTCTGGGGTTCCCTACAATTCTAGTCTCAAGAGCTGATGGGGGCACTTGGGACAGGGATGCCTGGGGGCCCTTCAGAGGCTGGTGCTGCTGAAACACAGATGCTGGCATGCCTTTCCTTCCTCCCCAAGATCATCCTCTTCAGATAACTGTGGTGGCGTTTTCATTTCTCATCTCTCTGTTACCTGGAAATGCTATGAGCTTGTAGATTGCAATGGTGAGACCTGCAGTTGGTGAAGCCAAAAGCCCTTTCGTACATGTTCATATAGATGACCATGGAATGATTTTCTGATTCACTGGATGGACTCCTGGGTTGGAAAGCAAAGCTAGGGCTCTGGAGTTTACAACATCAGAATGAGGGGAGGAGAGGATGGGGCAGAGTGCAGAAAAGGGCATGGTGTGCCTGGGGCATGTACTCCTGCTGAAACCCCCAGTCAGGCTGAGCCCTGGGCCATCTCCTGTCTCCTGCGGCTCCCTCCTGGCATTTACCCATGTGGAACTGAATACGTATTTGTGTGTATGTGAAGCTGGTCAGACTGAGCCCACTTGAATTTTCTGAGACCAAAATGTCATAAACCAAGGCTAATGAGAGGCTTACATCTAAACACGGAGGATTAGGATTCATGCTGGCTGTGGGGATTTCTCAAGATGGTGGCAGAAAAGAGTCTAGCTTCATCTGCTGCTTGGTCTGCAGGGTTCCTTCTCGCCTTACTAGGGATGACAGCTGTGGTCTATGTCATGCATTCTTGGCTGTTTGAAACTAAAGTTGTGTCTTGGACTTCACCCTTTGGTTTTGCCCCTTGTCAAATAATGTCCACCTGAAGAAAGAGGTTGCAGGCAGTGCCTTTGATGATAGCAGATGCTGAAGCATGAACCCATGGAGGAAAGAATTGCCCAGGAAAAAGGCCCAGATGTTTTCTGTTCATGAACTAGATGTGTCCTCCTGAGGGAATTCAAATCAAAGAGTTGGCAAAACTGGGCGGTGGCGGTAGTAGAGAGGCATGAGCATATGAGCATGGGCCCCTGACACACACACACACACACACACACACACCACACACACACACCCTGCCAGCAGGGCTCGGCCCCTGACGCCCCCCCTCCCCCCTAGGCTGCCTGGAGCAGGGCTCTGTTGGAATCATGGAAGGAACACACACCCTTTTTGAGCCTATCAGAATTGCAAAGTTGGTGCAAGTGTTTATTCGCCTGCCATCACCATCGGGTGGGGTGGTCTGTGACAGGCTCAGCAGGTGTTGGTAAAAGGACCCTTGACCAGAAATGCAAAGGGGACAGAGCAGGAGCTCCTCACAGTCATAACAGCAGTGAGCTGTTTCTTGTTCTTTGTGGGAAAATGCTTGGAGCCTAAGTCTTGTACGGAAAAATAGATAAATAAGCAAAATGTAAACTCAGTAGCATTCTATCATTCAGTGGCATGTTGCACATCCAGGCTCTCAAGATATAATACAAGTTTCTCTGCAGCTGTTGGGAGGTGGCACTAAATCGTTGTTCTTGGGAGTTAGATTCTGCTGCCTGAAAGCTGAAAGGGAAGCAAAGGCCTCTCCAGTTATCCTGGTGAGACAAGAGCTTGGTGTGTGGGGAGCTGAGAGCTGGGAATCGTGGGTGGTGGAAGCTGTTAGGTTCTGGCCAGTTGCCTTGGCAGAACCTTGCTGGCTCCTAGGAAAGAGTAGGAGTCTCTCCATTGCATCTGGGAAGTGGGGGTGGCCGGGAAGGGGAATGGCAAGTGGGGAGGGACAGGCAGCTGAGTCTATTTGGCTGGACCTGTGCTCTGAGGGGCAGGTGCCAGGGGTATGAGGGAGAGTGGCATGTGAGCGCACCTGAGTGGGGTTCCCCTGGTGGCCCACACCCGTCAGGGGCCCGTGTCACCCACAGGAGGGGAAGCTTCACTTGGGAGGTGAGGGGTGGAGTGGAGAGAGCTCAGGGCCAGCATGGTCTCTGGTGTGGGGTGAATGGGGGGTTGAGAGGAGCCAGCGAAGGCTTAGAGGGCAAAAGACCAGGTGAGGCGTAGCTAGGGACTGCAGGCTGTTGAGAAGAACATTGTGACATTTCCCAACAAATGAGTACTTTGTCGGCATGAGCACACAAAGTGAACAGTGTTGTGGGCTTGATCTTCCCCTAGTCCTGTTGACTATGGCCTCAGGTCAGGACACACACACTCACCGCTCTGCCCAGCCTTGGATAAGCTCATGTTATTTTTTAGATTTTTTTTTCTCCTTCTTGTTGCCATATTCATATTCAGGACTTTGATGAGAGAAGAATGAGGTAGAACATGCTCATTGCATCTGAGCCCACACTGCTTTGATCCTTTTCTTCTCACCAGAAACAGTTCATTAACCTAGAATAAGTCACTTTTAAGCTTGTTTTAAATTGTGACAATTCTGATTTAAACAAATTTTTCTTTTTAGGTTAGCTATAAAACTCACCAGTGGAAGTCGAAAATAAAATAATTGTATGCCATTGAATCTCCAAATGATATTTTTATTTTGCTACAAATTAATGAAACTTTAAATTATAGTGATACTCTCACTTTGTCAAAAGCTTCAACCAGGGGTTACCAGACTATCGCCCATAGGCCACATTCCGCCACCAGCCTGTAGTGAGGCGTGTGAGCTAAGAATGGTGTTCGTTTCTAAATGTTTAGGGGAAAAGTCAAAAGAATAATATTCCATGATGTGAAAATTACATGAAACGCAAATTTCTATGTCCAAAATGGTTTTCTTGGCACATAGCCATGCTCAGTCATTTACAGCTGCCTTTGCCCTGCAACAGCAGAGCTGAACGGCTGCAAGAGACATCATATGGCCCACAAAGCCAAAAGTGTTTCCATCCGGCTCTTTCCAGAAGAGCGTGCTGACCCTTGGCTGGAGCCAGCAGGTCAGTCTGCAGGGAGACGGCAGGACGGGGAGCCCCATGCTTTTGTCTCTGTGCCCCTCCTGCAGCCAGGTCTGCACGCACACACAGTGACAGTAATAACCCCATGCATGAATGTAGCAAGTTTTCAAGACATTAGAGGGCTTTGGTAGTTAGTTTTCATGTCATTACTTTGAGGTAATTAAGTCCTATCTTATTCTTAGAAAAATGAAGATATAATTACGTGTCTTGGCATTGGTCCTTATAAAGGAGCTGAAGTGAGGATATAAATTCCCTGACTCTTGGTTCCACTTCCACCTAATTCTCCTACACAAAGACCCTCGCCATGATAAAACCTGGATTTGGGGGTCTGTAGGGGTCGGGGTGTGGCTGACTCACATGGATCTCCTCACACCTGTTAGGATGCCTTACAAGCATCGAGTGCTTTTTTAAGATTAAGTCATGTTTTCAGTTGACACATAATAATTGTGCATATTTATGGGGTACAGTGAAATGTTTCAATATGCATGTATGTTGTGTGATTTAATATTGAAGTGTAATGTTGCCTGTTGGTTCAGAGCACAGTGGTACCTTAGAGACAATTCAGTCAAGCACTTTTGTCTTATAGACCAGGGTTTTAGGCTCAGATTAGTGGAACGGTTTGCACCAGGTCAAGGTATAGTGCATGTCCGAGCTGATCAAAAGGCCAAGGTTCCGAGTTCCACCGTGCACTCCTTTACTTCCTGCCTTCTCACTAGACAGTGAGACACCTGTAAA